>NC_080400.1:41075263-41388815 GCF_030265065.1 Corythoichthys intestinalis
AACCTATGACATGGGGAGGGAGCAAGAATAACAGAGAGCAGAAGAAAGAGGATGGGGAGAAGTCTGTGGTGTAAGGTACGGTGAGGAAACGTGAGAGGGAAACAAAAGTCGCAGCGAGTGAGACACAGAGAGGTGGAGTTGTGTTCCATGGGTGGCTGAATCTTTGCTTATCTTTGCTGGAGGCGTTCAAGCTGACAGATGAGCAATGAGCAGCATTCACTGACATCACTGTCCAGCTTCCATTAGGCCACTTCATATGCTCACTACTCACTCATACTATACTGTGGTTGTATACTGGATGCATCCAGGTGCACACACACATACACAGGCATTCAATTAGAACACATTTTAGTGGGTCAACCTACACAAGTAGGTCCCAAGGTGGTCAGGTTTATTTCTGCTTGAGGTCTTTAATCATATGGCGTCCTCTTCCCTTCTGTTACCCATCTGTCTCTTTTCACTGCATAAATACTCACTTAACATCAGTAATCACTAGTACAATTCTGTTTTGTTCCAAGTCATCCAACTTTTTGGATATAATATGCATATACACTCACTTACCAAAGCATAGATCTACATAATCTAATGAACTCCTAGGGATGGGAATTGATAGGATTTTAACGATTCCAATCCCATTATCGATATTGCTTAACGATTCGATTCTTTATCAATTCTCTTATCGATTCTAACATGGGGGGAAAAGAAGAACAAACATTTTGATTGGCATCTAGTTTGTTTAATCAGAAGTCACCTCCTTACAAACTCAGGTCAAAAGAGGCCCAAAGCCTCGATGTTAACTGTGGTAATATGTAACTGTGGCAAATAGAAAAAAATGTGTAACATTTTACTGAAACATTTTTCTAACAGAAATAAAAAAAAATCTTCCTTTTTAAAAGGACATACATATGAGCTGATAGCACTCAAAAAGCATAATAAAAAAAAAGATAAATACTGTCGAATACAACAGAACAGCACATAGTTCAAATGTGCTCTTGCAGAAAAATAAGCATGTCTACTTTTTCAGGTAGGATACATGATATTTCTGGACTTATGGTGTCTCCAACAGTGGTGAACACCCTCTCAGATGGGGTGGAGAGAGCCTGAACACACAGAAAGTGTGAAAGGTAGTCCAGACAGCAGGGGCAGAGTATGTCTTTTGTTGTCCCAAATATTAACAAGTTTATAATTAGGTTGGTGTAATTACATAAGGACGGTTGGATCTCATACAATGTAAGAGGAATTTTAGCACAATCCTCCGTTAACTTGGATTTGTTAACGTCCTAGACATATATGGGGTACTCTATGGAAAGGCCTTTTGATACTGAGTACAATAAAAGGGGTTTGGGACCAATGGGACCATCCTACCTCGAATTACGGGTGAAAATACGCTGATTGGCTGTAGTCGTCAGGTGCATTTCGGGAAGTAATTTGGAACATCCACTTCCGTTAGTCGTAGCAACACAAAAATACCACCATCGGATGCGGAGGTATATACTTTTGTGTGAAATCAGTAGTCAGATTGGCCCTACAACCGACCAAATTCCAACAAATTCAAATTATTCCGGGAAAAAAAACACTGATTGGTGGACTACCGACCGAAATTAGTATTAAACTTGCTAATAAATAGGATTATTTTTTATGCATACATGTTATACTTTTCATATAGAGTATTTGACGAGGAATACGATAGACCCATTAATAGACTTTTTGGGGAAAATCACCATTTCTATATGTAGTCTCATGAATAATGACCTGGCCTGTGAAAGGAAACTGTCCGGCGGTGGCTCTTATACTTGGGAGTTGTCACTCTTTGATTAATCACATAATCTTACTTGCCGAATCGAGCATGTGAAACATGCATAAATTTCATGCTGCTTGGCATCTAAAAAAGAATTGTTACAGTAAATAAACTGCCAAACGATTCCATGGAATTGAAACTCACGAAGCCGTTTCTCTATAGGAACCGGTTCTAGATTCCCATTCCTAACTCCATTAACGATACATACATATACATATAACTCATTTTAAAGACCTTCCAATCACCAACCTTTTATCAATATGGAATATTTTACCAATATCTAACCTTTATCAGTGCACAATTTTCTGGTACACCAATTAACTGACGTATAGTATGTCATGATACTATCGTCTGACAGCACAGATAGGGTAGTGACTGAGTTGCGATTTCGATACGTTTTATTTTTGCCTTTCTTTGGACTATGCATGTTTTCAGGGCACTGTGCCTCCAAGCCAACGTAACACCAAATATTCATATCTGCATGTAACTCGCAACAAGACAGGCTGATACGTCAACAATGACCTGTGAGCTTGCAAGAACATAGTGCGTAGATATGGATAGTTTTCCTCAATCCAATTGAAATCCTTTGTATTAAGGGAATAGGATTTAATCTGTATTCATGAAGTTTAAGTAAAGAGGTTCATGTTCAATCTGCATTTGCATGGCCCCAGCTGAATCCAATTGTATTATTCTTTTTGACATGCGCATTACGTTACTCTCTGCCACTATCTGTAATGTGTAATGCTGCTATCACATGCTCCGGGAAAGATGACCCTTACCACCTGCTAATTGGTAGTTAAGAGTACATCCTGCTCAAACCGAACAATCCTCTCTATCAACCCATTCCACTCCACTCAAAAGTTTACATGGAGCATGGAGCAGATTATCAATCGGCGTAGACTATATTTTACAATCCGATCCAAAATACAATACGATCCGGGTGAATCCGATTGGCTCAGGTGTTTAAATGAGACATTTTTAATCATAATGGCCTTTCAATCGGATTATAAATAGGATTTTTGGACACCCGTAAACACACCTAGCGAGAAAACAGCTCGTGGGGAGAGAATGAGATAGAGGCAGACAAAAAGACTCAAGTGTCCCTTGTACTCCACCAGCATCTTTGTACTTGCTCCTATGATTTGAGCCAATGCCAGTATATTTCTTATCCAGTAGCGTGTGTACGACCAATAAATTTGCCTATGTAGCAGATGATATATGTGAATCGGAGACATCAAGTTGAGCCAGAGTGTCCTGCGTGTCAGCCACTCATGTCTCTTGTCTGTCTGACCTGGAAAACGTGCGTCAAAGTGTTCCCATGCCGGAACACAACATCCCAAACTTTAGTTCTGTGGATGAATCACTTAGAGAAGGTAGTAATCACTTCACAAGCCCCCCCATGATTCACGCACACAGGACGCCAGACGTCAGCGACGGCGCAGTCCAAAGATGTTGGCACCAGATTGACGTCATCAGCATTATCAGTGGTGTCTGTTGGCGCCAATACAGGCGCGACGTCTTCATCCTCAGGAAGAAAAAAAGAGCGGATGCGGCATCGCCAAGAATGCGAGGAATGGTTGGGCAGCATCATTGAGAAAGCCAGGAACGGACACAGAGTTGTCGCCGAGAAGGCTAGGAATGGATACGGTATCATCGAGAAGGCCAGGAATGGACGCTGTGTCGTACAGAAACGCCGAGATGAGGTGACCAGGAGTGGCGCTGGAGCCGAGATGGGAATGTCGGCGTCGGTAAACGTCAGAGAGGGAGCGAGCTGTGGTGGCGCGCGTACCAGGGCGGGAGTATGACTGCGAGGAACCGGGGCGGAAGTGCCGCCGTCGTTGTCGGAAACATCGGGCAGTTTGGTCATCGTGACGGGGACCTCAGGCGTCTTTGAAGTCGCGAATGTATACGACGACTCAAAAATCTTTAGCCCCGTATACATATTCCACTTCGGCGGAAAGGCAATGTTTCGTTGAGTCTTGACTACTGTGGAGTACCCAAGCGCAGAGACAACGTGGTAGCGATTCGTATCATAAGAAATACCACGGAGAGAGAACTGCGCCGCCACGAAAGCAAACAACGCGGCCAGAGCAGTCTTAAAAAACATCGATAGCTCGAGAAAGCCAGTAGCCGCCATTTCATTCAAAGTTCTTGCTATGCCCCGGGACTTTGGCTAAGCAGACACCGGGGTCACCACTGCAGCGGATGGTGACAGAGTAAGAGACAGCGTGCTGAGGCGGTGTGTCCCGTGCTCATGCTCATGTTCTTGTCTGTCTCACCCGGTGTTCTGCCAAACATCTCCTACATCGGCGAAACGTCCTACATTAGTCCAATTTGACACCCAAAGTACTACCGTGCGCTCTAAACTTGTTTTGTTTAGATGCATACAGGAATAACGTACTAAAAAAATGCCTGCATAAAATACTTAAATGTAGTAATATCAAATAAGGACGGTTTAAATACGCTATGTGACTAATGTGGTCAACTGCTTCAAAGCTAACACAAAAAAACACAATGGTTAAAAGTATGAGAATACATGGAAAAAGTATCTTTAAGGCAGTGAAAAGGTTCTAAATGACTAAATAAAAACAAAAATAGTGAGTACTCGCCGCTTCTAACCGATGCTCAGTGTGCCAAATCCAAATGCATGCGCAGGCACACTGAGCATTGTGTAGATGTTTCGCCGCGTAGTAAGGAATGGCCGAACACCAGAAACCGCCCGTCAAAGGATAACCTCCGGAACACATCCCCAACCTTAGTTTTGTCGGTGAATTATGGAGAGAAGGTAGTAATCACTACACCGATACATTGAAACATTCTCATCAACTATTTTTTTGTTGCTGACAAGTGACAAATCTCCACTCTGTCTTGAGCCGATTTGCCGTGGACCTCATGGGAGCGCGTGGAGGAGGGCAGTCATTTTGTTTCTGAGTAGCAATACAACTGAGCAACAAGTACTAAGCTGCGAAGTATGCTTAATTAAAGGCTGATGAAACTACAGCGAGAAGGACACCAAAAAAAAAAAAAAAAACTGTTTAAGTCTGACAGAAGCACGGCCGCAACATAACTCTGCTTTGAGCAGAACCTCCCATGAAAGGCAAGAAAGGCTGAATTTATTTCAAATTGTTTAACAAATGATAAGGAGCTATATTTCAATCTTCAACCTAAAGTTTTTTAAATTTGTTTTTAAAATTAGGCTGTGTACTATTAATATATTTTATCAGCCTTTGAGTGTTGAATAAAGTTACAAGTATTAAACTTTTTTTGGTTTAGGTGTATGAGGGGATGTTTTTTTCCATCATTTTCCAAAACCTCTGCATTAAGGTATGAACAGACTCAAAAGAGGAAGACAGAAATGCGTGCAGATAGGACGTGCATGGCATACACGCACCTCTTACAATTCCTGTGTATGTTTCATGCACTGTTAAGTTCAATTTCATTAAATGTGTGCTCCACTGAACAGACATAGTACCTCTATTCCTGTCGCGTGTTGGACTTTTTAACACCTGAAGTGCTCACTTTACGTTTAGAATAAATAGTTGATAATTCTATAAGCTGAAATAATTGCTGTACATACTGCACTGGAAGTCATATGTCAGCTTCCACTTATTTGCCCAAAATGCTATTTGCGTTCGAATGAAATGTTTTCATTAAGCATTCCCACTAAACTGCATGTTTGGCTTGCTGCCTTGGTCTTGTTCCTCCAGGACGTCCTGTTTCAGGATATTCAACTTGGAAATCATAATTTCTAATTTAATTAAATCTTTTCCCTCTTTTCCTTCATTCTTCCAACCAGTTTCAGCGTTGAGACAAACTTTGGTCATCCAAGAACTACTCAGAAGACAGTATTTTTCTTGACTGAACTCGTACCCCAGGAAGCAACTCAGTTTTATGGCACTGACCACCAGCTACTTACAGTGCCTTGCAAAAGTATTCGGCCCCCTTGAACCTTGCAACCTTTCGCCACATTTCAGGCTTCAAACATAAAGATATAAAATTTTAATTTTTTGTCAAGAATCAACAACAAGTGGGACACAATCATGAAGTGGAACAAAATTTATTGGATAATTTAAACTTTTTTAACAAATAAAAAACTGAAAAGTGGGGCGTGCAATATTATTCGGCCCCCTTGCGTTAATACTTTGTAGCGCCACCTTTTGCTCCAATTACAGCTGCAAGTCGCTTGGGGTATGTTTCAATCAGTTTTGCAAATCGAGAGACTGACATTCTTGCCCATTCTTCCTTGCAAAACAGCTCGAGCTCAGTGAGGTTGGATGGAGAGTGTTTGTGAACAGCAGTCTTCAGCTCTTTCCACAGATTCTCGATTGGATTCAGGTCTGGACTTTGACTTGGCCATTCTAACGCCTGGATACGTTTATTTTTGAACCATTCCATTGTAGATTTGGCTTTATGTTTTGGATCATTGTCCTGTTGGAAGATAAATCTCCGTCCCAGTCTCAGGTCTTGTGCAGATACCAACAGGTTTTCTTCCAGAATGTTTCTGTATTTGGCTGCATCCATCTTCCCGTCAATTTTAACCATCTTCCCTGTCCCTGCTGAAGAAAAGCAGGCCCAAACCATGATGCTGCCACCACCATGTTTGACAGTGGGGATGGTGTGTTCAGGGTGATGAGCTGTGTTGCTTTTACGCCAAACATATTGTTTTGCATTGTGGCCAAAAAGTTCAATTTTGGTTTCATCTGACCAGAGCACCTTCTTCCACATGTTTGGTGTGTCTCCCAGGTGGCTTGTGGCAAACTTTAAATGAGACTTTTTATGGATATCTTTGAGAAATGGCTTTCTTCTTGCCACTCTTCCATAAAGGCCAGATTTGTGCAGTGTACGACTGATTGTTGTCCTATGGACAGACTCTCCCACCTCAGCTGTAGATCTCTGCAGTTCATCCAGAGTGATCATGGGCCTCTTGGCTGCATCTCTGATCAGTTTTCTCCTTGTTTGAGAAGAAAGTTTGGAAGGACGGCCGGGTCTTGGTAGATTTGCAGTGGTCTGATGCTCCTTCCATTTCAATATGATGGCTTGCACAGTGCTCCTTGAGATGTTTCAAGCTTGTGAAATCTTTTTGTATCCAAATCCGGCTTTAAACCTCTCCACAACAGTATCTCGGACCTGCCTGGTGTGTTCCTTGGCTTTCATAATGCTCTCTGCACTTTAAACAGAACCCTGAGACTATCACAGAGCAGGTGCATTTATACGGCGACTTGATTACACACAGGTGGATTCTATTTATCATCATCGGTCATTTAGGACAACATTGGATCATTCAGAGATCCTCACTGAACTTCTGGAGTGAGTTTGCTGCACTGAAAGTAAAGGGGCCGATTAATATTGCACGCCCCACTTTTCAGTTTTTTATTTGTTAAAAAAGTTTAAATTATCCAATAAATGTTGTTCCACTTCACGATTGTGTCCCACTTGTTGTTGATTCTTGACAAAAAAATTAAATTTCATATCTTTATGTTTGAAGCCTGAAATGTGGCGAAAGGTTGCAAGATTCAAGGGGGCCGAATACTTTTGCAAGGCACTGTACATAGTTGCCAATCTCGGTCTTTGGTGAGCATTTTGTAAGATGTATTGTAAGTGTGACACAAACGACTTTCCCATTTTGCCTGGATTTGGTTTAGCATCATACCGAGAAAACATGTTAATGATGACATGTAAAAATAAAAATACAATATACCGTAATTTTTGGACTATAAGGCGCACCTGACCAAAAGCCGCCACCTACCAAATTTGACCCGAAAACGGCATTTGTTCATAGATAACCACACTGGACTATAAGCCGCAGCTGTCCTCACTGTTTTATAGGATATTTACACCAAAAGATATTAACCGGTAACATTTTATTTGACAGTTGCATGATAAGACCAAATGAACCACCATGAAGCTTTGCAGCCAATTGGTTCAAAGGTCATGGTGGCAATGGTTCATTGCTTCAAGAAGCTTCATTTAGCCATCACTGCTCCCTTAGGGGAGACAATCAGCTTCTGCTACCACTTCATCTCAACACTGTTGTCGTCCAGCATGCCTCCTAGCATGCATTGCAGTACAACAGATGCAAATAACAATTACAATTAGTGTTCTGTGCTAATTATTTCTTCAGTTACTGTTTCAGTAGTTTTACTAATTGCCATTTATGGTATTTGGTAACACTTTATTTGCCAGTGGTGCCATAAGACTGTCATAAGACAATCATAATTATGACATGACACTGTCGTGAGCATTAATGAATGCTTATGACAGATGTCATTTAGTGTCATCCGGCAAATGACCATACTTTTGAATGGATGTAAACGATCTGAGCTGGACATAATTGGAGTTAGTGGCATAATTTGCTGGATGACACTTAATGACATCTGTCATAACCATTCAGTAATGCCCTTGATAGTGTCATAATTATGACCTTCTTATGACAGTCTTATGACGCCGCTGTCAAATAAAGTCCTTATCTATTAACTCAAATAAATCAACAAATAAGCTCACTGGACTATAGGATTCAGGATTCAAAATGAGGGGAAAAAGTAGCGACTTATAGTCCGAACATTATGGTACTGTAATTATTGAAACTTAACAGAAAAAACAGAAACAGTAGCAAATATCTGTTAGAATCAATGAGCGAGAGTACCATAATGACCTTTAATAAGAAGTTTTTTCAATCACGTAAAAAAAAAAAAAAAAAGTAATCTGATTAGACAAAATTTTCTAAAGGTGTGCTACATGAATCTGAAGGACATCTGAAAATAAGAATGCATTTCATCATTTTATCACTATTATGGCATCAATTGAACCGTCTATTCACAATTATAACATCACGAGGAATAAGTCTTGTAACAATATGCCCCCCCCAAAAATAAAATACTGTACATACAGTACTTCAGATATAAGTGCTCAGTACTCTTTTTCCAATTTTCTAAACATTTTTGTCTGGCAGATGTACGAACTCTAATGAGTGACATTCTAGTTATTCAGTTATACAGTTAAAATATGGTCACAACAGAGGTTGCGCTAGACTTTTTCATTGTCTGTCATTTTGACTGACAGGGTCATAAAAATCCGGTCATAATCTATTTTTACCCGTCACTTAAAATGTTAATAATGACATATTCAATAGTATTTAGTTTTCATTCATCTTTAATTAATATTCTGTCCGAACAAGCTGAACAGAGAATCCACACCGCGCCATCACACATCAAGCAGCTGTGCGTTATTAGCGCCTAGCTTACCTTGAGCACGGCTTTTTAGGAAGGGTCGGACTTGACAAGTCATAATTTTTTTTTTTTTTTTAAAAAGGGTTTGAGGATAAGCCTGAGAATGATCGGTTTTCTCTCTGCTCCATATAAGCAATATTTCAACATTGCTTACACGGCCGAGAGTCGGGGCAAACTGCTCGTATGTGTGTGTGACATGCACGAACTGTGCGTGCATGCTATCGATCCATATACTTTAAATATAAACCTGTACAGGGATTATGTATGCCTGTTATTTGTCTCCTCGCTTTAATAAGCAAAATATGATATCCCTTGGAATGACGGATGACAGCCAGCATGTGTGATTGTATGGTCATTTGTTTTGATGCTTCTGCGCATGTGGGTCGTCTTGCTCAGCGCATGTCAGACTGCGAATTAGTGCGTATGCGTAATACATGAATGGTCTCAATGGACAAAGGCAGTCTGAACGGGCACGCCAAAAAAACAGATATGACAAAAAATCGGATTCGTGCATTAAGACCTGTAGTATGAACGTAGCCATAGGCTTGTTGCTGTTGCTTGGTGCTGACGCTGTTGTTGCTGCCGTTTAGGCTTATATTCAAAGTATATGGATCGATAGCATGCACGCACTGTTCGTGCATGTCACACACACATACGGGCAGTTTGCCCCGACTCTCGGCCGTGTAAGCAATGTTGAAATATTGCTTAT
Source organism: Corythoichthys intestinalis (assembly GCF_030265065.1). Taxonomy (NCBI): domain Eukaryota; kingdom Metazoa; phylum Chordata; class Actinopteri; order Syngnathiformes; family Syngnathidae; genus Corythoichthys; species Corythoichthys intestinalis. Next base: position 41,084,997 of record NC_080400.1, read on the forward strand.
ATGGAGCAGAGAGAAAACAGATCATTCTCAGGCTTGTCCTCAAACCTATTTTTATTTTTTTATGACTGTTGTCAAGTCCGACCCTTCCTAAAAAGCCGTGTTCAAGGCAAGCTAGGCGCTAATAACGCACAGCTGCATCGCTACCGTAGCTACCGTACCGTCTCTCGCTTTTTGATGAAGTAATTGCTGCATTAAATCCGATTTGCGGGACTGGACAGTCTGGAAAAATGTGGGCCAGACTGGATTTAGACCACATACGAAAGTGACCCAGATCGGATCTGAAATGGTCCCGTTCTATGCGACTTGTCACGTTCAGACCGTCAAGTTAATGCCTCACTCGAGTCGGAAAAACACGAAAAAATCGGATTCGTGCATTAAGACCTGTAGTATGAACGTAGCCTTAGTTTGGACGCTCAGTTGCTTTGACATTTTTCCAAGTAAGGCCAACAACGTCATGCATCAAGAGAGACAATAGCTAATTAATATGCTCACTCGCCACCCTGTGGTCTGGGGTGTGAATTGCAACCTGTCAAAATGACAGATGGACTTCAGTTTTTTCCGTCATCGTTTTAAAAAACCGGTCAACGACGGAAAATATTCGGTTAACGCGACCCCTGGGTCACAATATTCAATGTTCGCACACGGAAACACAACTCATTTTCATCTTTCTTCTAGTGTTTGTTGTTGTCCTCTGGTAAAAATCCAGTATTGCATAATCTGTTTATATAATTTCAATATATTTCCTACTAAAACATCACATTGCCTCTTTTGCAAAAACCTAGCGAAGCAACTATACTGCACGCTGTCACAAAAATAGGGTGAACGGTAGTAGGGGTCTGTAAAATTACAACATACTTTAACACCACCTACAAGGCTAATTACTGGCTGAGTACTGTTGGTACCCTTTTCTAGGAATAAACTCACTCTTACGAGAAGTGCTAAGTGCTAAAATACAGTACCTTTGAAGGAATGACATTTCACACTTCAAGATACAGTGACATTCCCCGTTGACATAATTCTGATTGAGTCATCATGATGTGTACTGACTTGTTTACATACACGGGGCCCCCATGTAATGAAATGTGACATAAGGGCCACATACATGTTGTGAGACGGAGATTATCCTAATCCTTGACTATAACAAACAACGAAAAAATTGCCAATTGGAAGACATAATCCTTTACTGCAAAGGTGTCCCAATTCACTTCTGTGATTAAACCCTACGTTTATACAATAAAAGTGTGTTTGCTCAACTGTCCCCACTCAGTGACTGTGTGAATGTGAGTATAAATTGTTGTCTATATGTTCCAGTTTCCAGTGATTGACTGACGACCAAGTGTCAGTGTCATTCGCCTGAACTCAGCTGTGATAGACACCAGCTCCTCACCACCATGAACAACATAAGTGAAATAGAAGATGGATGGATGGACGGACGAACGGATGGACAGACGGATGTTTTAGTCCGGTTGTTTCAGATTCATCATAGCGACAAATTGTATAACATAACCAAAACAATACATTAATGATTACATGTACTGTAATTTGTGGACTATTTAGGCACACCCACCAAACTAAAAAAAAAACAAAAAACTATTTGTTCATATACAAGCTACACTGGACTATAAACCGCACGTGTGTTTACACCAAAAGACATGCAGCGCAACGGACTGAGAACATCCGTAAATAAGCCGCACTGAACTATAAACCACAGGGTTCAAAAATAGGGAAAAGGTTTTTTTAATTACAATAGTTTATTCAAGTTTCATTAAAGTTACAGTATTTTTTTTAACTGAACCACACCTAGCTATTTCAGAGCCAAATTACTTTTAAAAATTAATTCCCTGGTGATGGGTGGCCTCCAAATTGACGTAATTTATATAAGAAAGATTCCATTGTTTCCGTTCACTTGCATGTAGTGACTTTGCATGCTTCAAATCTGTCATGCTCACTCACCCACTCCTGAATGAATAAAGCATTATGGAGTTTATATTATGCGTGCCATGACTCATGAGTCATTCGCCTGTATGCTTAATGTGTTTAGCAGTAACGTTTCCTCAGGTTATCACTAGAGGTTGGCTCAACTCTCCTCGTCTGTATGACAGTAAATGTGAATTTCAAAATTAAATCTGATGTCCACAGAGATGTGGCAGCCTTGATTAAAACATTTGTGATTTAAATAGTCTCCACATGATATCCGAATGGATGATTTCTCTAATGAGAAGGTGTATTGTCAGAACTTTTTGCTGAGCATTCAGCTCATTTTTAAGCTATTGTGGTTCCCTGTCCCTGCTCGTGTTTTTAGTTGTTATTTTGTTTCAGCAGGTTAGCAATTTCAGAGACTTAAAAACACTCCAGAATGCTTCAGGCCATCAGATAGTTGTTGGACCAAAAAAAAAAAAAAGAAAAAAAAAAAAAAAAAAGAGGGCATGAGCAATATGTTAGAGTTACATAACATAACTCCTATTTGTGATACAAGACAAATTTATTATTGGACACTTACAGTATCTTTCATCACACAAGTGCAAAAAGCATTCCGATATGTGATTGGCCTTAATGCTTTTTCACTGTGTCTGCTTACTTAACTTAATTACTTGTAATTTTTTCTCTGTTGCAAATTGTTTTTTACCACATTTGTGGGGGCTCTTCTTTCTTTAATGTAATATACGTAACTGTCACAAAAACCCAAAGAAAAGTCAAAACAAATATGCAGACCTTATTGCTGCCCTAAGCTCTCGTGGACTAAGGTCTCGTGCAATACATGGATGTCTCACATGATGCCAGTACAGCTTTTGAAAGTGTTGAGGAAAAAAGAAAAAAAAAGATGAGTGGTGTCAATCCACTGATGCTTGCTGGATTGATCTCTAATAAAGTGAGGTGTCACTTGATGTGCTGAGAGGACACAGGGCAGTCACTCCAGTCAGCTTTGGAAATACACTGTGCTTAAAATCAATGGAGAAGGGTTTAAAAGGCCATCAATTGTCAAGAATTTACTCTCTCATCGGTTCTGCTGTCAGTTTAACCTGGAGTTCTGCTGAAATATCTGATTAATAGGGCTGGTAATCCGACCTTTCCCTCATTTATACGCAAACTTAGACAGACATGGCTAAATTGGGGTCATTCTAACATTTTCTTCCAAGATTAATGAAAGAAACTTTTTGATTTGAAAGAGTAAATCCAGTTATAACCACAAAGTCAAACTAGAGGTGAAAGCCCTGCTGATGTCATACTCAATGACGCATCATCAGCAAGAGCAATGCCACTAGATACATTGGTCACTGTTGCTTTTGTGGCAATGGCATGAGATGAGCAAGCAATATGAATAGAAACCTTTAGGAAATATAACAACAAAGAGATGTGTATACATCCTAAAAAGATAAAATTTGTAGGGATGAGGACAAATGCTACAACCCTAGAATCAGTTTGCATTGAATAGGGATTTATCAGTTATTATCTATTTCTGTCTCTTCCATGTAATTAGCATTTTATTTACCAATTTAAATTTGTCCATTTTAGTAGGTTGAAAAAAGATTGCCTTGCCAAGCAATTGAGCGCTCCTAATTAACTGTGTGAGAACAGATGGCTATCAGATGAGGCTTTCCATCAAACTCATTCAGTTGAATGAATACAGTTCACCTCTAGCTCGGACTGGGCCGATGAGAAAAGGTGAGCAATTAGAAATAAATAACAGGAGATCAATCAAGAAACCTTTCAGTAGCAAAATGACTTTCAGCTTTTAATGCAGGAAAAAAGAGCTTTGCCTCAAAATTCTAACAGATGATTTACAAAAGAGTTACATGATCAACAAAAATGTATCTGTATTCTTGTTAAAGATCCCTTTTGATTCCAACAGAAGTGGAAAGTTTTATTGGGATTCATTGCAGTTCTCCTTAATACTATCGTCTGAAGGCAATACTCAATATTTTTTTTTATTGTTATTAATGTTATTTTCTACTTCCTCCTGTGTTTACTGTTAAAAATGGTAGCTCAGAAATCAATGATAGCTTACAATTTCATAGTGTGTTCACCCTCTAGTTGTTTATCCAATGTTAGTGTTGCGTCGGTGGTGCAGGGCATCTAAAGTCACGCTGTGTCATGCAAAAACTAACAAACTCATACCCTCTTGACCGCATGCACAATGCACAAGTACTGGCTCCGTTGAAATCAACTCACAGGAAGACAAAAACAAGCTCACCCCCTCTCTTAGCGCTTGTACAATGCACAAGCACCGACTCCGATGAACTCAACTCAAGAATAAAACATACATTAGACATGCTCATATACCATTACCATTAATGTAACAGTTGGTCGTTTCTGGACAGTAAAACACAAGAATGCTGATACAAAAAGGTGACCACTGTTTTGTTGCACTTTTCATGTGTGAGCTGAGACCTTAAAAGGGAGTTGGTACGTCCAATCCAAAAAAGTATAAAGGCCTTTTCAAGCTAGCATCAGGCCAGTGTGAAGAGCGGTCTACAGCAAGTGTAAAATGGGAGAAGCCCCACATCCTGACGTAGACACTGTCAGCAAGTGAAAAGCAGCAAGAATATTTACTATAATCCCAAGCACCAATGAGTTTATTTTTCATTGCTGCACTAGAAAACAGCGACTTTTCCTATTTCAAGGAGTAAGGGGCATTATAATAGCTGTGTAAAGAGTTTTACTAGTTACAGTGAGAAAATGAATAGTTTGTTTTGTTGTTCGTGAACTACGTTTCCACATAACACACATCATGGTACATTTTAGCTTATCAAGGAGGCGTATAAAGGTCATTTTTCGAGTGTCCCAGAGCTCACCAACCTTTAAAAAAGTGCATTTATCAAGGTTTCGTCAGCCATTATTTGCATATATCCATCTACCGAAACAGCCTGATAGCACAGATATAAGTACGGTGTTGACGTCGGCGCTGTGAAACTAGAACAAGTCTCTATTTTGGGCCACACCCCTCAACGAAAATTTACTTAAGACTTGCCGCTCCATCCAAACCAACCGCTGCCGCTCGCTTTTTTTTCTGAGAAGTGCCCTCCTACATACACAACAATACGCCAGTTTAAAACAGCCTGAACTGTTTAAGTTTTTGACTGACAAAGAATGAGTTTAGACACCCTGTGCTTTAGTGAAGCAACATACCGTATTGGGCCGAATATAAGACAGCCCTGATTATAAGACGACCCCCTCTTTTTCAAGACTCAAATTTGAAAAAAGACTTTTTGAACACCAAATTAATTTTTATGCAGAAAATAATTACAGTACATCCTAAACAAATGATTATAACAACATATTTGAGAGAAAAAGCATGTTATTTTGCTTCATTCAAATCTTAATATCTGAACATTTAAATATGTAAACTAAAGTGCAATCACATTCGTAAATGAATGGCTTCTGGTTTTTGAAATGTAAATAAACCAATCTATCGTGATAAAACAATAAAATTTCAATAACTGCATTAAACATCAAAGTGAAGTCTAACTGTACTGTAGTCTTGAAACAAATCTAAATAGGGAAAAATATTGCAATAAAATAATGCAAACTGGCTAAACTTTAGAGTAGCTGAGATGTCTCATGACAGAACACCGCTTCAATGATATCTGGCGCCATCTAGCGTCGTGAATGGGCATAATGTCTAGACCGCGAATATAAGACTACCCCATCTTTTTTATGGAGGTAGATTTGTGTCTTTATTATTCAATCAAAAAAAAAAGTTGCTTCAATCAAATAAAAAGTTGCTTCAATCAAAATATATATTTTCAATCGAAGAAAACGTCTCTGCAATCAAAAAAAATGTGTTTGAATGCAAAAATAAATTTAAAACTCAAAAAAATATATTTGAAAAATATTTTTCTTTGATTGAATTTTTTTTTTTATTTAAGTCAAGTTTTTTTTTTTTTTATTGAAACACCATTTTTGATTGAAGTCATGTAATTTTGCGTTTGGACCACATTTTGGCAAGGACATTTGTGTCTTTATTATTCAATCAAAAATTAAGTCGCTTCAAACAAAAAAATATATATTTTCAAAAGAAAAATCACTTCAATCAAAAATTTTAAAAAATTCAATCGTAGAAAAAAAGGTTTGAATGTGAAAAAATATTTGAGACTCAGAAATTCGCATTTGAACACTGTATTTTTCATTCAAACCGCTTTCTTTGATTGAAGCAATCCTTTTTGTGTTCAAACCATATTAGGGGTAGGACATTTGTGTCAAAATCATTCAATCGCAATAAAAGTTGCTTTAATCAAAAAACTATTTTTAATCAAAGAAAAAAATCATTTGCAAAAATATATATTTTTTTAAAATATATTTTTTATTTGAATTTTTTTTTTTTTTTTATTGAAGTATCACTTTTTTGAAAATCAAAAAGTTTTAAACTCTTTTTTTTCTTCAAAGTGGAAAAAGTTTTGAACACTTTTTTTTTTAAGTGGGAAAAGTTTTGAAGGCACTTTTTTTCGATTGAATCATTTTGACACAAAGATTCAACTTCAACGCTAGTTCCGGTGTGTTTGAGTGGCAGCTGATTGCGCCAATGGCATAAAAGTATGAAGCAAGAATAATGGCCACCAGGGCTCCATCCAGCCATCGGAGTCTCCTGGAGTCCAAGCCGAATATAGGGCACCGGTACGGGGGTGTAACATCAGCATTTCACCGGAGTACCCGCAACGGCACGTTGCCCTGTCGCGGCATACTGGTCGGACCCCGATATCACCCCCCAGGCGCGGAGGCCAGCTGTCGAGTGGACGGTCCGCGAATGACACGACAGTCATTCAAAGTTGAAGCAACGGGGCTCCAGGCGTGGACGACGGCGACTCGCCGGTAGTTCACTCTCTTACTGGGCAGGCTAGTGTCGGGCCACTCGCCGACCACTCTTGTACCGGCGCATCGCGGACACTCCGGTTGGAACCAATTGCCAACCGTCACGTCAGGGCAACGGGTGAAGTTCGCCGTGTTGAATCACATTAAGCAGCAGGGCACCGTACTCCGGTGAAATGCCGATGTCACACCCCCGTACCGGTGCCCTATATTCGGCTTGGACTCCAGGAGACTCCGATGGCTGGATGGAGCCCTGGTGGCCATTATTCTTGCTTCATACTTTTATGCCATTGGCGCAATCAGCTGCCACTCAAACACACCGGAACTAGCGTTGAAGTTGAATCTTTGTGTCAAAATGATTCAATCGAAAAAAAAGTGCCTTCAAAACTTTTCCCACTTCAAAAAAAAAGTGTGTTCAAAACTTTTTCCACTTTGAAAAAAAAAAGAGTTTAAAACTTTTTGCTTTTCAAAAAAGTGATACTTCAATAAAAAAAAAAAAAAAAAATTCAAATAAAAAATATATTAAAAAAATATATATATTTTTGCAAATGAGTTTTTTCTTTGATTAAAAATAGTTTTTTGATTAAAGCAACTTTTATTGCGATTGAATGATTTTGACACAAATGTCCTACCCCTAATATGGCACAAACACAAAAAAGGATTGCTTCAATCAAAGAAAACGGTTTGAATGAAAAATAAAGTGTTCAAATGCGAATTTCTGAGTCTCAAATATTTTTTCACATTCAAACCTTTTTTTCTACGATTGAATATTTTTAAAATTTTTGATTGAAGTGATTTTCTTTTGAAAATATATATTTTTTTGTTTGAAGCGACTTAATTTTTGATTGAATAATAAAGACACACATGTCCTAGCCAAAATGTGGTCCAAACGCAAAATGACATGACTTCAATCAAAAATTGTGTTTCAATCAAAAAAACACTTGACTTAAATCAAAAAATAATTTTTCAATCAAAGAAAAAGTTTTCAAATATATTTTTTTGAGTTTCAAATTTATTTTGGCATTCAAACACTTTTTTTTTTTTGATTGAAGAGACGTTTTCTTCGATTGAAAATATATATTTTGATTGAAGCAACTTTTTATTTGATTGATTGAAGCAACTTTTTTTTTGATTGAATAATAAAGACACAAATCTACCTCCATACTTTTTCAGTCTTATTTCAATGGTAATTAATCCAATACGCTAAACATAAAAAAATAACACGCTAAACGATAGATGGTTTCATCGTGAGGTAGACATTTTTATATACCACTATCTTAATACTGTATCACAAAGCACTGTGGTGTAGCCCAGAGCTCTGTCCTGAGACCACTCATCTTCATCATATATTTCCGTCAAATCTGAAATATCTTTTTCAAACAAAATATCCACTTTGATATTCATGTGGATGACATACAGCTCAATATATGATAACAAAATATAATTATCATAAACATTTATTCTTTTTTTTCCTTCTATTTTTCAACAGTTAATAGTGTTAACTGTACACATGAACACACAAGTTTCAACTTTTAAACATAACTGTAGTACATGCTTCCTCCTTTAAAAGGAACACAAGGGACCCAATGAAACGTATCAAAAGAAGTATGTGGTCAAGGTAAGCCTTTTCTAGAGTACAGCTAAAGCAATGACTTTCCAAATGTATCCAAAGGCTACACAACCCTACACTTCACTAAGCCTTGATAATGACGACAAGCACTGCCCTCTGGCTATTTCAAGCACTCATCAAAGAGCTATGAAAGGAAGAATAACAGGCTGAAAAAGGAGGCGTACTGTTGACTATCATCCAATGAAACCAAAGGAGCGGTCATGATGGAAGGAGACACATCACTGTCAGACTTTACAACTGATACAGATATTTTCCTGCAATTTTTTTTTTTTTTTTTTTTTTTTTAAAGACCCTTTTAAAAAAGCAAAGAAGACACAATAAGTGATCTGAGGCAACTCTGTTTTTAAAATTAAGCCCCTTCTGACATATCTCCTTTTGGGAGAGAAGAAGTACTCGTTTGAATCATTTCTCATTGACGAAACCCATATCTCAAAAAATTGTATTTGTAAAAAATAATGTCACCCTAACATCGTTATATCAGTGATAAAACAAATCGCTAATGCCACAACTAAGCAAGCAAATAAGCAAGGAGATTTAATTTTTTAATGTGTAGCAAACCTGACTCTGAAATGCTTACCTCAAAATCTACAATCTAATTGTAACGCGTGGCAGGGCAGGATGAGTGCATAAAAAAAGTAAAAAAGGGAGCAGACTTCCACTTATGCACCTTTAATAGACAAAAATTAAATAAATTCATCTCAACCACTTGTCACTCGGGAGTGTAATGGCCCACGCACACATGATCACACTTGACTCTCCAAAAAGTAGGTAGCAACTGAAGAAAGTGAACATAAAGAGGCACCACCGTGTGGTGGATGTCCTAAGGGACAAAGAGGATCACAGAAGTGACCGTAACATAGTATGTTTTTATTTCTACATTTGTATTTTAAGCATTTACAATTTTTTATTTGATCGGCCGCTAGCACATGAAGGTGACAAAAAAAGAACTTTAATAAATACATTTGAGATGCTGATTCTTTTTTATTTAATTTTATCAGACAATTTGATGCAAACTAGTTAGTTGACCTAACAGATATGTTAAGTATCTTGTGCTTAGATCTTTATTCTCTTATCCTCATTACCACTCAGTGTTATTTACTGTTAGATTTTCCATATAGTTATATGAAATTTCTCATTCATTCATTCATCTTCCAACATTGCCAGTTTTGCTTCAATTATTTTTTTAAATTTGCACATTTTTATTTGCATCAGTCATGTTCATAGCTTCTTCAATTTACATTCATGCGGCCATTAAAAGACAAATATATGCATATGCCACACTTTTTGTACTCTTAGAATTTTAACTATGTGAAAACAAACCAAACGCATGTAGTGGAACTAATTGTGTAAATAAATGTTACCGTTGGCTTTTGGGGCCAGATCAATATTTAAAAAAAAAAAAAAAAAAAAAAAAAACATAACTTTGAAACACTTCTAAAGTCTACTACAAGTTCTTTATCTGACCTTCATCTGACTGTATATGCCCTTGATAGCAACAGTCATCAGTGACTTCATTTTGTCAGTATTTGTAGTCAATTGGTTGCGCTCTCTTACCTGTGCAGCCATGAGCGATAACTCCATCATTCCTGGATCGATGGTGGCCAGCCTAAAGGCGTAGGGATTCACTTAGCCAAGAGAGTGAGCAACGCACTGGAGGAAGGAGACAGAAACAAGGATTAAGAAGGTCTCTGCTGTGTATCAGATATGCTACAATAAACGCTCTTCATGCTTGATGGAATAGTTTATTCATTCGGCAGATGAGCAAATACACCCCCACCCTTGCTTTGTATAGTTGTGTGCGTCAGGAAAGGGGGGACTCCCTCCTTTATGCGTGCAAAGCTAGTCTTGCAAAATTACTTATGCTGGTATGCCTTTTTGACTCTGCACCCCAACAACATCTTACACGATATCTGTCACTTTGTTTCGGGGGGTATCTTAGTTAAGAACATTGTGCTCTCTTGATTTATTCATCTTCTTCGCAACATGTTCATGTAATTTTAATGCATTCGTAAAAACACAATCTGTCCTTTATTTTTCTGTGTTATGAAAATATTCATCATAACGGTGGTGGGTGCATGTTTTAAACTGAAAAGAAACAACATTAATGCCTTCAATGGCTTCTGAATAAAATAGAACTGGTGGAACCTGAGTAGACAAATTTGACTCCAAAACTTCAAATATGTCATACCTGTTAAGTTGTAGAAATTGCAAATAGGGAGATTTCTGTTTGCCAACCCCGATGACGCGCACGCGCGACAATCGCTAAGACAAAATGCAACCATTTTTTTTCAAGTTTTATTTTGTACTGCAAATTTCTTTTATAAAGCTATTAATCAATCGTGTTCTGTTTATAGTTAAATAGCATTCTGTTGATGTTCTGAGTTAATCATTCAATGACATTGTCATTTAAAGTTTTTATCATACTGATTAATTATTTGAATGTTCTTGCACATAGTTCCATGTGGCTGACTTTGCTTTTTTCATTAATTCCTTATTGATTTGCAGGTTAAAACATTCACTGTCAATGTTTAATTTTGTTGCCAAGATTGAACACACAGTCTCATTTAACATGTCTGCTCTATAGCTTGTGTGGATCTTCTTCACCATTGAGAAAACTCTGTCACTATCACTGTTACTGTTTGGAATTGACAATATAGCTGTGAACACTTTTGCTAAGAGTGGATACATCCCAGTCCCTGCGGCAGTTTTTGTGCTTATCACTTTCATCCACCACTCATCTGCTCTGTCTTTCTCTTCATCAAAAGGTGGCAAGTCAACTGAGAGAGTCAAATCTGCTACCTCTTCAGTGATAGCATCCAAACTCTCATTATCCTCAGTCACTTTTAAACGTGATGCAATTCTAATGACTGCTGAGGCATCCAATTTTTTTACACGAGGTGGGTGCAGCAATGCTAGGTCCAGTAGTATTTTGTTTTTGAAGGGAAATTTGACAATCATTGTGGTCACAACACTTGTGTAAAAATTAACTACACTGTCAAAGAACCTCTTTTTGGTGGCATCAGAGATAGAGTCTTCAACTTGCTCCATGTATTGTCTGGCATCATGTGATACTGCTATGTTGCCTGTGTCATGCCACTTCTCCTTGTTCCTGTAATCAACATCTAGGATATCCTCAGCTTTCCTGATCACATCCATTTGCACAAATTTGGACATCAGCTTCCTCAGCAGCCTCTTCATCTCATCAACCATCACTCCAATTAGGGTTTCGTCAGACTAAATCAGCAAGATTAAAAACATTAATTACATCATTTAGAAAATTAATCATATTTGTTTTTAAAAGTATCTTTGTCACTTACTTGAAAGAGAGTATTGAACTCATTCAAAGGCTTTAGGATAAACTTCAGGAAAAGAAAATACAATTTCATTTCAGGGTCATTCAGATAATTGGCCACACGCTGCACTCTTCCAGGCTTCTCTGCTTGATCATGGCTCGTGAAATAACTTTGTAGTGCTGGCCACTGTTCCAGGGTTCTTTTGACACACTTTTCCAAACTGAGCCATCTAGTTTCACAGTGCTTCAGCAGTTTGGCTGGTTCCACATCAGTGAACTCCTGGAACTCTTTGAACTCCTCCTTCCTTTTTGAACTATAAACATAGACAAAACAGACAAATTTGTTTTATAAAAAATTAGTAGAGATTAAAATTTTTAGCATAATTTTAGTGATAATGTAAATATTGTCTACCTTAAAGAATTGGTTTTGGTAAGGCAGAATGTGACATAAATATTCTAAAATAACTACATACCTGTGATGGAAGTGATAGAAGATGTCTACAAGAAGATCATCCACTGGGAGAGGAAGCTGCTTGACACCAGCTACACAACAGAGGTTTGCCAGATGTGTTAAGCACCCCATGTCTAGCACTGATGGTTGTTGTTCTCGAATTCGGGAAAGAACAGAGTTATTTTTTCCTTTCATCACGCTGCAGTTATCGCTTGTAAATGACACAACATTGGCCCACGGAATTTGGAATTTTCTGGAAAACAAATGAATTAATAAGTATAAAGAAAAATCTATATATATTAAAGTAAAAAAAATAGTAACAACAAACCTGAACGATTGATTTAGACAATCAAATATTGATGCTGCAGTGCCTATGTTGCACACAGGCATATCCAGGAATCTTGTAACCGATCTTCCAATGGTTCCATCAGCCAACCTCACTAATATTACAAGGTTCTTATCTGTCCCAACATTATTCGATTCGTCAATCAGTAAAGAAAATGGCTGAGTTTGGCATTTCTCAATGACAGATTCTGTTGCTTGAGGTGCAAGAGCATTTTTCACGATCATTGTGGTCTTCATTCTTGCGCAAGAGAATTTTTTTGCGATCTCACTGTCTGGGCACATTATTCTAACAAGTTTGGTAAAATGGTCTGCCATTGCAAACGGCAAGTTATGCTCCGCCACATAATATGCAAATAAAATCTCTGCTTTCAGTACATTACTTGCTATGTCCGAATTTTGATTCCCTAAAAAGGAATCAATGTTTTTGTTGCCAGACCGAATTCTTGTATTTTCACCGTGTTGCGATGTTTTGTCATGTTTCGCAACATCGTTTTTACCTCCGTGGCTGACTGAGATATGCACACAGCAGACGGAACAAAATGCATAAGTTACTCCTCTGTCACTCTTAGCCAACCAAGAATATTCCTTTTGCCATGCTACTTGATATTTCGATTCATATTTTCTCTTCTTTCTGGGAGCTCCGTCAGCCATCTTGCTCATCTGCTATTGAATTCTCGCAATGAACGTGATCAACTCGTTCCCTCGTGAAAGCACGTGATTAAGCTGGCCTACGAAAAAAAATTTTCGAGCGTCGCATAAAATGACGGCGCTAAGGCTATTCGTTGTTGGTCACTTTCCGAATCGGGCCGAATGGTATCGTTACAAAACGGTGACAAACAAAAACGTAAAAAAAAAAAAAAAAATTGACATTTTTGGAAAATCGGGAGATTTGGCTTTCTAATCGTGAGGCGTGAGCATTGGGGTCAAAATCGGGAGTCTCCCGACCAAATCGTGAAACTTAACAGGTCTGATTAAATCTCCCATCACATGCTATGTCTGCATATCTCTTTTGCTTTCAGGTCAGCTACTCCACAAGTGTTGCTATTTATTTTAAATCTTTATACTGGGCAATGCTCTTGAAAAATGTCAATTGCATACCCAAATTGTGCAGAGATCTTCTTGAACATACAATTCCTTAAACAGTTTCATCAAACTGTCAGCTGTCTTGAGACAGGCAAGCAAAAACAACAACAAAAAAACAGGTCGCGATCAAGTAATAGATATATCAAATTGTCAGTAAGGGTCTACTTACGTTGTATCCTCCTAGACAAGTCTCTTAGGGCTCCCTGATTGCAGGCTGTAGGCCAGATGGGGGAACGATGACAGCTGCGACCCATCACAATCAGCCGCCTTCATAAGCCTGCTCGTTGTTGCTGCTTGTCGCCAGACCAGCACTTTCAGCATACCCGTCAGTTGCGTCCAGCATTAAGGGGTTTTTTTTCTTACTGTATAACACTCAGCTAATTTGACTTCTTGTTCCAACCCAGAATTCTTCGTGCCAGATCCCGAGCTGATTGACCGGCTGTCAACTTTTGACTGCTGCGACCCGTCGTGCACGTGCGCTGCTCCGAGCCTTGTGCGAAATTAAATAAACGTTGCACACTAGCACAGTTATTCTCTTCCTCAGTTCTTTTTAACATCGTCGCTTAAATGTCGTATACAAAGACGCGATTGAGGACCAGGAGAGAAGTTCTTGGGGAAATGACGTCATCAGGTAGCAGCTGGCAGCGAGGCGCGTCCCTCGTTGCTCAGGTGTTGCTATGGCAGTAACTCAAAAACTACTCGGTCAATTCTAAAAAAAAAAAAATTTTGGTAATGTGAGTTTTGAGACAGCGAATGATGAATTCAGGCCAATTTAACCGAGTAAAAGGCTCATCCAAAAGCTCTTCAGCTGCCCTTTAAGATTATCTTTTGTTTTGATAATGACAGTGAACTAAGATGTACACTGTGGACACGGGATAATTTAAGTTTCTTTTTTCTGGACTATACTAAAGGAGGTGAATTAAACAAAAATCACTGATCAAATACATTTGACAGAATAAATCAAAAGTGAATGTACCGAAATTGAAGGCAAATGGAGATTCAATGCAACAAGTTCATGAAATTTTGTGAAACAAATCAACATTTGCGTTGCAGATAATGGTATCATATTGAAGATGTTCTTTGAGTAAAATACGTGCATATATGCACGTACAACTTCAAACAAAAATTTGAATATGTATACATATTCAAATTTTTGTTTGAAGTTGTATTTTACTTGTGTCCAGACTTGACACACTGTATTATTGTGAAACCAAGGCTGGTAAAGCACAACAAATAAACTTGCCTTGTTTTTACAAGTGTAAATGGTGTTTACTTGTATAGCACTTTTCCACCTTTCAAGGCGCTCAAAGCACTTTACACTACATAATTACCTACCTACTGGTGACACAGCACCAGGAGCAATGTGGGGTTCAGTATCTTACTCAAGGACACTTAGGTGAGTTCATCAAGGCAGAGAATTGAAGTCACACCCTCTGGGGTGGGGGACAACTACTCTACCACTGAGCCACGCCATCCCTTTTATAAGAACCCCGTTCTGACAAGAAGCAGTTAGACAAGGGTCATACCGCAGGGCTTAATGCACAATACTGAATTTTTGTCATATCTGGTTTTTTGGCGTGCCCGATCAGACTGCCTTTGTCCATTTAGCCTGTTCAAGTATCACGCAGGCGCACTAATTCGCAGTCCGAGATGCGCTGCGCAAATTGAACCGCATGCGCACGAGCATCAAAACAAATGACTACACATGATGCACACATACACATACGGACAGTTTTCCCCGACTGTAAGCAATCTTGAACTATTGCTCATTTGGAGCAGAGAGAAAACCGAGCATTCTCAGGCCTATCCTAAACCCCTTTCCTCAAAAGCCGCGTTTAAGCTAGGCGCTAACGCTAATGTACAGCTGCAATCACTACCGTAGCGCTGTGTCTCTCTCGTTCTTTGCTGACGTAATTGCTGCATTAATTCCGATTTGGGGGACTTGACAGTTCAGACCACAGCCACATTCAGGAAAAATGTGGCGCAGATCAGATTTTAACCACATATGAAAGTGACCTCGATAGGATTTGAAATGGTCCCTTTTTATGTGATTTTTCCATTCAGACCGTCAAGTTAATGATTCACTTGAGTCGGAAAAACATGAAAAAATCGGATGCTTGCTTTAAGACCTGTGGTATGAACCTAGCCTTAGTTTCATTGTGAATTAAAAACTCTGCATCGGTATCTGTATTTTTAGGTTTTAAAAATCTATCTGGCCTGCTGTTGCCGTAAGAGTTTATCAGAGGCATATTTCAATTACCAGAGGCTTTATGAATCATTTTCTATTTATAGTTATGCTTTATCAAGAAAAATATTATTATTTTAAAAAGACAACAAAACCATGAGCTCTAGATAAGAATATATTCATTTCAATAGGAATAAGAGGACAATTATGTTGCATTGCATGATTTCTTGTCAATCCCTTTGCAATGACTGTTTTTTTTTTTGTTTTTTGTTTTTTGCAATCAGTGTTGGATTAAAAAAGATGTACGTGTTTCTAAGTAGTGGTCAATTAGTGTAGTTTGATTCTTAAATTCAAGTACACATTTGGCCATTTCTGTCTTGGTAATCAAAAAAACAAAAGGAAAGAGGTACATGACTTCCGCAACAAATTGTTCTGATTCAAGATAATAAAAACAGATTTTGTCTATTTGATTCTGTGCTTGAATGAGTTGAGCCTAATTCCCAAAGACACATCTTTGTCATGTTTCAACAAACCAATGTGTTAACAGTAGACCTCCAGTTGACATTGTGGACTTTAGAACAATTACTACCGCATGAAAAAATACAGCCTTTCTATTTGTTTTGTAAGAGCAGGACAAGGAGCGTGCATGCATGTACATGTGACACAGAAGCAATGCGGGGCTGTTTTAGGGCACTATAGTCCATTTAAGAGAGTCTCATTTGCCCTGAGGTGCACAAAGTCCAGCTGTCAGTCCTGAGAAAAAGGCCAAATGACTACAGTATGTAGACATTTGGTGAGAATGACAAATTATTTCACATTTAAGTTGTGCTTTGTTGTACAATATGCATTGAATTTTCAAGCCATATTGCTGAGGAAACAGTAAGGCACTCACTCCGATGGTGTCAGCACTCACACATGTCACTTTGGGCATGCACAGTCGCTGCTAGTAAACATTCAAAACAGCAAACGTGGTGGGATGTCGGCTTGATTTGACTGTTTTTATTATATTTTTCATGTAAATATATGTTATAGTCGCGTTTCTGTGCCTTTTGAAGAAAAAGAAAAAGAAAAAAAACATGTGGAGGCCACCGCTCTGAGCGGGCGGATATGTTGTCTTCTGGGCTGAGGAGGTTGTTGTCATGGAAGTGTATCATTGGCTGTCACTGTCAGGCCCAGGGCCAGGCAAGTGTCTGTCATTCAATTAGGATCAGCACCTGACGGGCGGAGCGACGGCAGCTGCCTGCAATCATCATCAACAGCCGACATAAGCCAGCCAGAGCTCCACCACATCGCTGGATCGTCCCTTTCAGTTCACTGTTAGTGCCCTCTCTTGTTTTAAATCTTTCTGTGTGGACTCAACTGTTAATCGACTTATTTGCTTTGTTCCAGGATCTTGCCTACGCCTCTCGTTATTGGTACCTTTGCCCGGAATCTTCACGCCAGACTCCACAGCCCTGTGAACAATAAACTGCTGCTACAATAAACTCAGATCCTCGTTATCGCTCGTGCCTGTTTTGAGGGTTCTCAGCCCACGATCATAACAGTCACCTTGTATAGCTGCACTGCTCCCTAAGCCCTTGCATGAATACTGCATCATTTTCACGCGGAATTGCGACATCGATCAAATGGAGATGGAACCAAGTAAATGCAAACATAAAAAGTAGTTGTATTCTCGGAACGTCACCATGTAAACGGCCCCTTAGGCAAAGAGACATTGGTAGTCAGTCAATTGAAAACTAACAACTATTTAGCCAGAATACACAAATTATGGGAGAGCATGCATCTTCCATATAGGATGGTCTGAGATCAAATTTAGAGCAATAAAATATTAATCTAAACTCAAACCTGATCCTCTGAATTGTGAGGTGGCAGTACTGACCACTAGTTCATTGTGCTGCCTATCTGTAAACAGAGAAGTGATCCATTGAGTAACTTGTTTTTTAGACTGCCCGGAGCGGTCTCAAGATCTTGCTCACTTTGTTCTTCTTCTTGGGGAAGAAACAAACGGAAGAGGCTACTCCTCCATTTTTCATGGAAGGATCAGAATGATATTTTGTAGGTGTATTCTGGGGATTTTTACGTATCAATCCTCTGAGCCAGGTGTTTGATTTTTTTTTTTTTTTCTCTCAAGGCTGATAAATTGCATTAATTAATTATGGAAACAAAACTGCTACTTCTCCGTTATTTGTGAAAGGATCAGAATAAAATTTGGTTGGTATATCATAGGGATGTATAAGCATTGATCCTAACAGCTGGATTATTGATTTTTTTTTTGTTGTTTTTTTTTATCGCAGGGAATTTAATTAATTAATTGCAGACTTAAAATTGTTACCCCTCCATTCTTAATGGATGTATCACAATAAAATTTGGAAAGTAGAGTAGTAGAGAGTTGGTAGTAGTTAGAGATGTATACCTATTGCTCCTTGGAGCCCAGTTTTTAAATTCTGTCTAAGAGCTCATTAATTACATAAATTAATTGCAGAGGTTGTGTTGCCTGTAGTAAGCCAGTAGAGAGCGCACTCTTTGCTTGCCCTTTTCATTTATCTTGGCTGATGAAGAATTTAGGGAGCGAGATGGCATCAATGGCGGTTCCTGGCACTTTTGGGTTGGGCAGTCGCCCGGGGCGGCAAATTACTAGGGGCGCATGAGAGCCTTGCAATGGCGCATATTGCAGTTACTGTCTACTCCCAACCCCAAAAGGAGAAGGAGGTGGGAGCAGGGATTGGATCAGAAAAGAGTGTCACTCACCTAGGGTTGACTTTGATTCTTAATGTGAAAAGAATTTTTTTTTTAACTTGAATATTTGACCTAGTTGTATAATATATATGGCGGAAAACACAGACAAGACAGAAAAAAGCAGTTTCTTCTCTTGCACCCCTCTTTAAAATAAACTGCTGTGTTTTAAGCCAAATTGCCAATTTAAGCCAATTGTTTGGTTTGATACAGCAATATGTCTATATGCTGCCATAGCAGATTCATGGTGCATTAAGCCCCCGAACTAACTAACTGTCCATTTTACCCCGGAGACCCCCGTTTACAGATGCTGCGCAACCGCTTTTGTTTCAGCCCAGCCATAAAAAAAAGGTAAGTAATTATATTTATTATTCAAAATGTCTGTCATTTTTAGCTTAGAATCATTAATTGGTGTCTAACATTTAGTTTAAAAAAAAAAAAAAACACTTTAGAAAAATTATTCAGTTGCATATTTTTAAACCTTTAAACAAATTACGTCACAATGAAAAAAATGGCGTCCGTAAATAAGTAACGAGTATCTACCTTATAACTATCACTAAATTTTTTTTTTTATTATTGTCACATTTTCCCCAATATTTCAGATGATAAATATTCAATCCAAACAAACAAAAAACTGGAAAAAAAAAAAAAAAAGTTTAAAAGGTTCAACATATGAAAAAGACAATTTCGACCACTCCTTGATGTCTGCGATTTCTGCATCGCGACCCTTATTATAGTACCATGTTTTACCCATAAAATCCAGCTGTGGCCATTTACAGCTGTGTCTTGACACTCAGTGGTATATGGTACATTGAGTTTTTGGATCGAAAAAAGAGGTAAATACGCAATAATATCTCGTTAAAATCATGGCGTCTTTAATGATGGTCTCTCATGCTCTAACCTCCAATTAGGGTTTTGCTGTGTGTTTTTTTTTTTTTTTTTTAAATGCCCTCCTGTTCAAAATGTTTCTCCCCCCAGCAAATTGAGATTTTAAGCTTTCCAATGATGTATCACGCATGCATATAGGACAATTTTGAAATTTGGCCAAATTGGGGGTCTCAGAGCGGAACTTCAAGCCACCTGAGTGTTTTCCGCCATATTTATTTTTCCAGTTAAAAATTATTCAAGTAATTTAATAGTTAAATTAATAATTATCTAACTTACTTTCTATTTAGAGCGGCACTATTTTGGAAACTGCTCGTGCTTTTATTTCCATTTCTGCGTTTCACGGATCATGCGTCTGCTCCTTCAGTGATGTGAGTATGCCTTGTAAAGTGAATTAACCCTTTAAGGTCTGGGCCTATTTTGTCTGATTTTGCATGCCTTTGAAGTTGCCTTTATATTTCAAAGAAAGAATTGTTTACGATGGCCTGGTTTGGTCCCTTTTTTTGTGACACCTTGAACTTCATGTCCAAATTGTTGTTTCCTTCACTGATCAATTATAAATCATCATTTTGGGCCCAAAAAGACCAAAAATTCCAAAATCGTTTTGTCAAAATTTTTAATATTGATGTCCAATTGACAACCAAACATGCGTAACGAACCGTTTTGAAACTTTGTAATATTTATTCAACATGTTAGGATGAACATTCAACCAAAAAAAAATTAGAATAAATAGTCTTATAGTTGACAATTCAACATAAACAACAGGTATAGCCATAGGCGTTTTTTGCCTTTATACATGCTCCAGTCAAAACAGGTTATATACAGCAGACCTAACAGTGAAGAACAGTGAAAAAATATATACCATCTAACACAAAAAGTGTTTAGAGGCCATCTCTTTATGAGTTTAGGTATTGCGGCCCATCGCCTGATGAAAACTATGTACACACAATCAAGCTTCTTGAACACACATTTATATACACAAATTGAGAAGATTGATGTGGGAAAAATATATATATATAACATTGGGGGGAAAAAAGCATTTTCAAAAATATTTACAATAAACAAGTTAAATTTTTTTCAGTCATGCCACTCCGAAAAGCAGTTTCGTCCTGGAATTAGACACGGCTACATCACACAGCTCACACTTCCATGGGGTGTCGGTCCTCTTTCCACCCTTCCATTTTCATTTCACTTTACTTTCATTGTCACTATAAATGTACATGAAAATAAGTCAGTATTTATGAAAATAATAAAGTATAAAATAAAAATATATACAGCAATAAATAATAATGGAAATCTATATGTATGACAATAGAAAGAATACCATAGCTGAATATGTGCTACATCCCTAATCTTCATATAGAAAGATCATCACAATTATAAATTCCTGCCTTGGATACACACAGTGCACGTACAACTTTGATCTGATATGCACATTTAATTATTATATACACAAACACACACTTATATTGCATCAAAATTAACTTTGTCTTGCAATATCAAAAGAAACTTTCAAAAGAAACGTTTTCAGCATGAAAAAAAAGAGTGAGTTGGTTTACCTCTGCTCGTCGATGGCGTCACCCACGTGTTCAAATCCGTCACTATCTTCACTCGAGGACTCTTCCGAAGAAGACGATGATGACGAATTTGGACCATTCTCTTCCTCAAGTTGATCAGAAGCACAATTGCTTGCGCTAAATTTAGTTTTCCGTTCATTGTCAAAGTCACACAAAGTCGCTGCTCGATCCAGGAGTATCCAACTGGCCGTCGCTCGCCACCTCGCTGCTTCAACCTCGCACCGCAGTTATATTTATAAAAAAAAAAAAAAAAAAACGCATTTTGTGCTTCCACTGTGACTTCGAAAGGGTTCGTTTGATTTGTGTTTTTTTTCATGGAGCTTCCGTTTTGAAAAAGGACTAGAAATGATGGAAATATAGACATAAACAAATGATCCATGCAGCGTTTTAATGTTTTTTTGAGAGGACAATAAAACTATAAAACTTAAATGACAATATCTCACGTTCTAGTTGGTCGATTGACTTCAAATAATAACGAGAGTAAACCGCAACTTCCGCACTTTAAAACGAGACCAACCAACGGCATGTGGGTGACGTAATTAAAACGTGAGGGCTCTTCAAAGACGACGTGCGCTGAGGACGCGCCGGCGCGTCCTTCGACTCTCAAGGGTTAAAGGCACTCTACATAGATCGTGAACATTCCTCACAATGTTCGGTGAAGGAACAGTTGTGTTTAATGTGTTTTTGCTTCTGTTTTTGTTTTTGGTTTTTTTATCATTCACACTCGTAATTTCGTCGCTTGTTTTTTACATGCTCCGTCTGTTAACATCATATCAAAAATAATTAAAGTGAGCAGTTAATGTAGGAGTTGGAAAGGGGGATAGCGTGCAAATGTTCACTATAGTTGGTTTATAGTTAAAATGATGTGGTTTAATGTTTAATGAACTTAACACATTAAGAGATCTGTGAATGTTGACTATATGTCTGTATGTTATTCACCAGATACTAAATGTGTGTACATGTCTGCACAGTCTGCACATGAGCCCAAGAAAGTATTTGAATTCATCTCATGTGCTCTCTAACTGGAGCTCCGGTAGTGGTCAACACATCTGAGCCAACTAGTCACAAGTAGAATCTTCCACACTTTATTATTTCTACCATAGACTTCATAATAGAATTATGATGTCTATGTTTCTACAATATTCTATTAATGTTTATGATGATAATTAATAATCTCTTGCGCGTATTTATTATTGTGCACTCCCAGCTGGTTTGATAGCGTTAAAAAAGGTAACAGTCTTAGCAAATACAATACTGTGTTTTGGTTGTTGGGTTGTGCTAAAAATACTTTTTTTTGCTGTATTTTGTGGATCAACCGTTGTTGGTATTTTGTATTTTGTGTTTTTTTTTTTGTTTGTTTTGGTTTTTTTTAGCATCGCACATGGCACCATGTAGGCTAGGATCGCCACTGGCTGGCAGTCCTGGTTCATTTTAACTTGTAACTAGTTTTGACTGAGGATTGTAACAAAACGTAGAGTCCATCCTTAGGAGAATCTGACACAAGCAAAGTACTTTACGTACACAACGACTACAAAGAACTGTGTCATAAAGACATGAATGATGTGTTTTGTGCTGCCATACGTTGGGGACAATACTTATGCAAACGCATGAACAGTGTTTATTGAGCGAGATAAATGTAGCTTCGCCCTGAAGAAACCCGATCGAATCGCTTAAGATGGCAGAGACTGGCGAAACTGACCCCGAAGAAGGAGGCAAGAAGCTAGCATATAGTTTCCCAATTGTCAGGCACACGGACATGCCTGAGGAAATGAAGGAAGAGGCCATAGCTATGTGTATCGCAGCGTTCGAAAAGTGTTCTAACAACAACGAGAATGCAGCAAAGATGGTCAAGGACTCCATGGACAAGAGATTCGGCAACGCGTGGCACGTCGTGATCGGTGAAAGTTTTGGCTTTGGCGTAACTCATGAGGCGAAAAATATGCTCTACATGTTCTATGGTGGGAGCTTGGCAATTTGTGTTTGGAAGTGCTTCTAGCACCGCCTTGTCTTCTTCATCATCGGACGCAAGGTCCTCTAATGAGCAATGAACCATTATCTGACATTACTGATAAGATCTTTGGAAATGGGAGAATACGTGGCTATGAAGACAAGTCCCTTGCTTACGTCATTTGCGCATGGCAGCAATTGTTTTGCTTTCTCATTATCATCACCTACTGTTAGCCAACGAAAATATTTCCAATGTATAAAACACTAGGCTTGTAGGCCTACCTACATAACTAAATAGCTAAAGCATATTATTATCTTTCATTTTATTCTTTTAATACTTTGAAGTGAACGGAATAATTAAATTTTCTGTTAATCAAAATGTTTTCTCATACTTTTGGTCAGTGAAAAGGTTAGTAAAACAAACAATTAAGTGTGAAATTGAATGGACGATCATTGACCTAATGACTTACAAACGGAACCAAAATTGAATGGTGGTTCATGACATATGCACTAATAGTATGACCTATTTTAAACTATGAACAATTTGGTTATTATTAAATCTCGGCCAGAATAAGAATATAATAGCTTCAAGTCAGATGGCGCAGACAATGACATGAAGTTCTGATCAACAAAATCGTTCCAATACCGCCACTTTGAGGCCGGTGACAGCTACTGCAACTCAACCGGTCTTGACTACCTGGTGTAACAGAGAGACATTAGCTCATATAATACAGTTACTTTTCACTCCGTACCTTACACTGGTATAGCTCAGTGGTTACTTCGACTTGGATCAACTCAGAGTTACTATCTGCTACTTCCCGTTCATGGGATCGAACCACGGGCGCAGTCCAGTGTTTTCCTTATTCCCGTGCTACTTCATTTATTATTAAACTTTCCTCTTTAATATTAATGGAAACTTTTCTTTGTTTTAACTATTTTATAATCATCATGCAAGTGACATATACAAAAGATAGATTAAGCTAATGTCAGTTTTAATTAAACGTACACTGTTGATTGTTGTTAATTCATGTAAATACGTGTTCATTAGGGCCCGAGCACTAAGCGTGCGAAGGCCCTATTGTTTTGCAAAGGATTTTTTTTTTTTTTTTTTTTTTTTTTTCCAGAGCAAATGAAAACGGCCAATTTGGAGGCCTGAACATGCACGAAAAGTCACCAAAATTTGCACATACGTCCGGAAAATTGTAAATTTCGATAATTTTGCAACGTTGCAAAAAAATATAACAAAATGGCTCAGTGGCGCCCCCTTGAAATTTTAAAATTGGCCTATAACATTAGGGTCTGTCAGCGTAGAGCAATGAAATTTGGGGGGTCTATACCTTGTCCAAAACCGCTCCAAAAAAGCATTTACACGCATATTCCAAACCCAACAGGAAATCGGTTATTTTGGATCAAATATGACATTTTTATCGATTTACAGGGTGCACATTTGAGACCTTTACGCCGAGGGAGTTAGTTGGATCATCTTCAAAATTGGTGAGACTGTTCAGGAGACATATGAAATCTTAAGTTTTGAAAATGGTGCGTTTTCATTCACGGGTCTGACCTGGGCGTGGTGCCAAAGTCGGCCATTTTTTCGGCAAAATGACAAATTCAGTAAATGACTAATAGTTCCTTGACACAACGTTCAATCTTTTTCATATTTGGCATGTATGTGTGGTATCCCACCCTTAACACGAGTGCATTGAAATATTACCCATTAGGTCTAGCGCCCCCTAGTGAGAACAGGAAATGCCAGGTTCCTCCTCCAAGGGAAAAAATCTGTTGACCTCAAACCTGCATCAGGGGAGCCTTAACACCTGTGTTCAGGTGCCTGATGAAAAATATTGAGGTTTCGTTGAGGCGGAAGGGTCCAAACAGGAAAGTGAAAATGAACGTCAACAATTTGTCACGCAAAAAACTTTGAACAGTCATAACTCGGCAGATATACAACATATCTGCGCCAAACTTCCCGTGTTTGTTGAGAGTCATACCCTGAAGGTTCTTGTAGGGGTCATTTGCATCAACTCTACAGTGCCAACTAGTGGCGACAGAAAGAAGTTTTAAAAAAGGCCTTTCCTATTGTTTTTTTTTTTCAACATAGAGCAAGGAAATTTGGGGAGTAGATACCTTATGCAAAACTGCTCCAAAAAGTCACTTGCACCCATATTCCAAATCCAACAGGAAATCGGGTATTTTGGATCGAATGTGAAATTTTCATGGGTTCACAGTAGGAGTTTACATTTGGAGGCTTGAATATGCACAAAAACTCGTAAAAATTTGCACATACATGCGGCTTTAGATAACGTTCGATAATCTTGCAATGTTACGAAAAAATGTAACAAAATGCCTCAGTGGCGCCCCCTTGAATTTTTCAAAAAGGCGTTTCCTATTAGGTTTTTTTAACATAGAGTGATGAAATTTGGGGAGTCGATACCTTGTGCAAAACTGCTCCAAAAAGTCTCTTGCACCCGTATTCCAAATCCAACAGGAAATCGGGTATTTTGGATCGAATGTGAAATTTTTATCGGTTCACAGTAGGAGTTTACATTTGGAGGCTTGAACATGCACGAAAACTCACAAAAATTTGGACATACATGTGGCTTTGCATAACGTTCAATAATCTTGCAACGTTACGAAAACATGTAACAAAATGGCTCAGTGGCGCCCCCTTGAAATTTTCAAAAAGGCCTCTCCATTTAGGTTTTTTCAACGTAGAGGGATGAAATTCGGAGAGTCGATACCTTGTACAAAACTGCTCCAAAAAGTCTCTTGCATGCATATTCCAAACCCAACAGGAAATCGGGTATTTTGGATTGAATGTGAAATTTTTATCGATTTACAGTGTGCACATTTTACACCTCGGCACCTAGGGAATTAGTTTGATCATTCTCAAAATTGGCGAGACTGTTCATGAGGCATATGAAATCTTAAGTTATCAAAATGGTGTGTTTTCATTCACGGGCCTGACCTGGGCGGGGTGCCAAAGTCGGCCATTTTTTCGCCAAAACACCGAATTCGGAAAATGACTGATAACTCCCTCATACAACGTTCAATCTATTTTAAATCTGGCATGTGTGTGAGGTATACCAGCCTGAGCAGGACTGGATTGAAAATTTACCATTTGTGCTTGGCGCCTCCTAGTGGGAACAGGAAATGCCCTTTTTTTACGGGACACACTCCTCCTCTAAAGAGAAAAAATCAATCTACCTCAAAGCTGCATAAGGGAAGCCTTAAGACCTGTCTTCAGGTGCCTGATGAAAAATATTGAAGTTTCGTTGAAGCGGAGGGGTCCAAACAGGAAAGTGAAAATGACTGTCAACAATTTTTCTCTCCAAAAACTGAACAGTCATAACTCGGCAGATATACAACATATCTGCGCCAAACTTCCCGTGCTTGTTGAGAGTCATACCCTGAAGGGCCTTGTAGGGGTCATTTGCATCAACCGTACAGCGCCAACTAGTGGCAATAGAAAGTCACTCGTTTTTCCAATACATGTCCAGTTCTTTTCAGGTTGGTCATTGTAGTTTCAAGACCTATTAAAATACTTATTTACGGCCCATGTCCACGTGTCTCTGTCTGTTGCCGTGACGACCCTTTATTCGCCATTTAAAGGAAATACTTTTTTTCAGAGACTCAGGCAGCTTATAGAGCCACAATATTTGGCACACTTGGCCGAATTGGCCCAGTTAGAATATTAATTTTGGTTTTGAATACGGACTTGGCTGCACAGCTCAGTAGTACCTCCTTTTTTGTAGTACTCTCTCCAATAGGTTTTTTTTTATCTGTTAGGTGTGTGAATGTAAAGAGGCGACTTTCGAGCTTGTTAGGTTCTAATGAGATGATTAGAGAGGAGGATCTGCCACCACCCTGACCTGCACACAGTCCGAGTTGAGTGACGTCCGAGTTGCGCTAGATTGCGAGGGCCCGTTCAGTCCTGCTTGCAGGCCTAGTATTCTTCATGTAATCACTATTTAATGATTAACTTAAAAAGCAAGACTTGAAAAACTTAATCCACGCGTTTCAAAAATGAATTACTCATTCTATCTTCAATTGAATCAAGACATATTTTTTGCCTCTCGTTTTATCTACATCATTGTCAGCTATCAGAGCAGCACTATCCAGTCTTTCAGGCAGTCAGGAAACAGTTTCCCATTTCAGTTATTGCTTTTCCATCCATCCATCCATCCATCCATCCATCCATTTCAAATACTCGTTATATTTGGTGAAACACTGAAATAGAGTATTGTTTTTAAAAAGTGACTTTTCACATGCTGTATTCGCACTGGCACCAGTTCACCGCAGTTACAGCTCAGTGGTTACTTGATCTAGAATCAATTCTAACTCAGAATTCGCATCTACTCCTTCCCATCCTGGGACTGAACCACGGGCGCAGTCCACTGCTTTCCCTATTCCCGTTCTACTTCATTTATTATGAAACTGTCCTCTTACATAATAAAAGAAACTTTTCTTTTAATTTCGACCCTTAGAAGGACGTGCCAAGTCCTTTTATTTACAATTTTTATATCATCACGGAAACGGCGTTTTGCGGACTCTGCACCGGTACGTTGTGGTGAAGAAGGAGCTGAGCCAAAAGGCGAAGCTCTCGATTTACCGGTCGATCTACGTTCCTACCCTCACCTATGGTCACGAGCTGTGGGTCGTGACCGAAAGAACAAGATCCCGGATACAAGCGGCCGAAATGAGTTTCCTCCGCAGGGTGTCCGGGCTCTCCCTTAGAGATAGGGTGAGAAGCTCGGTCATCCGGGAGGGGCTTGGTGTCGAGCCGCTACTCCTGAGAGGAGCCAGTTGAGGTGGCTCGGGCATTTGGTTCGGATGCCTCCTGGACGCCTCCCTGGAGAGGTGTTCCGGGCATGTCCCACAGGTAGGAGGCCCCGGGGTCGACCCAGGACACGCTGGAGAGACTATGTCGCTCGGCTGGCCTGGGAACGCCTTGGAATCCCGCCGGAGGAGCTGGCTGAAGTGGCTGGGGAGAGGGAAGTCTGGGCTTCCCTGCTAAAGCTGCTGCCCCCGCGACCCGACCCTGGACTAAGCGGAAGATAATGGATGTATGGATGGATGGATGGATGGAAACGGCGTTTAAAACCGATAGATGAAGATAATGTCAGTGTTAGTTAAATGTTCACTATAGATTGTTGTCAATCCATGTACATGTTGATTATTCATTAAATACTGATTACATGAAGAATTAACTGTAAGGAATTAGACTTGAAAAACTTGATCCGAGTGACTCAAAAGCGTCTCTCAAAGGTTGTAAAATAGTAAATCAATGTTGACGTTCAATGGAAAAAATAGTGAGAGTACTGTATTGATATGCAGGCTGTTCAAAAATAACTTACTCAGTCTATATTCATTTGAATCAAACTTTTTTGTATTTAGTTCTATCTACATTATTGTCAGTTGTCAGAGAACACTAAAATATTTCTCCAAAATATTTCAGGCAGTTATAACACAGTCTCGCATTTCACTTTTTTTGGTATAACTCAGTGGTTACTTCATCTAGAATCAATTCTCACTCAGAATTCGCATCGACTCCTTCCCATTATGGGATTCAACCATTGGCACAGCCCAGTGTTTTTCCTATTACTGTGCTACTTTATTTATGATTAAACTGTCCTGTTTCATAATAATGGAAACTATTTGTTTAATTTCGACACTCAGAAGTACGTGCAAATTACTTATATTTACTTTTCTTATGGAGCTGTTACACTGGTATAGCTCAGTGGTTACTTCATCTAGAATCAATTCTCACTCAGAGTTCGCATCTACTCCTTCCCAATCTGGGATTCAACCACGGGTGCAGTCCAGTGCTTTTCCTATTATTGTACTACTTCATTTATTATTAAACTGTCCTGTTTCATAATAATGGAAACTTTTTGTTTAATTTCGACCCTTAGAAGCATGTGCAAATTACTTATATTTACTTTTCTTCCAAAGCAGTCACACTGGTATAGCTCAGTGGTTACTTCATCTAGAATCAATTCTCGCTCAGAATTCGCATCTACTCCTTCCCAATCTGGGATTCAACCACGGGTGCAGTCCAGTGCTTTTCCTATTACTGTGCTGCTTTATTTATGGTTAAACTGTCCTGTTTCATAATAATGGAAACTATTTGTTTAATTTCGACACTCAGAAGCACGTGCAAATTACTTGTATTTACTTTTCTTAAAAAGGAGTGACACTGGTATAGCTCAGTGGTTACTTCATCTAGAATCAATTCTTACTCAGAATTCGCATCTACTCCTTCCCATTCTGGGATCCAACCACGGGTGCAGTCCAGTGCTTCTCCTATTACTGTGCTACTTTATTCATGATTAAACTGTCCTGTTTCATAATAATGGAAACTTTTCGTTTAATTTCGAGTCGTAGAAGCACGTGCGAATTACTTATATTTACTTTTCTTACAAAGAAGTCACACTGGTATAGCTCAGTGGTTAC
The DNA here is from genome assembly GCF_030265065.1 of Corythoichthys intestinalis. Classification (NCBI taxonomy): domain Eukaryota; kingdom Metazoa; phylum Chordata; class Actinopteri; order Syngnathiformes; family Syngnathidae; genus Corythoichthys; species Corythoichthys intestinalis. The sequence goes on from NC_080400.1 coordinate 41,114,385, forward strand.
TTCATCTAGACTCAATTCTCACTCAGAATTCACATCTACTCCTTACCAATCTGGGATTCAACCATGGGCACAGCCCAGTGTTTTTCCTTTTACTGTGCTACTTTATATATGATTAAACTGTCCTGTTTCATAATAATGGAAACTATTTGTTTAATTTCGTCACTTAGAAGTACGTGCAAATTACTTACATTCACTTTTCTTATAGAGCCGTCGCACTGGTATAGCTCAGTGGTTACTTCATCTAGAATCAATTCTTACTCAGAATTAGCATCTACTCCTTCCCATCCTGGAGTCAAACCACAGGTGCAGTCCAGTGCTTTTCCTATTCTTGTGCTACTTCATTTATTATTAAACTGTCCTGTTTCATAATAATGGAAACTTTTCGTTTAATTTCGACCCTTAGAAGCACGTGCAAATTACTTATATTTACTTTTCTTATAGAGCAGTTACACTGATATAGCTCAGTGGTTACTTCATCTACAATCAATTCTCACTCAGAATTCGCATCTACTCCTTCCCAATCTGGGATTCAACCACGGGTGCATTCCAGTGCGTTTCCTATTCTTGTGCTACTTCATTTATTATTAAACTGTCCTGTTTCATAATAAGAGAAACTTTTCTTTTAATTTCGACCCTTAGAAGGACGTGCCAAGTCCTTTTATTTACAATTTTTAAATCATCACAGAAACAGCATATAAAACCGATAGATGAAGATAATGTCAGTGTTAGTTATATGTTCACGATAGATTGTTGTCAATCCATGTACATGTTGATTACTAATTAAATACTGATTACATGAAGAATTAACTGTAAGGAATTAGACTTGAAAAACTTGATCCGAGTGACTCAAAAGCGTCTCTCAAAGGTTGTAAAATAGTAAATCAATGTTGACGTTCAATGGAAAAAATAGTGAGAGTACTGTATTGATATGCAGGCTGTTCAAAAATAACTTACTCAGTCTATATTCATTTGAATCAAACTTTTTTGTATTTAGTTCTATCTACATTATTGTCAGTTGTCAGAGAACACTAAAATAGTTCTCCAAAATATTTCAGGCAGTCATAAAACAGTCTCGCATTTCACTTTTTTTGGTATAGCTCAGTGGTTACTTCATCTAGAATCAATTCTCACTCAGAATTCGCATCTACTCCTTCCCATTCTGGGATTCAACCATTGGTACAGCCCAGTGTTTTTCCTATTACTGTGCTACTTTATTTATGATCAAACTGTCCTGTTTCATAATAATGGAAACTATTTGTTTAATTTCGACACTCAGAAGTACATGCAAATTACTTATATTTACTTTTCTTATGGAGCAGTTACACTGGTATAGCTCAGTGGTTACGTCATCTAGAATCAATTCTCACTCAGAATTCGCATCTACTCCTTCCCAATCTGGGTTTCAACCACGGGTGCAGTCCAGTGCTTTTCCTAATATTGTGCTACTTCATTTATTATTAAACTGTCCTGTTTCATAATAATGGAAACTATTTGTTTAATTTCGATCTTTAGAAGCACGTGCAAATTACTTATATTTACTTTTCTTACAAAGCAGTCACACTGGTATAGCTCAGTGGTTACTTTATCGGGACACAATTCTCACTCAGATTTCACATCTACTCCTTCCCAATCTGGGATTCAACCATGGGCACAGCCCAGTGTTTTTCCTATTATTGTGCTACTTTATTTATGATTAAACTGTCCTGTTTCATAATAACGGAAACTATTCGTGGAATTTTGACCCTTAGAAGCACGTGCAAATTACTTATATTTACTTTTCTTAAAAAGCAGTGACACTGGTATAGCTCAGTGGTTACTTCATCTAGAATTTCTCACTCAGAATTTACATCTACTTCTTCCCATTCCGGGATACAGCCACGGACGCAGCCCAGTGTTTTTCCTATTACTGTGCTACTTCATTCATGATTTAACTGTCCTGTTTCATAATAATGGAAACTATTTGTTTAATTTCGACTAAGAAGTACGTGCAAATTACTTATATTTACTTTTCATATAGAGCACTCGCACTGGTATAGCTCAGTGGTTACTTCATCTAGAACCAATTCTCACTCAGAATTCGCATCTACTCCTTCCCATCCTGGGATCAAACCACGGGTGCAGTCCAGTGCTTTTCCTATTCTTGTGCTACTTCATTTATTATTAAACTTTCATGTTTCATAGTAATGTAAACTTTTTGTTTAATTTCAACCCTTAGAAGCATGTGCAAGTTACTTATATTTACTTTTCTTATAGAGCAGTTGCACTGGTATTTCTCAGTGTTTACTTCATCTAAAATCAATTCTCACTCAGAATTCACATCTACTCCTTACCAATCTGGGATTCAACCATGGGCACAGCCCAGTGTTTTCCCTTTTACTGTGCTACTTTATATATGATTAAACTGTCCTGTTTCATAATAATGGAAACTATTCGTGGAATTTTGACCCTTAGAAGCACGTGCAAATTACTTATATTTACTTATCTTAAAAAGCAGTGACACTGGTATAGCTCAGTGGTTACTTCATCTAGAATCACTTCTCACTCAGAATTTGCATCTACTCCTTCCCATTCTGGGATTCAGCCACGGCCGCAGCCCAGTGTTTTTCCTGTTACTGTGCTACTTCATTCATGATTAAACTGTCCTGTTTCATAATAATGGAAACTATTTGTTTAATTTCAACTAAGAAGTATGTGCAAATTACTTATAATTACTTTTCATATAGAGCACTTGCACTGGTATAGCTCAGTGGTTACTTCATCTAGAATCAATTCTCACTCAGAATTCGCATCTACTCCTTCCCATCCTGGGATCAAACCACGGGTGCAGTCCAGTGCTTTTCCTATTACTGTGCTACTTTATTCATGAATAAACTGTCCTGTTTCATAATAATGGAAACTATTTGTTTAATTTCGTCACTTAGAAGTACGTGCAAATTACTTACACTCACTTTTCTTATAGAGCAGTCGCACTGGTATAACTCAGTGGTTACTTCATCTAGAATCAATTCTTACTAAGAATTAGCATCTACTCCTTCCCATCCTGGGGTCAAACCGCAGGTGCAGTCCAGTGCTTTTCCTATTCTTGTGCTACTTTATTTATGATTAAACTGTCCTGTTTCATGATAATGGAAACTTTTCGTGGAATTTTGACCCTTAGAAGCACGTGCAAATTACTTATATTTACTTATCTTAAAAAGCAGTGACACTGGTATAGCTCAGTGGTTACTTCATCTAGAATCACTTCTCACTCAGAATTTGCATCTACTCCTTCCCATTCTGGGATTCAGCCACGGCCGCAGCCCAGTGTTTTTCCTGTTACTGTGCTACTTCATTCATGATTAAACTGTCCTGTTTCATAATAATGGAAACTATTTGTTTAATTTCAACTAAGAAGTATGTGCAAATTACTTATAATTACTCTTCATATAGAGCACTTGCACTGGTATAGCTCAGTGGTTACTTCATCTAGAATCAATTCTCACTCAGAATTCGCATCTACTCCTTCCCATCCTGGGATCAAACCACGGGTGCAGTCCAGTGCTTTTCCTATTACTGTGCTACTTTATTCATGAATAAACTGTCCTGTTTCATAATAATGGAAACTATTTGTTTAATTTCGTCACTTAGAAGTACGTGCAAATTACTTACACTCACTTTTCTTATAGAGCAGTCGCACTGGTATAACTCAGTGGTTACTTCATCTAGAATCAATTCTTACTAAGAATTAGCATCTACTCCTTCCCATCCTGGGGTCAAACCACTGGTGCAGACTTTTTTTTTTACATCTCGTTCTATTTACATTATTTTCAGTTATCAGAGCCCACTATCCAGTCTTTCAGGATGTCAAAATACAGTTCCTCATTTCAGTTTTTGCTTTTCAAATACTGGTTACATTTGGTGGAACACTAAACAAGAGCAGTGTTTTTCAACCAGTGTGCCGTGAGAGATCGTCAGGTGTGCCTCGAGAAGTTATACAATATCGCATTTTTTTATTTTATTGTAAGAAGGATTAGGTAGAAGGTTGCGGTCGTGTGCAAATGAGCAAGGTATTGCTCATGCCGCGTTCAAGAACTGCTCAGATTTATCGGCATCAGCCACCTTGCTGTCCGAGACACTGTGGACCCCAGCACGTCTACTGTACATCATTTGATTAGAGTTTTCAAGTGTCAATAAACACAAAAGTTTCCTTTTTATTTCATCCATATGTGAGACTGTCAATCCTGCCCCTATGTTTTATTCCAATTTCCAACACATTGTTGAGGACAGCAAGGTGGGTGATGGCTAGAAATCCGAGCAGTTCTTGAACGTGACACGAGAAGTTGCATTTTGCCCTCGTTTCAAAACAAGTCAATTTACTATTTTGTTCGCCTCCATGAACACAACAGCACACAGAGAAACAGGCAACTTTTTTTCGAAACAGTACGGTAAATGATAAAGCCCTCTAAGCCAGTTACCATGTTGCTAAACTTGTTGCTGAATCCAAAAAGAGACAATACTACCGGCCTGCAAAGCCATTGTCGGAGAGATGCTTGCCCCTGATGCGATTACAGACATTTCTAAAGTCCCTCTGTCTGACAATTCTGAGCTTTTCAAGTCAAACTGCTTTTAAAAAAAAAAAAAAAAAAAAAAAATGAAAACAGAGAAAGACTAAGAGTTGTTGACGAAGATTGCTGCCATGATATCGGCTATGTGATCACCCATACAGGCTCTAGTTTCACACTGAGTAAGTATAAATATTGAGAAATTATTTTTATATAATTAAATATACTATACAGAAAGTAATTTTGGAACATTTTTGGTTTGTGGTGTGTCGCGAGATTTTTTCCAATGTAAAAATGTGCAGTGACACAGAAAAGGTTGAAAACACTGAACTAGATAGAGTATTGTATTTAGAAAACTTTTCACACAACGTACTTGCAATGGTACAGCTGAGTGGTTACTTCCTCTAGAATCAGTTCTCACTCAGAACTCGCATCTACTCTTCCCATGCAGTTGAACCACGGGTGCAGTCCAGTGCTCTCCATATTCTTGTGCTACTTCATATATCATTAAACGGCCATCTTTCATTATAATAGAAACTTTTATCTAATTTCGCTCCTTAGAAGCACGTGCAAATTACTTATATTTATTTTTCATCCAGAGTAGTCGCACTGGTTTAGCTCAGTGGTTACTTCACCTAGAATCAATTCTCACTCAGAATTCGCATCTATTCCTTCCCGTACTGGGATCGAACCACGGGCGCGGTCCAGTGCTTTTTCTAACTCAGTCTTACTTCGTTTATTATTAAACTGTCCTCCTAAATAATAATGGAAACTTTTCTTTTAATTTCGACCCTCAGAAGGACGTGCCAAGTCTTTTTATGTACAATTTTAAAATTATCAAGCAAACGGCATATACAACAGATAGATGAAGATAAAGTGAGTTTTAGTTGAATATTCACTGTAGATTGTTGTAAATCCATGACAGTATATGTCGATTATTGATTAACTACTGATAACAAGAAGAATTACCGAAGAAATACGACTTGAAAAACTTAATCCATGTGACTCAACAGCGACTCTTATTGGTGGTATTATAGTAAATCAATGTTGCCTTTCATTTGGAAAATCAGTGAGGGTACTGTATTGATCCACGCTATTCAAAATGGAGTTACTCAGCTTATTTTCAATTGAATTATACTTTTTTGCATCTCATTCTATTTACATTATTATCAGTTGTCAGTGCAGCACTATCCAGTCTGTCATCCAAAGTATTTCAGGCAGTCATGATTCTCATGAAACAGTCTCCGATTTCACTGTTTTTGGTTTTCAAATGTAGCTTTTATTTGGTGGAACACCGAACTAGAGTGTTGTATAAAAATGTCTTTTCACATTATGCATTCGCACTGGTACAGCTCAGAGGTCACTTCATCTAAAAAATGTCAAACTTCATGTCCTCAGTCCATCGCAGATTCATTTTCAATTTAAATAAATAAATAAATATATAAAGATAATTATGAGCTGTCCGGAGCATAATTGGCAGATTCATTTTCAATTTAAATAAATAAATAAATATATAAAGGTAATTATGAGCTGTCCGGAGCATAATCGCATAGTCTTACTTTCACTCCCTTCTTCCCTCTCCCTGCCCTTTGTTCATCAGCCCGTGCACTGGAGTTGCTTATTAAAGTTAACGATGGTGACAGAATTTTGGGTTTTATCTTGCTACAAATGCTTGTAAGCAAAAGCTTCAAAGCGCCATATGCGTCAATCATCGTTTAACTTCTTAAAAAGTTGCTGTGGCAACTCATTGTGTGTAAGTGAGCAGCTTCAGCCGATTTGAGTGGACTCACTTAATAAAGCCAAATTTTCTACAACTTTATTTTTGTTTTAAAAATATTCGGTGGGTAGCATGTTTAAAACTTTAATTACGATACATTTGAAGTGTTGAAAAACCATTTATTAACATGTATACAGTGGGGCAAATAAGTATTTAGTCAACCACTAATTGTCCAAGTTCTTCCACTTGAAAATATTACAGAGGCCTGTAATTGTCAACATGGGTAAACCTCAACCATGAGAGACAGAATGTGGAAAAAAAAAACAGAAAATCACATTGTTTGATTTTTAAAGAATTTATTTGCAAATCATGGTAGAAAATAAGTACTTGGCGCCGTCCAGTGCTTTTCCAATTTTTATTAAACTGTCCTCTTTAATAATAATGTCACCCTTTCTTAATAAATTAATTTTGACACCGAGAAGCACGTGCCAAGTCTTTTTACTCAACAATTTTATAATTATCAAGTCAACGGTATATACAATAGATAGATAAAACAATGTCAGTTTACGTTTAACTTTCACTGTAGACAGTTGTCAATTCAAGTACATGTTGATCATTCGTTAAATACTGATTACATGAAGAATTAACGGTAAAGAAAAACGTGATCTAAGTGACTCAACAGCGTCTCTTATTGGCTGTAATATGGGTAAATCAATGTTGACGTTCAATTTAAAAACTAGTGAGAGTACAGTATCGATATCCAGGCTGTTGAAAAATAATGGGTCAGCCTATATTCAACTGAATCTGAGTTTTTGCATCTCGTTCTATCTATATTATTGTCAGTTGAGCAGCACTATCTAGTCTTTCGTCCTAAGTCTTCCAGGCGGTCGAGCGACACTCTCCCATTTCCGTATTTATTGTGCTGATTTTTTTTTTTTTCCAATTAAACTGCCCTTTAATAAGAATGTAAGCTTTTCTTTAAAATGTTACCATCAGAAGCATGTGGCAGGTAATTTTATTTGCCCATTTTAAAATAATCATTAAATTGTTTTTAGTTTTCAAAACTTTATTTGTTGGAACACAGAACTGGTGGTTCATAAAAATACTATATAAAATATACTGTCACCCTGATATAGCTCAGTGACTTGCAAGTTGCAAATACAAGTTAATACTGAAGGACACAAAACTGGAAAGTGCAGTGCACATCATCCAGCAAACACGGTGGCTTGGATTCCCTGGTCTGTGTGGGCATGAGTTTATTGACGTAATTTCCTGTCGCGCATGCGCGAAGTCGACTTTAATGCTGTTGACAAATATTGTGGGAGGATCCAAACCTCGGTGTAAGTAGATCTTTGTTCATCCTCAGCAAAATATGCTCACCAAAATGTAGCTGGCGGTACGTCGTCTATCGACATACAATTACATTTAGATTGTTGGCATGACTCACTGCAATGTGCATTTAATTAAAACCCACAAGACGAGGTCTTTTGTAAAACATCTGCAAAGAACCGCTGGGGCCGAACGTTTTCGACAACAGTCTCGTCCAGTTAGCTAAAAAGCCCAACTTCCGGTTTGGGTCCTGAAAGTGTATTACCTATTTTTGTTGTACATCATAAAGCATATAGAATACGACATTTTATGAATCGGTTTATTTTATGACTATGCTTTACAATCAATTTTATAAATCCGTCAACAACATCAATGTAGTTCAGTTTAGAAAAAAAAAAGTACACACGCATGAGCCAGTAAAGGCGTTTTAGAACACACACATGTGCTGTCAGTTTGTTTTTAAGTCCTATTAGAAGTCACTTCTGCGTTTTCTGTCAGGCTCGTGAACGTTCCCCACAGCGTGGGTGTGCCAGCGAGTAAAGGCGGGCTCCTCGTCCAGGACTATCGACAGAAATGAAGAAGTGAGTGGGCCAAAAGCCGACTGCAAATATTGTTCGTGTTTAATTCACTTACATGCGAGCGTCTGCTTTGTCTTGCAGTCAACAAAAAAGCCCTGATCCAGATGGTAGTATTACTGTCAATGAGGAAGGTGAGGAGGTCAAATGGCCAACAAGGAAATAATTTATACGCTGTGATGGGTGTGAACTGTCCAAACTGTTTCAGTAACTCCCCTTAAGCACCGCTTTGACATTACATTATTTGCAGTGGCGGGTAGAGTAGCCAAAAATTGTACTCAAGTTAGAGCAGTGTTACTTCAAAATAATATTACAAAAGTAAAAGTAGTCAAGTACAAGCATAAAAAAGTACTTGGTGAAAAGAAAAGTAATGAGTAACATTGTAACTGCTTACAGATTTGTTTGATTTTTTTTTTTCTCAGCACAAAGTTATCTATTTGAATTGTTGTTACATTGATACTGTACAATAACCTATTACATAACCACATTAAGCCAAAGAAATACAAACATAATAATAATAATCATTGAATTCTGGCGAGAGAGAAAAAATGACAGAAATGAAGCATTATTTGTCCAAAGAGCATGAGTGCCATCTAGTGGAGAAAATATTTCCTAGTTTGAATAGTGAATACAGTAGTTCCTTCATAGTTACTATTGTGAGTTTCAAAGGGTCATATCTCCGGTTTTCCGTGGTCAATCTGTGCCAAATAAAGACTGGGAGAGAGGTGAACATCCGCACTCTCGAGTCATGTTGAGGGCAGCGCTCTATGTCAAATACTTTATTTTTTACGGTGCTTTAAAGACATCTTGTGATTGAACAGGCTGGTATGATCATAGAACGGCAAGCTTGTGTCTAATTGGTATAATCGAGTCATGTGATTATTGTTGCGACGTCTCATTGGTGAAATTGGTAGAGCTGCTCTTGGCATCGACTCTTGTGTAGACCAAAGTAGCAGAGCGTTTTTTTTTGTTTGTTTTTTTTTTTAAATCCACAAATCTACTCAAAGTAAAAAGTATGGCTTAGTAAAATTGCTCTTCGTAAATTTTTCTCAAAAAGGTACTCAAATGTAATGGAGTACATGTAATGCGTAATTACCTGCTTCTGGTTATTTGGATATATGCTTCATTTCATTCACTGAGTATACAATGTTCTGTAGTTTTAGTTGTGGAAACAAATTTTAATAATTATTCCGGCTGATTATGTGCTCCAACAGGTTCAGTGGCCACTGCAGAGGACCCAGCAGCAATTGCAGCCATTCAGTCTGCCTCAACATTCACAGATCAACCCATCAAATACTTATTTAAGACAGAAGGAGGAGGTGGACAGGTAGGAAGGTGACAGATGACCTTCTAACCCATGTTTTATGTAATAGTTTAATATTTGGTATTCTTTTTTATTTTATACATGGTGCAAATGTTGATGGTAGCACACTGAACCAGTGCTTTGCACTTCTGCCCAATAATTGTCAAGTTTTGGTTTCCAAATCATCAAGTCTTCCTGAGTGGAATTTTCAATGGTCACCCCTTGTTTTTTTCATCTTGGCTTTCTCTCACATGTGTGCGTTTGGTTAACTCAGTGCTTCTCAATTATTTTCTGTTAAAGCAAGACGTAAATGTTTCGCGCTGCCCCCAACTCTCTGCCGCCACTGTAAATAGTATCATTTGTCTATAAAATTACTATTATAAATACGCATCTGTCTAACATTGTGTCCTTTTTTTCTAATAAAGAAAAAAAGTAACATAGATCCACTTATAATAAAGTATTACTTTATTAACATTGTTTTGTTTGTAACAGAGAAGACTTGACGAGCATCAATTTGCCTGAATTTAAAAAAAAAAAAAAAAGTCACATTCAAACTGTAAAAATACACTCAAGGTACATTTTTGACCATTTGATACAGAAAAATAAAATGTAATTAAATCAGTAAAGAATAACAAATTCATTAGATTAGAAACATTCACTCATGAGGACAATATGCCAAAAAATTTGACCGAAAAAACAAAACTGAGTAAAAGAAAAAAAGAGTGTCCTTGGACAGAAGGACAGTTTTTATTTTTGCTGCTCACACTCAGTATTACCTCCTATGCAATGGTGTGGAGTTATTTTGCAATGAGCATGCTAACAATGCTCACTGGTTTACTGATATAACACTGACAAAGCAGGACGATTGTTGGCAATATTCGGCACGTTTTCGCTGAAAAACAATCAAGCGGCTTATCAATGAGATTGGGGTCGAATGTCTTTAAGTGGCGTCTTAATTGACTTGGCTTCTGGCTGTCCGCTATAATTATTTTTAGACACAGTAAACAGTGGTCTTTCCTCATCATCCACTGTATTAAAAGTCAAAGCTAAAAGGCAAACGGCATGAAAAAAGCGCATTCTCGGCGGCCGAGGTAGAACCGTAGGTGAGGGCGGTCGTCGTGACGATCCCAAGCCGAAAATGGCACTTCTCGGGCGGCGACGTGAGAACCGGACAAGACAGTGGGTCCCTGCGTGAGTAAGTCCGGTGTTGTGCCGAAAAATAGCCGCCCCGCGTGAAATGTCCCCCCTGACGGGAACGCTTATTTATAACGCTTCATTGAGCGTTTATTTGATTTATTTGTTTGTTTATTTTATTATTGAGCACCCACACGTCACTCGTACAGCTTTTTCTTACCAATCGATGGACATGGAAACTATGTTCTTGTTCCGTGAATATATGTATTATTTTACTCTGCTTGAACTAATAAATGTCATACCTGTGTGATTGTCATTGAGATATGGTCGTGAAAACCTGTAGACTAATACATTTCTGTTCAAAGATGGGTTATGTGGCCCAGTCGACGATTTGTTACTAAAATAAAGTACTAGTATTTTGTCTAATTTATTTATTTAAAACTGATTTTACAGTCCTAAATCCATTGCTGTAATGCGTCCATGAAAACATTTGATGTTTTCACCTCAATAAAGCGTTATAAATGAGCGTTCCCGTCAGGGGGGACATTTCACGCGGGGCGGCTATTTTCCGGCACAACACTGGTCGGAAAACGGCTTTCGAAAACGGCGGCGGCACACTGCTCTTCATATCTGTGTGCTGAGTGCTCTTCCTTAGTTCAAAAATACTGCACGCACTCTGAAAATGAGAGCACCACTGCCACCCACTGAGTGGATGTGCAAGTACACTTTATTCCAGTACGGCAAAAATAAAATAAAATAATAAAAAGCATGTTCCCCGAGGACACATGCGCCCCCCCCTGGCATCGCTCTGCGCCCCCCCAGGGGGGCGCGCCCCACTATTTGAGAAGTACTGGGTTAACTCATTGGCTGAGGTCTTCAAAACCAAACAATTAAAAGGTACGGGTATTCCAAAGCAGATTTTACTGCATCAAGACAGGGGTGCACAGTTTAAAAACATGTTGTGGTTAATAATGTTTGAAGTCACAAAAGATTTTTGTGCAAAGATTATCTACGATATCATATTACTTGAGTTGCAAAATTGGTAATTATTTTATTAGCTATATGTCGAGCTGCTTTAAATTGGTGCTTCACATGTCTTTGTGCTGCCTGTAAAGGGGTAATGCAAGACTTTGTCTGTTTTTTTTTTTTTTTTTAATTGTTATTCATTTTCAGGTGACTTACAGAGTTATTCAGGTGTCGGACGGACAATTAGAAGGTCAGACAGATGGAGCTGCAGCAGTGAGTCTGGTCACTGGTTTTCCTGCAACTACTCAGGCTGTCACGCAGGTGAGTTAATTGACATCGTGCATGGATAACCCATGCTGTTTTTTCAACGTTTAACTTAACAAAGCATAGGTAGTCCCAAGACCATGGGCAAAGGAGGTTTCTGTGTGTGGACAGTGTTTTTGGATATTTTCCCTATGTAACCCAGGATTACACTATGTGCTGCTTGTCTATATACACACACACACACACACACACCTGTATATATATATACAGTATCTCTCTCTCTCTCTCTCTCTCTCTCTCTCTCTCTCTATATATATATATATATATATATTTATAAAATAGAGAGAGAGAGAGAGAGACAATTAGGACTGGGATTCACCAATGGTTACATATGTAATGGATATGTATGTATGTAATGGACATAGGTCTTCCTTCGGTGCAGACGGTTTGGAGAGAGGGAGGGGGGGAGAGAGAGAGGGATAGAGACAATTAGGACTGGGATTCATCGATGGTTTAGTGGTACATTGGTCTTACTTCGGTGCAGGCGGTTTGGAATTTGAACTGGTCGGTGATGGTGTGACTATGTGTTGAGATGCTTTACTGTCTCTGTATGTGCCATGTGACCGACTGGCGACTTGTTCAGGGTTTGGTGGCGTGGCAGTGACCCTTGTGTGGATAAGCGGTACAGACAAGGAATAAATAAAAACTAGGATGGATGAGATCCCAGTTTTTTCCATTTTTAAGACCTGCCTTTCGCCATCAGTTTTTACATGTTGAAGGCCTGTCAAGGTAGTTGTTTATCTTGTGGATACTAACTTTGAAGTCCTACTCCTCTGTCATTCGTTAACCAATTGTCTTGATCTTGAAACTTGGAGGCTATCCAAGCTATTGTTTTTTAAGGGCTAAAAAGTGACAAATGAATCCAGAAATACAATGGCATTGCCAGAAGAAATAAAAAAATATATGTTTTATACTCCAGAACACTTCCGGAAATAACGTAAGACGAAGTATTGTAAAACAGTACAGAACTGTAACATATTTGGAACTTTAGTTTAAAAAAAAAAAAAAAAAGTTTTTTTTTTTTTTTTTTTTTTGGTATCAGATCGGGAGTCGGTATCAGCAGATTCTCCAAATCATTTCCTTATTTCCTGCATGGGCCATCAACCTTCAGCCTATAGTGCATATTGCACTGCTCATTTTGCACTGGTCTTTTCCATTCAAATTTTTTTTTTCAATTCTTTAATGTACAAATACAAAACGTGACAAACAACAATCCCCCTCCCCCAAAAATACAAAAATGTACGAAAAACACGAAACAACCCACCCAACCCCCATACTGAATAACAACAGCATTTGGCAAACCATATAACAATGGGTATTTATGCCCATATACATGTATAGACCTTCCCTTTGCTTGCCTTTTCAAGACTCACAGAAATTTGTGTTCTGTGATGGTAAAAAAAAAAAAAAAACATCTGTTTCTGAACAGTTAGTGGAGAAAACAAGCTTCTTGTTGGAGAAAAAAAAAAAACTCAATTTTCACGTAGGGTATTAGTTCAAAGCAATCCTTGCTGTGCCAACGCATTGGATAGTTTGATAGTTCAATGTTGGTTCAGTAGTAATTCAGATTAATGACAGTTGGATCAGAACGATAATTTCTTTGTGTAGTAAATAGATTTTACTTTTTATCTCAGGCTGTGTTCTCCCAGTCAGAAGGGCTCGAGGGAGATAGCAGCACTGAGACACAGTACACGTACTATCCTGCTACCATTGCTGATGCCACAACAGGAACCATGGTGACCACAGTGCAAGCATCTGACACGTTGCTCAGCCAGACCACACCCACAGGTAACAAATCCCCTATGTGCTTTGTGTATACCCAAAAACAGTTGACCCCCCCGAGCTAGAAAAAGTTCCAGAGTTGCTAAATGCTAAATTATACCGAGCAAATTGTTTTTTTTTTTTTTTTTTTTTTTTGTTCCAGGGCAACTCTATGTGATGATGTCACCCCAGGAGGTTTTGACAGGATCCAGTCAAAGGACAATCGCACCTCGAACTCAACCATACATAGCGTATTTACAATATTATTCAACACAATTTAAGCATTTTTGCTTATAATATTTTAATCTTGATAAATCTTTTAATTTGGCTTGATATTCAGAAAACAAGAGGCTCCTCGGGGTTCCAGGGATGAGAAACGACGTGCGCAGCACAACGAAGGTAAGCAACTTCATGAACATGATGAAGTCAGTTTGATTGAAGAAAAAGATGTTTACATCTCTCATCCTAGTTGAACGCAGACGTCGGGACAAAATCAATAACTGGATTGTGCAGCTGTCAAAGACAATACCAGATTGTAACATAGATTATACCAAGACGGGACAGGTGAGCTGTTTACCACTGTATTCAGACATTTAGGCATTCTAGCTTCAGTTTAAGTTTTATATTTAGTTGTAAAAAGACACAAATGTAATCAGTGATATACAACACGAAGTGTCTATAAATCTGAATAACTGTCAGCAAGATGTTTCCCTATGTTTGAATTGTGCCTAGTGCCACAGTTGTCTTAAAACTGACTGTCAGCAATGTAAGAAAAATACTGACATTTTAGGCTATGCAGATTCTCATTCCGTGAGGGAGAGTTGTGGTTCAGCACTCCTAGGAGTTTGCAGATTGCATATGCACAGAACATGCTCACTGAACATGCCTACAACATCAGATCTGACGAACCAGCCTTATCCCCCATTTTTAAGCCATTTGACATAAAGTTAGTGTTTATACTAATTCATATTTATCAGGCTTGTTAACAACACTTTTCTTTAGCCTAATCAAATACTTTATTAATGTTGGCTTCCAGTTTGTAGGGCCTTTAATATGAGATAGTGATGTTAACGTCTCACTGCTCCTGTTTTGTTTAGAGTAAGGGGGGGATTTTGTCCAAAGCGTGTGACTACATCAAGGAACTTCGACAGAGCAACCTTAAATTGGGGGAAGATCTCAGCACACTAGATCGACTTAGGATTGATAATCAGCTTCTCCGACAGGAGGTACGTTTGTGTGTAAGATAGGCACTTGTATAATTTAATATTATACAGTGGGCCCTATTGATGAAATTACAGTGTTTTAACATACATTACTTACAAAATGATGGGTATATTTAGCGTTTACATTTACAAATTGGCAATTACGGAATAGCCCCTCACCAGGCACATCTTTAGACATGCTTATGTCCCCTTCAGAAGTATACTTTTGATAGTTTGTTCAGGGTTGTTTGGGTTTTATAATTTGAAAATGGGGGTGAAGATGTGTCAAATACGACATTTGATTCCAAAGCTTTTGTAGTGGTGTCTGGTTTAGTATGGAATTACTGTTTGCAGTATTTGCTGTGGGGGAAAAGAATGTTTTTAATTACATATTAAAGATGGATATTGACCATAATGTTAAGGTATTTATTATTTTAATGTGATCTTGATGTAGGGTAAAAGGCTAAGTGGTCTGATGAAGATTAACCACAATTTAGTTTAAATGTGTCATTACCATACACTATGTAACGATGGCCAAATTCCTTTTGGAAAAGTTGATCAATTTATAAAGGTTTCTTATAGCGTGCAGCTGATTTGCAAATTCCAAAGTATTTTTGATGGCTCTGTTTCGTTTATAATAACCGATCAGTCTGCTAAGTGAAGCCTGCCTGTTCTCTCGGCATCTCTTTTACTCAGGTAGAAGACTGGAAATCCAAGAATCAGATCCTGAGGAATGTGTTACGTCAGCATGGCATTGTAGGATCATCAAGCACGGACCCACAGTGAAACGCCTTTTTGGAATACTTTTCTTTGAAAACATCCGCACACAGGGCAAAACAGTACTTGAAATGCTTTGACTGAGACCTGTGAGACTTGTCAAGCATGCATGATATGTAGAGAAATAACGGAATATTGTGCAAAATATTCAACGCAGTGTCAGAAACCTACACCTTATAATATTTCTAAGGTTTAAAAACTACTTATTTTAAGCCAATCACAATTGGATTGCATTTGTAAGAGGAAAAAAATGTTCTTCGAATACCTCGCTCTTCCAGATGTTATCTCAACAGTCAGTGTAGAAAACTCTGACATGAGCAACTAATGCTACGTCTTACATTATGTTCCTTGAGGTCACAGCAATCGCACTTCAAACGGAGACGAATGTGGCACAACATTGTCTTTTTGGTGGCTTTCTCTGTTAGGCAAAAGCCATTGTAGACATGTAATGCACTTAAAAGGTGATTTGTCCCCTTCAACTTTTTTACTTATCACTCAAATCGGTTGCACATACTGTATATGTTATAATGAGACAGGAAAATTCATTTCTAGTTTTAGTGCTCCAAAGCATCCTGATTGCCACGATTCCTATCTAGAAAGTTTTAGCAGAATGGGAAAGAATGTGTCATACCTTGCTTGATTAAAATTTCAGTAATGTGAGGGAGCCCATCAGAACGTGACTGGCTGGAAAGCATCTGTGGTAGACGGTACATCTTTTAGACTCTTGGCTCTTTTTTTGTTCCGCGCTCCAAGCAACAAAGAGCTATTATAGACTGGCTATTTGTAATTTGGTGAACACCCACAAGCAGGTGTATTTGAAAGCGGGAGGTTTGAACTGCTGTGGGCCTGAAACAATTGCCGCCAATCACAGCTGCACCATGTATTCCCTTTTTAAAGGTAGCTAACTCACATTTTTCATGGAAACAAGTCTGCAGAAAGGTCGTCTGGAGATCACTGCTTTTGACTTGGATATGTCTGCAAAGCTCTTGTAAATTATGTACCCCAGCTCCCAATTCTCAAGCCAGGGCTTAGTTAATGTTTTGCCCAAATGCAAAATGTATTTGTTTTTGGGGTTTTTTTCGTGCAAAGCGAACAGTGCAATTCACTATTTAAGAAAAAAAATTTTTTAATCAATCTGTCCTCATTCGTATGTCGATATAAATGGGATGTCTGATGTGAATACAGTATAGACACTGAGGTCGCGCTCATATGTCCTATGTGTCATTGACGTTCGTTCACCAAAACAGACTAACACTAGCACTAATAGCAAGGTGGGATGGAAAAATACAAATACAAAGAAATCCGTGTCAAAAACAATAGACTTTGGAATTTATGCTCCCATCCCTGGAACAAACTCAGCAGCTGCCTCAGTCTAAAACAAGCTCTTTTGGAAGACCTCAGTCTGTTGAAGCAGCACACAATTCTTGAAATTGCCACAAGTTCATCCGTACTTAGACCTACCTACGGTCCATATTTACTTCTGTCGACCGATTGTGCTACATCATGTCATTCTGTGCGCTGGAATATAGATTTAGCATTGTGTTGCTAAAACATTAACAGATCAGATTTAACTGAAAATGGGAATTGAGCATTATGCCAAGCAGTGTGAGGGGAGCCTTATTAGACAAGTGCAAGGCAAATCTAACAACCGCCACCCGCAGCCAAGCAAACCCAAATGGCTTTTGAGGTAAAGATTGATGACCTCCACCTTTAGGCCAACTTTTTGCAACCAAATTGTATATCTTGAAGGACACATCCTCGCTACATAGGAACGCTCAATTAAACACAGAGCAAAATCCCAAACAGGTGCAGCGAATCTTATACAAAAATCAAGATGAATAGATTTTTTAACACAGTGCAGCAGTCTAACCTTGAACCCCTGAGACTCAAATGCTTTTACTCACAGCCTGTCACAAAAACATTGGTACTGGCTGTGAGGAAACTTTGTAAGACTGAAAAAAAACAGGCAGAAAATGTTCAAAATCCCGTGGAAACCATGGATGCTGGGAACACAGTTTAAACGTAGCCCAACTACTTATTATCCAAGTTTTATTTATATGCTCACAATGTTGTCTCCAAATAATGTATTTTTGCATCATTTATTTACATTGCTTTGCAACACCCTTCTGAGTTTATATTTTGTATTATTATTTTCCCATGCTGTTTTATTAGCCTCACCTTGGATTGTAATTACATTGTAACAATGTAACAAAATACATGCAACTGAGGACAGTTAAGTCTTGATAATGTTAGTAGACGACAATAAATGTATGTCACGTTACCTTTGTATATTAAATTTGCTTTGTAAATTAAATCAACATAGAGTACTGTATTTTGAAAGGCCGTTTTATTTTGTAGTTTGTGTATGGAGGTAGATTTGTGTCTTATTCAATCAAAAAAAAAGTTGCTTCCATCAAAATATATATATTCAATCAAAAAAGTCACTTCAATCATAAAAAAAATGTGTTTGCAAAAATAAATTTGAGACTTAAAAAAGCATTTGATAACTTTTTCTTTGAATTATTTAAGTGTTTTTTTTAAATTTATTTAAACTTTTTTGATTGAAGTACTGTTAAAAAAAGTGACTTCAAAACTTTTTCAATAAAAAAAAGTTTAAAATAAAAACTTTTTTTTTTTTTTTTTTAAATATTTTTAGGGGACGGCAATTTTATTTTTGCATATGAATTTTTTTGAGTGAAAATATTTTTGATTGAACCAACTTTTTGGGGATTAAATGATTTAGACACAAATGTCATATCCATAATATGGGCCAAACACAAAAAGGATTGTGTCATTCAAAGAAAACATTTTCATTGAAAACCTTAAGTGTTCAAATACATTTGTTTTAGTCTCAAATATTTTTTATCATTCAAAAACTTTTTTCTATGATTGAAAAGTTTCATTGAAGTGATTCTTCTGTTCAAAATATTTTTTTTTGTTTGAAGCAACTTATTTTTTGATTGAATAATAAAGACACAAATCTCCCAAAATGTAGCCCAAATGCATAACATTACTTCAATCAAAAAAATAGTTTTTGATTAAAAAAACTTCACTTAAATAAAAATAAAAAATATTTTTTCTTTGAATAATTTTTTTCAAATGCTTTTTTTTTTTTTTTTGAGTCCCAAATTTATTTTTGCTTTCAAACACATTATTTTCTTGATTGAAGTGACTTTTTTTAATTGAAAATATATATTTTGATTGAAGCAACTTTTTTTTTTCTATTGAAGGAACTTAATTTTTGATCGAATAATAAAGTCAAAAAAGTAGTTTTAATTAAAAAAAAAAAAAACTTCACATAAATAAAATAAAAATAAAATAATTCAATCAAAGAAAAATAGTTTTAAAATTCTTTTTTTTTTTTTTTTTGAGTCTCAAGTTTATGTCTGCATTCAAACACATTGTTTTCTTGATTTAAGTGACGTTTTTAATTGAAAATCTATATTTTTTGATTGAAGCAACTTTTTTTTGATTGAATAATAAAGACACAAATTTTCCTCCGTATTTGTGGTGCGGAAATTATTAACTTGTTGATGTCTGTTGCTTGTATGAGAATTTGAAAGACACGCTAGACGTAGTACTATCTGCCCCACACTATTCCAGCCTTCCGAAAGTCCTCTCGTCTGGTTACGGGAGACAAACGCCGCTCTGAAATGAAAGTACCCTTTATTTTGTAAACGACGCGGCGGAAGTAATGGACCAAATGTATATGAATAAATCAAGCATTTCCGGTGGAAAGGTTTGCTAGAGAGGCGTGGTCAGTACTAATGTTGTGCTCGAGTGCAGCTCTGGACGGGCTCCTTCTGAACTACACGACTGCAGAGAAACATCCGAAATTCTATTCTGTAACCAGAAGCTGCTCCAATGATTTGTATACTTCTGGTCGCCGGTCACGGCACAGTTTTAGAGACTGAAATTAAGGTGAGCAGATTATACATTGCAAAAAGACAAATTTACTGGGGGCAAAGTTCGCAGGGTCAGTGTTGGTGTACTGTTCGCCTAACTTGTTACCATCACAGAGAATTTTTGCTCATTTTCTGAAAGTTTTAAGATCTGCAATGTATAGTTGCACCATAGCTAGTGCTAGGATATATGACGATACTGTACAGTCAGGTTAATAAATTTTGGGACTCCGGCACAACTTTCGGCTTCAGATGCCACTGCAGTTGATTAGAAAATAAAACGAACATGATATGCTTTACGTGCAGACTTTCAGGTTTAACTTGTATTTACTTTCAAAACAGACGAACGTTGTTGGAATAACAATACGTCAGTGTGCCTTATTTGTTTTCGTTTTTTGTTTTTGTTGTTCTTTTTATTCTTATTGTTTTTTTAACAAGGGATTCAAAGTAATTGGACAAATTCAAAGTGTAACTACTATGTTGCAAATCTTTTTGGTGTCAATGACAGCCAAAAGGCTTGAACCTATTGACAATCAGTTGGAAATCTGTTTTGTCCCTGGTGATGCTCTGCCATGTCTCTGCTACGACTTAGCCAATATATAAGCAATATAGCCAATGAGTTTTGAAGCATTTAGCTCAAAGTGCATCACAACATCGAGTTTAAATGTCATTCTTATAAAAGACAGTTGCTCAAAGTATTTAAGTAAGAAAATTGCAAATTTGTTAGCCCTCTGATAATGGAGAAAATAATTTTTAAATAAAAAAGACATTTTATGGGTGCAACCATTTTGTGATGTCATACTGTATATGCCAACCCAGCGACATACACACTAATAGACTTGAGCACAGGTGCATGTGATAATGAGTATTGCAGTGATGTCACAGATTACTTGAAAAAGTAATTTAATTACTGATTACTGATTACTCCTCAAAAAAGTAATCTAGTTACTTTACTGATTACTTTATCATCAAAGTAACTAAGTTACTTTAAAAGTAATTTGTCAGTTACTTTTCCCAATTTTTCTACCTTTGCTGCCTCAACAGAAAAATTTCATCGCATGTAATTGAATTTCCTCCTTCCATCCTTGAGTCATCACCTTATCGTGGTGGAGGGGTTTGCGTGTCCCAATGATCCTAGGAGCTATGTTGTCTGGGGGCTTTAAGCCCCTGGCAGGGTCACCCATGGCAAACAGGTCCTAGGTGAGGGGCCAGACAAAGAATGGCTCACAAGACCCCTTATGATGGAGAAAATTACAGGATCCAAGTTTCCCTTGCCCGGACGCGGGTTACCGGGGCCCTCCTCTGGAGCCAGGCCTGGGGGTGGGGCTCGAAGGCGAGCGTCTGGTGGCCGGGCCTTTTCCCATGGGGTCCGGCCGGGCACAGCCCGAAAAGGCAACGTGGGTCCGCCTTCCCATGGGCTCACCACTTGTGGGAAGGGCCAAAGGGGTCGGGTGCGTAGCAATTTGGGCGGCAGCCAAAGGCGGGGGCCTTGGCGGTCCGACCCCCGGCTACAGAAGCTAACTCTTGGGACATGGAATGTCACCTCTCTGGCGGGGAAGGAGCCCGAGCTGGTGTGTGAGGCAGAGAAGTTCCAACTAGATATAGTTGGACTCTCCTCCACACACAGTTTGGGTTCCGATACCAGTCCTCTCGAGAGGGGTTGGACCCTCTTCCACTCTGGAGTTGCCCACGGTGAGAGGCGCCGAGCAGGTGTGGGCATACTTATTGCCCCCCGGCTTGGTGCCTGTACGCTGGGGTTTACCCCAGTAGACGAGAGGGTAGCCTCCCTCCGCCTTCGGGTGGGGGCACGGGTCCTGACTGTTGTTTGTGCTTATGCACCAAACAGCAGTTCAGAGTACCCACCCTTTTTGGAGTCCTTGGAGGGTGTGCTGGAGAGTGCCCCCTCTGGGGACTCCCTCGTTCTGCTGGGGGACTTCAACGCTCACGTGGGCAATGACAGTGAGACCTGGAGGGGCGTGATTGGGAGGAACGGCCCCCCCGATCAGAACCCGAGCGGTGTTCTGTTATTGGACTTCTGTGCTCGTCACGGATTGTCCATAACGAACACCATGTTCAAACATAAGGGTGTCCATATGTGCACTTGGCACCAGGACACCCTAGGCCGCAGTTCGATGATCGACTTTGTGATCGTGTCATCGGACTTGCGGCCGCATGTTTTGGACACTCGGGTGAAGAGAGGGGCGGAGCTGTCAACTGATCACCTTCGGTGGTGTGTTGGCTCCGATGGTGGGGAAGATGCTGGTCAGACCTGGCAGGCCCAAACGTATTGTGAGGGTCTGCTGGGAACGTCTGACAGAATCCCCTGTCAGAAAGGGCTTCAACACCCACCTCCGGCAGAACTTCTCCCTTGTCCCGGGGGAGGTGGGGGACATTGAGTCCGAGTGGACCATGTTCCGCACCTCCATTGTTGAGGCGGCCGATCGGAGCTGTGGCCGTAGGGTGGTTGGTGCCTGTCGTGGCGGCAATCCCCGAACCCGCTGGTGGACACCTGGGGTAAGGGATGCCGTCAAGCTGAAGAAGGAGGCCTATCGGGCCTTTTTGGCCTGTGGGACTCCAGAGGCAGCTGACAGGTACCGGCTGACCAAACGGACTGCGGCTTCGGCGGTCGCCGAGGCAAAAACTCGGACATGGGAGGAGTTCGGTGAGGCCATGGAAAACGACTTCCGGACGGCTTTGAGGAAATTCTGGTCCACCATCCGGCGTCTGAGGAGAGGAAAGCAGTGCACCATTAACACTGTGTATAGTGAAGATGGTGTACTGCTGACCTCGACTCGGGAAGTCGTGAGTCGGTGGGGAGAATACTTCGAAGCCCTCCTCAATTCCACCGACACGCCTTCCTTTGAGGAAGCAGAGTCTGGGGACTCTGAGGTGGGCTCTTCAATCTCTGGGGTTGAAGTCACTGAGGTGGTTGGTAAGCTCCTCGGTGGCAAGGCCCCAGGGGTAGATGAGATCCGCCCTGAGTTCCTAAAGGCTCTGGATGTTGTAGGGCTGTCATGGCTGACACGCCTCTACAACATCGCGTGGACATCGGGGACAGTGCCTCTGGATTGGCAGACCGGGGTGGTGGTCCCCCTTTTTAAAAAGGGGGACCGGAGGGTGTGTTCCAATTATAGAGGGATCACACTCCTCAGCCTCCCCGGTAAAGTCTATTCAGGGGTGCTGGAGAGGAGGGTCCGTCGGGAAGTCGAATCTCGGATTCAGGAGGAGCAGTGTGGTTTTCGTCCCGGCCGTGGAACAGTGGACCAGCTCTACACCCTCGGCAGGGTCCTCGAGGGTGCATGGGAGTTCGCTCAACCAATCTACATGTGTTTTGTGGATTTGGAGAAGGCGTTCGACCGTGTGCCTAGGGGAGTCCTGTGGAGGGTGCTCCGGGAGTACGGGGTACCGAGCCCCTTGGTAAGGGCTGTTCGGTCCCTTTACGACCAGTGTCAGAGTCTGGTCCGCATTGCCGGCAGTAAGTCGAATTCGTTCCCAGTGAGGATTGGACTCCGCCAAGGCTGCCCTTTGTCACCGATTCTGTTCATAATTTTTATGGACAGAATTTCTAGGCGCAGCCGAAGCGTTGAGGGGGTCCGGTTTGGTGGCCTCAGCATCTCATCTCTGCTTTTTGCAGATGATGTGGTGCTGTTGGCTTCATCAAGCCGTGACCTCCAACTCTCACTGGGGCGGTTTGCAGCCGAGTGTGAAGCGGTTGGGATGAAGATCAGCACCTCCAAATCCGAGACCATGGTCCTCAGCCGGAAAAGGGTGGCATGCCCTCTCCGGGTCGGGGATGAGATCCTGCCCCAAGTGGAGGAGTTTAAGTATCTTGGGGTCTTGTTCACGAGTGAGGGTAGGAGGGAGCGGGAGATTGACAGGCGGATCGGTGCAGCGTCTGTAGTGATGCGGACTCTGCACCGGTCCGTTGTGGTGAAGAAGGAGCTGAGCCAAAAGGCGAAGCTCTCGATTTACCGGTCGATCTACGTTCCTACCCTCACCTATGGTCACAAGCTGTGGGTCGTGACCGAAAGAACAAGATCCCGGATACAAGCGGCCGAAATGAGTTTCCTCCGCAGGGTGTCCGGGCTCTCCCTTAGAGATCGGGTGAGAAGCTCGGTCATCCGGGAGGGGCTTGGTGTCGAGCCGCTACTCCTCCGCGTTGAGAGGAGCCAGTTGAGGTGGCTCGGGCGTCTGGTTCGGATGCCTCCTGGATGCCTCCCTGGAGAGGTGTTCCGGGCATGTCCCACCGGCGGGAGGCCCCGGGGTCAACCCAGGACACGCTGGAGAGACTATGTCGCTCGGCTGGCCTGGGAACGTCTTGGAATCCCGCCGGAGGAGCTGGCTGAAGTGGCTGGGGAGAGGGAAGTTTGGGCTTCCCTGCTGAAGCTGCTGCCCCCGCGACCCGACCCCGGAATAAGCGGAAGATAATGGATGGATGGATGGATGGATGGTAATAGATAAGGCTTTATCTTCGAGTTAGCAGGGTTTTAATGGAGTTGATTTCAACCACCACCGACTTGCGCTAGCTCAGCCACTCCGGAGCCCTGAAACTAACAAACAACTGACAAACTGCACAGAATTTGTTCAAAACAACTCCAACGACTAATTAAACCCCCACTAACTCGAAGATTAAGCCTAATGTCAAAAATTCTGAACTCCCCCTTTAAAATAAAGACCTAGCCATTAAAATGCTATCTATAAAAGTTGTAAAGCAATAAAACAAACAACAAAAACAAAAGAAATGAACAAGAATCCTACAAAGTATTTCAGAATGCATTCAGTATAGGCCAAAAGTTTGGATACACCTCAAGGGTGGACACTTTGAAGAATGTACAATATAAAACCTGTTTTCAAGAACATTAATCCTCATGTTCATTCATAGTTTTAATATTTTCACTGAGAATTTACAATAGTAGTGAAAATATATAAAAAGCATAAATGATGAGGCGTGTCCAAACTTTTGACTCGCTCTTTTGTCACCCCCCCCCCACACACACACACACACACACCTATACACACACACACACACACAACGTCACACTTCGCCTATGGTACAAACTATAACTATAAAACGTACGTAAAGGCTGGTTAGAAACTGTAAAAGTGCTGGCTGTCTCGTAACCTGTTGGCTTTGTTTCGATTTTTGTCGCATTGTGCTGTAATTCCAAGTGGTTCCTTGAATTTGCGACGCACGGAGATATTTTTTGGCATCTTTATTGGAGAGAAATGTGAAGTCATGGCTCTATGTCCAATAAGCAAATGCAGCCGTTTGTGGTTCTTCTCCTACGTCTTCCACTCTCAGCATCCTGAGAGGTCCCAGTTGTTTGTTAGCCGCCAACAGCGCTCATAGCATGGTAAACCCGTGAGCCGGTGTTCTGCCAAAATCTCCTACATCGGCGAAACGTCCCACATTAGTCGAATTTAACACCCAAAGTACTACTGTGCGCTCTAAACTTGTTTTGTTTAGATGCATACAGGAATAACGTAATAAAAAAATGCCTGCAGAAAATATTTAAATGAAGTTATATCAAATAAGGACGGTTTAAATACACTACGTGACTAATGTGGTCAACTGCTTCAAAGCTAACACAAAAAACACAATGGTTAAAAGTATGAGAGGGTAATACATGCAAAAAGTATCTTTGAGGCAGTGAAAAGGTTCTAGATAACTAAATAAAAACAAAAATAGTGAGTACTCGCCGCTTCTAACCGATGTGCGCATGCGTGTGGATGCATGCGCAAGCGCGCTTAGCATTGTGTGGCACGTTTCGCCGAGTAGTAAGGAATGGCCGAACACCTGTTCTACACCGAATCCCCCCCCCGATGAGAAAACGTGACATCCAACGGAGATACTTTTGTCATCTTTACTGGACAGAAATGTGAAGTAATGGCTGTATTTCCAGTGAGCAAAGGCATCTATTTGCGGTACATATCCTGCCTTTCACTGTTAGCCTCGCTGCCTATGCTATGTTGTTGGCCGCCGTGGCAGACAGCGCTCAGCCTCAAACAGCACCGTAAAACACGTGACCCGTTTTATTTTCCCCGATGAGAAATGCTCTTCGTACATGACTACAGTATTCTTCATTCTACATACATTATGAGGACAAAAACAAAATAGTAACGCACGGGCACTAGGGAAACTAACTTTAATCGGATTACTGGCTTGGAAAAATTAACGCGTTAGATTACTCGTTACTGAAGAAAGTAATCAGATTACAGTAACGCATTACAAAGTAACGCGTTACTGACAACACTGGTATTGATGACATAACCAGAAAGGGCGGGAAATTTGGGATACTCACATTTGATCGGCTAAATAGTACAGGTGTCACTGACTGCATAATTTAGATGCGGCCGCTTGATCAATTTCGAGCCATCCCTGAAACCTAGAGGTAAGGATTGTGCCTATTGTGGCACACTCAGCTCTGTTCATGCTTTTAAATTTTCCCAGCCAGGGTTCGAGAACCACGACTAACCTCATATTTTATATTATTTTTTAGAATTTCTTTTAATGTTTACATTGTATTGTAGATAATGGAAAGTAGCAGACATCATTGTGTTTCACAAGTTTATTGAAAACTTGGAAGCATTTATGGAGTGGACATGACAACGGTGTTTTTGTCTGCAGTCATATTATCCATAAATATGAGAAAATCGGGTCAGGCGGGTCACGGGGTGGGTGCGGGTGGGTTGCCTGGGTATCACCTGCTATTGATACATTAGATAATGTTTTGACTGGGGAGGTTCCCAATCCGATTACCTGTTCAGAAATTGGCCTCATCACTTGTTTTTCACAGGATGAGAATCGGGTGAAAAATGAAGTGTTTTTAAGATGTACCATAATTTTCGCACGATAAGACTATATGCCGCCACCCACCAAATTTGACACGGAAACATTTGTTCTTAGATAAGCCGCACTGGACTATAAGCCGCAGCTGTACTCTGTGTATTATGGGATAAATACACCAAAAGATATTAACCGGTAACACTCTATTTCACAGCGGCATCATAGGACTGTCATAAGAACAAATTAACAACTATGAAGCTTTGAAGCAATTGGCTGCAAAGCTTCACTGCTTCAAGAAGCTTCACTTGGCCATCACTGCTCTCTTGGGGGAAACAGTCAACCTCTTTTGCCACCTGCTGTTAACACTGTTGTTGTCCAACATGCCTCCAAGCATGCACTGCAGTGCTACAGATGTAAATAACAATCAAAGTTCATGTTATGTGCTGATCATTTCTTCACTTACTGTTCCAATTGTTTAATGATTTGCTAATTATGGGATTTGATAACTCTTTATTTGACAGTGGTGCCATAAGTCTGTCGTTAGTCAATCATAATTATGACATGACACTGTCATGAGCATTAATGAATGCTTATAACAGATGTCATTTAGTGTTATCTGGCAAATTATCACACTTTGGAATGGATGAAAATGGTCCGAGCTGGACATAAATGAAGTTAGTGACATAATTTGTGGATGACACTTAATGACATCTGTCATAAGCATTCAGTAATGGCCATGATAGTGTCATGTCAAAATTATGACGGTTATGAGTCGCCGCTGTCAAAAAAAAGTGTAACCTATTAATCCAAATAAATCAACAAATAAACCGCTACTTTTTTCCTTCATTTGGAATCCTGCGGCTTATAGTCCGAAAATTACGGTATCCGTTATTTAGCGCCACAAGGCAAAAAAAAAATATTCCGTAAGTAAACAGATATTGCACAAACAATTTTATTGGGTAAAAAAATTACAGTGGTCTCCATTTGGCATGATGCCCAATTTTAAATGAATTACAAGTACAAGGTCACAAACCTTGCTGTATAATCCCTGATTTTGGTATGAAGGGTTTAGTGTCCCTACACTCAACAGTGTAGTTTTAGTACAGTGTATTGAACACTGATTAATTGATCCAAAAATACTGTATGTTAGCATGTTTTAGTGTCTGTATCAGAAGCCCTAATGCAAATCTTAGGGTATCATATATTAACAATATGAGGTACTATAACAAATCATGTTATTGTTCATCTCTTCTTAAGCAGAATGATGAGACAGGCTTGTACAGTCACTTAATCGGAGTACCAAAGAGCTTGCTTCCAGGCATCGGAGGAATGAAGATTTTGGACTTCTGGTGGAAAACGGTCAACATGTAAGTCTCAGTGATATTAGCTTCAAAACTGATAGTTTTGTCTTCGTTGTTTTAATGTTTACGCAACTTCATTTTGCTAACTGCATGCCTGCTTTGTCCTCAGGCGTCAGTTATTTACAGAGGTGTATATTGTCACTAATGCAGACAAGTGAGTGCACATGTCGCTCCAATTGACCTTCTTTAGACACCAGAAAGCTACCAAAAGAAAACTAAACCAATGATTTGTTTTTGCTGTTAAATTATCTCCTCTGATTAGGTACAAGTATTTTGAGCGCTGGGCAACAGCTAATGATTTTCCAGTGGAAAACATAATAAATGATGGCAGCACTACACTGAGTGACTCTCTTGGCGCTGTGGCTGATCTGGAGCTGGTCATTCGCAGCCGCAAGCTGCAAGATGACATCATGGTGGTAATATGAGCCTTCCTAAAATGAAATCGTTTTTTGTGATTTTTCTGCGCTTCATTTAACCTTTGTGTAAGCAGATAGCAGGAGACATGTTGTGTGAAGACCAAAACTTTGACGTCGCTCAAGTGATCCGTTTCTTCCGTTCAAAGGTAACGATAATTGTATTCATTGCAATGACATATTGATGGAACTGTACTTACTGTTTTTGTTTCAAAGCCTGGAGAGCTGATCATCTACTATGAGATGGAAAAAGGAGAGAAAAGCACCTCCAGAGGCATTGTAGAAGTCTGCCCTGATTCCCATCGGTGATGAGAAATAAGAATATAACATTGAAATCCTAATCATCTCACCTCGAGACTGGTTTTTGCCTTCTTTATAGGATAATTCGTTTCTTGGAGAAAGCCAAGGATGGGCTCACATCTTCTCGATTGGCCAGCGTGGTGTTTTACTGCATCCAGAAAGAGACTCTACCCGTCCTATCTGACATCCTTAGTCAGATGGAAGTCACAGACGGGTCCTTTGGAAGATTCTGGGTATGTAAAAAAACATAGTGCATTTTTTTAACATGATCACTTTTTCTAAAGTACAGTGGGGCATCAGGGGATAAGTGGCATCTGTTTAAGAAAGTAGGTAAAAAAAAAAAACCCTCAAATCCCCATCTGGGTAAAATGCCCAACGTAAATCGACTGGTGAAGTAAATATAAACAATTCCACTCATAAACAGGTTCTACTGTATTTACTTCTTATGATCAGACAAGCTGTTGCTGATACATCAATTTCTGTTTAGGAGGAAGTGATTAATAAGAATCTCCTTGATGTGTTTGGAATGAAGCTTCCAACTGGTTTCCAGCTAATAGGACAAGTGGTAAGTTTTCTTTCTTTACATCATAATTTAGATCCCCAATTGTATGGCAATAGATACTGCATAACCTTTTTAAATTTTGCTCGGTTAATAATTTGTCGCATGTTTGAGATTAGTGCATTGATACATTAAATAATCTATTAAATAGGAGTAAACTTGTCATGAATTTATTAGAATTTCCAAAATATCATCCAAATCCAGTGCAACTTTACCTGACCTGAATTAATGTTCATTTACATTTACCACTAATGGTAGTGTCCTCAAAGTTGAACTGGATTCTGATTTAAAAAACATCCGAATTTCACGAATCCATCCTTTTTGACGGTCGCATCTCTCAACATCTTAGACACTGTCAGACTACACCAAGTGGCTCAATTGTTTCTCTGCCAAACAACAAGACAAATCATCCAAACCAATCACATGTCGGTCTTATGCCAGGTTTGTATCATAATAACGATAATATTCTCAACAGAGATTATCTTTACTTAGTGTGTTTTTAACCTTTTACATGTTTAACACAAAGAACATGTGATTCTTAAAATAAGTGACTGATACTTACACAGGGTTGGATTAATCGGAAATCCATCAGACGGTTTTAATGGAAAAACCATCGCTATGACTATCAACAACTTCTGGGCTGATGTCACCCTAGTGAAAAGCCAAACTTTGGTAAAGTAAAGCACACATACATTGGTGCACTCAACATTATCATCACAGAGAATGTCAAGTTGTTTGATATTACAGGTTCTCCTTCCTCACCCACTTAATGACCCCACAGAGTTTGGAAGCTTGCAAGATTTGTTCAGTATCAGTAGAAAAGAAGGGTGTGTATGATCAAATAATATATTACCTGCAACACATAAACCTGTTTTTTCATTTTTGTTCTTGTCACATATATATCATGCACTAAACTGTATGGATCATCCACTGCAGGTACCTTGGAGGCCTTCGGCTTCTGCAAGCGACCTGTAAGAAGTTCTATCAGTTCTGCTGCAAACAAGGGTGAGTGCTTGACCTGGATGAAGTCTGTATTCTGTTGTTTGTAATAGGGATGTTGTGATCCAATCACGTGATTGGAAATCGGGCCGATTGCGCCATTTTTCACAGGATTGGGATCAGGTGAAAATGATCGGGTTTAAAAATATATATATGTTATTCTGCTTCATGCTCGTATAGACCCCAATCACCAACGTCACACAATCACGTGATTGCTGTATTGTGCCGCCATATTGTCCGTCATTGGGTGTCCGTATTGTCAATGCTCGTAGTTTCTAAAGGGGGGATTCACTTGCAAATTATGGAAGCCCCGGTGCTTTCAGACGCTATAAACTCATTGGATGAGTTGCATAAAAGCCGTTATTTGGAAAAGCTTCGGTCGATCCAGTCGCCAGATCCATATTTGATGCCCAAACCAATGTTTCCTCCTGTCCGATCCCATCCCGTGTGTTAGAGGTCTTCCTGAGACCACAAAATTTCCAATCATACTCCAGTTTATGTCACGATAAGGAGTCGGGTACCCAAAATCGGCACCAGCCCGAATATAAACCGACATTTGGTCATCTGAACGTCACCGTTGTTACGATTGTAAAATGAAACTTGATCGACAACAGCCCGGTGTGTGCCGAAAAATAGCTGCCCCGCGTAAAATGTCCCCTCTGACGGGAGCGCTTATTTATAACGCTTTATTGACGTGAAAACATCAAATGTTTTCATGGACGCATTACAGTAATGGATTTACAACTGTAAGATCAGTTTTAAATAATTAAATTACACAAAATATTAGTACTGTATTTTAGTAACAAGTCATAGACTGGGCCACATAACCATCTTTGAACAGAAATGTATTAGTCTACAGGTTTTCACGACCATATCCCAATGACAATCACACAGGTGTGACATTTATTAGTTCAAGCAGAGTAAAATAATACATATTCACGGTACAAGAAAGTCGTTCCCGTGTGGGCGCTCCCGTCAGGGGGGACATTTCACCCAGGGCAGCTATTTTTCGGCACAACACCTGTTGTTGCGCTCACCTTCTTGCTGCGCGACCGTGGCGACGAGCTTCGTAGTCTCCGTCTGGTGTCTGCGATCGTGTTGGCATTATATTGATGTTTTCGCCACTGTCTGACGGCTGTCGACACAAATGCTTCATGGACCGAGATAAACAAACCATGCTGCTTTAGAGATTTGCCCTTTTAACAATGGGCACACAGCAACTACTAAAATGACTGTTTATCTTCTCTGTTACTGCAACCAACCGCCACACATGCCTTCACCATTTTGATTAATCAATATTCACGATTGTCAGGAAGGTTTTTGGGTTCGTTTACTAGGCGGTGATTCCTTAGACAAGCAGAAAAACACGCAGTAATAGGAGGAATGTCCTCCTGACTCCTTTAGTGTCAGATTTCCAAATATATAAACCAAAAAGGGCCACATTTCTCATGTATATGAACCTAATTAATTAATAGGCAAAATGATCAATGCAAAATAAATCCTTATCTACTGATAATAACTTTTACGTGCATTGGTTCAGATGATACACTGTTCGATTCAAACCTTTGTTTTCAAAAAATACTAAAGAAACATTTTGAAAACTTCCTGAATAAATGTCTGGTTTTTATTAGCAAACATAAACATAATGAAAAAAATTCACTTAATAATGGTAGGGTCAATTCTATCCTTACAACATATGGGACTATTGAAAGATCTAAATTCTCTATATAACTGAACATTATATCATGCAAAAAAGGTAAGGTTGCTTAAAAGTTGGTGGGGACAATTTTAGCATCCTGAAAAGTTGGTAGTGTTATGTCCCTATCGTCCCTATGCAAACCTACGCCCTTTTTGTAAAAGTCCTCCTTATTTTCCTTTACTTTAAAAAATCTCTCCGCCTCATTGGAGAGGATTGCTTCAATTAGATCGTTCTGTGTTCTGTTTGACAAGCCAGGAAACACAGTGAATGTGTCCAAATGTCTAGCTAACCTTTCATCTTTCTCAGCAAACCCATATAATCGTTCTACATATATGCCACGTTTAGAAGAGCTTACACGCTCATCGTTACCACGAAATGTTAACTCCTGTTTAGCTAAGATGCAGGTTGCATTAATGAGGTCTTTCAAACTCTTTCGGTTTTCCTTTACCTTAGTGTTGTGGATGCTACCGTTGAGCTTCCGCTGTTCGTCAAAGCCAAATCGATCCTTGAGCTTCCAAAAGTTTTTAAAGCAATCAGGCTTTGAATGTGAGTGGTCGAGCTCTCATGTTTGCTGAGGCTTCGTGGTAGTTTTTTAATGTCACAATATCTCGTGTTAGTCCAGACATTGGCACAAGTTGAGAAGAAAAGGCAGGGAAAGCAGCAAAGGCGATTTTTCGAAGGACAGATGCATAGCCAGTCTTTTCGGGTGTACCAGTCCGTTTGAAAAGAGCGAGTTATCTTCTGTCCCGTAGTTTGAAGCAAGCCTTTTAACTCCGGTGTTGTGTTAATTGTGTCCACTTTTGACGGAAAGTCCAGTTTCACGTACACCCCCTTTCAGTGCGGCAGAGTACTATCTGCCGCAACCTGTGCCTTTTCACTGCAGTTTTATTTCCCATCAGCAAAACTAAATATGTCGCTAACAAACATTAAACTTTAAGGGTTAAAGACATTAGCCAGACTGTGGAAAATCAGGTCAAATAAACGTATCTGGAAACATTATAATGGCGACATGCATATGTACGGCAACCAGCACGCTCCAATTCCATGTGTCAACCCAGTTTGTTATGGATTGCGCATTCAGAGGTGAGGCTTTACTGCCGCACCTCTAGTTTCATTTCTTTATTTGAACAGGAAATAGGCAAATTCAGCGATTTTGACTATAAAAATGTTTGAAATGAGTCATACATAAAGAGCAATGGACAAATATTAATATAAATTTGATGCTATAATTATTTTTTTGTCATGATGACAGGTGAGGCTCTGCCTCACCTGCCTCCCCTGACTGCACGTCACTGGTAAACACGATAAGTTGACGGACAATATGGCGGCACCAGTCAGGGGGGCGGAGTTGTGACATCACGTGATTGGGGTCTATAGCCTCTCACTCTCCCTCCTGCTGCTTTTCTTGGTCACCAGTGCAGCTGGCGTTTGGTATTTAAAGTTAACGATGATTGACAGGTTTGTAGCTTCGAGCTGGCAAGTGAAGGCTCGGTAGCTCTATGATCAAAGGCACAAATGTGTTAATCATTGTTTAATCAATCTTCATTGTCTTAAGGCTGATCTCAGTAGCATGAGCGTCAAAACGTGAGTGAATTTGAGTGAACTTACTCATTTGAATTATATGAATGTTATGGAGAGTAAATAAAGTATGGCATCAAAGGTGATGCAATGTTTGTGCACCTACATTTTGTGCTGGTGCACCGTAAGAAAAAAGCAACCAATGCAAAAAGTGTGGAGCCTTTGCAATATACAGTATATCGCAATGTTATCATTCATATATATATAATATATATAATACATCATTCATGCCTAATATATACATATATAGCCAAAATCCAAATAGCCAAAAGAAACAAAAATATATACGTTTTATACTCCAGAACACTCCCAGAAATAAATATAATAGTAATAGGAAGTACTGTAAAACAGTATAGTACTTCAACATATTTGGAACTTTTGTTGAAATAAAAAAAAAAAACAAAAAAAACCCTTTTTTTTTTTTTTTTTCCAGTATCAGCAGATTCTCACAATCAGGTGACTCGGACGTGGGTGCAAAAATATGCAATCGATAATTCAAACATCCCTGAAAGCGAGCAGATTTTAAATCCTTGACTGTGTGATGACACACTGGCGCTGCAGTGTGTCACCACTAATGTATTCTTTCAATTTTTCTCCACAGCATCGCGTTGACAAAGCAGAATTTCACACTAAAGTATGACACAAACATTCCTCGACAAGTGGTGAGCGTCCACTCATGTACTCATCAGTTCATCACTTATAGAGAGTAAATTAAGAGAAAAAATAAAACATAATTATTTGTCTGTCTTTGTTTTAGGGCCTTGCTGGGAGCAGGTTAATAACTTTCTTTTCAATTCATACTACATGTTTACTTACTGTTGAATGCAATTTGCCAAGGTATATTATGTGGTTCATATAGCTAATTGGAAATCATTTACTAGTGCATTTTTCTGTGCAGCGCCATCGTCTCCGCTACACTGAAGAGTCTCATGAAATTTTACAACCTCACAGATAATGTGAGTGAAACCTCCTCCTTGACACTTAGGCCTGAGTTAATTGCTACTTTGTACATTGTGTTGTCATTCCCATTGATTCCACCCCATTCTAAATTCTATTAATTTAAAAAGCTTTTTAGTTTGTGTTCAACCTTCTTTAAAGGTTAAGATTGCATTTTGCGAACAACATTTACAATTTCATTTATATTTTTGATTGTGACAACAGTTGTGTGTTTGTTACCACTACTTCTGAAAACTGCAATGAGAGCAATATTGCAAATAAACACAGGCACACTCACACTTAGTGGGAGTCCAAACAACATCCTAAACAGCTTTCATTTGCAACTCTCGTTAACTCGTTGGCTGCCATTGGTGGCAAAACCCGTCAAATCTATTTGAACTTAGAATGGGTGGCAGTGAATGATCAGCTAATGAGTTAATATACTGTAAACATTGACAAGCTGTTGGTTTATATGCATACCAGGATCTCCCAAAGCCAGTCCGAGCCAACTTTATTCTCAATGTGGAAACTGATGAACTATTCATTACTGCAGGTCTTCAAGACAGAGTTGTGCAGGTTAGTATTGCATGTAAACAGGGCAAATGTTAGTTGAGGAGGAAGAAAAGAGACTACATATTACTTGCTTACCATGCACAGTATACAGCTCACAATAATAATTTCGAGTGGGATTAATTAAAATATTTGATTTTTTTTTTGGGGGGGGGGGCACATACTTTTAACACATGCTAAAACATAGCAAAATCATGGTAACACTTGGGCATTGAACTAATGCTCCATCAGATTGACAAAACTATATGTTCTGTTTGTCAGCGCTTAACCTAATTAGTCAAATGTTACTGTTGTGTCCCTTTGTCCAACCAGTAGCAAAAGAAATTATGGTTTATCATGTGCAGGTCTACGAGGGTTTAGTGTACATGGACTTCAGTAAAAACCTCATGGAAGAGCAGGGCTACGGTATTCACATCACTATACACTATATGTGTAAAAGATTTATATTGTAAATATTCTGTGTATGTGGTGTTTTCCACTTTTAGGCAACTACATCTCATTGGATATGAGTAGCCTGCCTCAATTCTGGTTGGCCTACTTAAATGATCCCAGTGACTCTGGGCGCATTCATAACAATGTCCGACAACGCTGGCTCAGCGGTAGGCTACTGTTATTTTTCGGACTGTATTTTTTAATATGAAAAATGTAAATGCTCAAATCAGCTATCATAAAATTAATGACCTTAAAGAGTATGAAAACACGTGGGGAAATGTTAATATTCCATCATTTATCCATAAGCGCATGCATTTTGGATTTATATCATGCCACTTTGTGTAATTACACACATCGCAACACCAAGAAAATGATAGAAATTTGGATCGATTGTCAAGCTAAAACGACCGGCGCCCGAGATCCCAGAAATCTAGCATATTGTGTGTGTGACGTCACAACTAGGAAACAACCGGCTCAGTGCTTAGTACTGAATGGTGGCGATAACGGCGGACAATTTTGTTTCTAGTTGCAGCGACGAATCCGACGTAACGAACATTCTTCTAATGGTGACGAGGAGACTTATGAACCTTTCTTTGGTGTTTTGGGTTATCAATTGAAGCCCAAACGAAAGCCAATGCAGCCTAATGAAAGGATCATTGAGGGGCGCAATCACACTGATGAAACACCGGCAACAGATCGTGTGGGAAACACCGAATGGTTTTTTTTTTTTTTTTTTTGTGAAGCTGATACACCGTGACCACAAAAAAAAGTAATGTATAGAATAATTATCATTTATTGTGCTATCGTAGGTTTTCGCTCTGCCAACAGACACAAATATGAATGGGATTAGAGGATTTGTTGTACATATTTTACGAGCGATAATTTATACATGTGTCCAGTCCTATATCCAATGTGTGATATGTTTATTATAAAAGAGTACTCACTCTGGCCATTTCGAGCTTGGCTGCTCCCCCTCATTTGCTTAGCCTGGGGTGGTGGGGTGGTCTCATCAGTGCCAGTCATCGTCCTCTTTCTTGATATCTCGGGACATTTAGGTGGCTGCACGTGTATGGTGGGCACCACATCTGCTTTCAGCAGCAATTTCTTAGCAAAACCTGATTTCATTTGTCCATAGTTCTAATAACTTTCAGGTGTAAAACGTGCACCATACAAAACCGTGCCAGAGGCTGGGTCTGCAAAATTAGCCCTCTTTGCACGGATGAACTTTACTCATTGTCTGCGTTGTCCAGCTATTTTTCTTGCGCTCGGGAACTTGTGGGTACTACATTGCGACAAATGGCTATTTGTACACCACATAGCTTGACAGGTTTGAACCATTTTAGCGATTTTTTTTTTGATAAAACACGAACGCAACTCTCTCGTCGATAAACAACGATGGCACCTGCCTCAATCTTTTGTTTCCTGGCTGTGACGTCAAAGCCCCATTCGGCTGTTTCCGGAATACTTTCGGAAATGTTCGTAATTTTCAATCTATTTTCGATAATTGCTCATGAATGTGATTTATTTTTTTGTTAACTTTATTAATATTTATCTTGCCACATAACGGTTCTATTGATATCTCACAGCTCCTTAGTATTATAATTCTCTTTAAGATCAGTTAGATTACTATTGTCAATAAAAAGTAGTATTGAATTTCAGGTGGTTTTATAATCCATATTGTTAATGGTATAAATATTTCATCACTGTTGTCTATCGTGAAAGGTGATGGCATATTTTCTTTTGTATTTTCTGACAGTTGTCTATCTTTAGGAGAGCCTCTTGTGGTCGAAGCGATGAAGACGTTTGCTGAATTTACTGATCAAGCCAGGTAGAGCAATCTCAACGTGAAGATTTGGTCTTAAAACACATTTTAGATGAAACTTTTATTTCACTTCAACAGTACCTAAAATAAACTTTCTATTTTATCTCTCAGAGTTGCTCTAATGGATAAAAACTGGAACCATCTAGCACAGCTAATGGACCAGAACTTTGAGTTACGGAGGTAAACTGTCTTTTCTGATACATTTGTACGGCTGGGACACATTTTAATGGCACGATATTAAACATTTAACCCATAAAAGTGTTCTGTGAAGCTTTTGGGACTTTTACTGACAGTTTCTCATAGTAATTAAACATAAGTATAGATAGATCTTTTATATCAAAGTGCCTTTTTCATTCAATTTATGGTTCCAATTGAGAAAAACAACATATGACATCACTTCTGCTTTTGATCCCATTTTATTATGTATTGTAAAGCACTGTGTGCTGCATTTTCTGGTATGAAACGTGCTGTATGAATAAAACTTTGAGTAATTGATTGAAATGTGCTAACGTATCAACTGAAGAAGGAACCAGAGTACTCATACTCACAAATTTCACAAAAAGTGACAAAATGATCCAGTCAAAAAAAAGTTTTTTTTTTTTTTTTAATTTTCAAAGTATTATGATTTATTTCAGTATTGTGTCATTATAGCTAATTTCACTGCATTGCAAGTAGTGATAAACATGTTAATACTAAACAGCAAAAACAATACTTCCTATAGGTCCGTGTACTCTGATGAGTGCCTTGGTCCTGGCAACCTCAAGATGGTGGCGTTAGCAAAGCAGGTAGGTAGTCTGTGGTTTATGTCTCTATATAGGTATAAAGTTTATACATGAACAATATTCAACTTCACAAGTATGTTCTTTTTCATAAGTCCTATGCTTATTATTGTAATGATCTGATCTTCATGCAGTTTGGCTCCGCAGTGAAGTTACCAGGCAGTGGTGGCGCAGTGGTGGGATTGTGTCTAGATCCTGCAAAACTAGTAAGACTACACCAGAGAACATTTTCACATGCAGTAGCCTTTATCGATATTTTTGAGAAAACATAAATATTTTGATGAAAACACAACACATATTGAAAACAAATCTATGTAATGCTGTTTGAACTTGCTGTTATTGTACAACTGAGCATGGAAACACATCATACTCCCTTATGCAATGTGAAGTCCAGGAAATGTCTCTAAAATTTCATTTGAACTGGATTACGAGTCACTGTCACTCCCTTTCCTCTTTCTCATCATAATGTCTATGACAAGTGTTCTGATGCATTGTGTGGGCTCATTTCCGCTGCCAAACTTGAGTTGTGATTAACTGGTGAGCGATAACCTTTTGCTCTAAAGCAGATGGAATATTCCCTAAATCTTTTATGATCCCATTGTTAGTGTAGTAGAACAAAATGCCTGAATTCAAGTACTGTAGCTTCCCAGGAAGTGCCCCAACCACAATTGCTGTGTGATTAATCAGTCTGGTCATCAGACAAGGATGTAGTCTATCACTCTTTCAAGTCAGTTGGAATGGGCTACAAGTCCTTCACAACAATGGACGAATTCAAAGTGCTCCATATCATGATTCATCAACTAAATAAACAGGCAAGTTACAGTGGGGCAAATAAGTATTTAGTCAACCACTAAATGTGCAAGTTCTCCCACATGAAAATATTAGAGAGGCCTGTAATTGTCAACATGGGTATACCTCAACCATGAGAGACAGAATGTGGGGGGAAAAAACAGAAAATCACATTGTTTGATTTTTAAAGAATTTATTTGCAAATCATGGTAGAGAATAAGTATTTGGTCAATACCAAAAGTTCATCTCAATACTTTGTTGGCAATAACGGAGGCCAAACGTTTTCTGTAACTCTTCACAAGCTTTTCACACACTGTTGCTGGTATTTTGGCCCATTCCTCCATGCAGATCTCCTCTAGAGCAGTGATGTTTTGGGGCTGTCGTTGGGCAACACGGACTTCCAACTCACTCCACAGATTTTCTATGGGGTTGAGATCTGGAGACTGGCTAGGCCACTCCAGGACCTTGAAATGCTTCTTACGAAGCCACTCCTTTGTTGCCCTGGCTATGTGTTCGGGATCATTGTCATGCTGAAAGACCCAGCCACGTCTCATCTTCAATGTCCTTGCTGATGGAAAGAGATTTTCACTCAAAATCTCTCGATACATGGCCCCATTCATTCTTTCCTTTACGTAGATCAGTCGTCCTTGTCCCTTTGCAGAAAAACAGCCCCAAAGCATGATGTTTCCACCCCAATGCTTCACAGTGGGTATGGTGTTCTTCGGATGCAATTCAATATTCTTTCTCCTCCAAACACGAGAACCTGTGTTTCTACCAAAAAGTTCTATTTTGGTTTCATCTGACCATAACACATTCTCCCAGTCCTCTTCTGGATCATCCAAATGCTATCTAGCGAACCGCATACGGGCCTGGACGTGTACTGGCTTCAGCAGGGGGACACGCCTGGCAGAGTAGGATTTGAGTCCCTGGCGGCGCATTGTGCTACTGATAGTAGCTTTTGTTACTGTGGTCCCAGCTCTCTGTAGGTCATTCACTAGGTCCCCCCCGTGTGGTTCTGGGATTTTTGCTCACCGTTCTTGTTATCATTTTGACGCCACGGGGTGAGATCTTGCATGGAGCTCCAGATCGAGGGAGATTATCAGTGGTCTTGTACGTCTTCCATTTTCTAATAATTGCTCCCACGGTTGATTTCTTTACACCAAGCGTTTTAGCTATTGCAGATTCAGTCTTCCCAGCCTGGTGCAGGTTTACAATTTTGTCTCTGGTGTCCTTCGACAGCTCTTTGGTCGTGGCCACAGTGGAGTTTAGAGTGTGACTGACTGAGTTGTGGACAGGTGTCTTTTGTACCGATAATGAGTTAAAACACCTAACCCTAACCCTGACATTAATACAGGTAACGAGTGGAGCCTCGTTAGAAGAAGTTAAACCTCTTTGACAGCCAGAAATCTTGCTTGTTTGTAGGTGACCAAATACTTATTTTCCACTCTAATTTGGTAATAAATTCTTCAAAAATCAAACAATGTGATTTTCTGTTTTTTTTTTTTTTTTTTTTTCACATTCTCTCTCATGGTTGAGGTTTACCCATGTTGACAATTACAGGCCTCTCTCATCTTTTTAAGTAGG
This sequence comes from Corythoichthys intestinalis, assembly GCF_030265065.1. Classification (NCBI taxonomy): domain Eukaryota; kingdom Metazoa; phylum Chordata; class Actinopteri; order Syngnathiformes; family Syngnathidae; genus Corythoichthys; species Corythoichthys intestinalis. The sequence goes on from NC_080400.1 coordinate 41,154,524, forward strand.
AGAACTTGCACAATTGGTGGTTAACTAAATAGTTATTTGCCCGACAGTATATATGTAGTACCTTGTCTTTGACGTGGTTCCATGTTGTACTGCAAAAATGCTAAGCAGCACTGATGTCTGCTGAAAGAGATGTAATTAATGAATAAATCATATTGTTATTTTAAATTAGCCATGTCCAAAGGTGCATCAACAGTTTGTTGTAAGAACATCCTAAAACTTTTAAAGTAAAATCAATTGACTATTAAAAAAAAAAAAAAAAAAAAAAACATTGTCGATATCAAATTGCTTTACAATAGGCTATTGGCAAATGCACACAAATACAGGTTCTGTTTTGTCTAAAAATGCTCTGACTCCCGGGGGACTTCGGATTGATAAATGATGAATGATAAAGAAAAAGGAAAAGCTGTTGGGTATAATAAACATATATACACTAAAATGTAAAATTACAATTGTGTGGGATGGTTTGCCTGTCTTCGGCAACGGCAGCGCTGGGTCAATTTCTGCTCAATGACAGAATGAATGTGAATGCGAATAGTTGTCCATCTCTGTATACCCTTTGACGAAAAAGTGACGTGTTCAGGCCACGATGTAGTCTACCTTTCACCGGAGACGAGCATGTTTTGTTGTTTTGACTCCAAACATGTTAACACCAAGTCCAAGTTGGTGCATCTTGTTTACAAGTAATCTAGCAGTATCTGCTTGTATAACGCAGCCTCTCTCTGTCCTATCAGGTGGAGATGAGACAAGCTTTCCAGGAGGCTGGCTGTGTATTCTGTGTTATCACGCCATACAACCCATCTGCCAGCACTGGCAACAGTCAACTGTAACTGCTTCTGCAGGATTCACGTCAGGCTGCTTAAAGCCAACATTGGCCACTGGAGAAATATCCCCAAATCTAAAAGCAAATATGTAAATAGGTACTTGAACTTGAGCCGATTATACATTTGTCCCCCAAGATCATATCCAATGTGTATTAGAGATGGCCTATCGGCATGTAGTTAATACTACAAGGCTGGGAAAGCTTTACTAGTGTATTGGTAAGTCAGTTGAGACCGACAAGCGCCACACAATGATACTGTTGCAGTCATTTTCAATCTTGATACCAAGTTGACACGTCCCCTTCCTAAAACTGGCCAGACAAAATGATGGAAAACTGAAGTTTACCAGACAGGAAGGTTGCAAGTTATCTGTCCAAGAATGTGAAGAATTTGGTCGTATGTATGAAGACAACGTGCCTCTAATGAAATGGTATACAAGTAACACAAGAAGGTGTGAAACTCTGAACCTGTATGCAGCAAAATAAATCAGGTTTTAGCAAACAGCTTGAATACAGCCATGTCACAAACATTATCTTTTTCTTCTTCTTTTTTTTTTTAAATAATTTAACCCGGTAAGGGCATTGATATTACTTTTTTATTTACATTGACGATCTGGCTTAAGTGTCTTTCCCATCCATGGGCACTTCAACAGAGGACAGTGGAGAGTCAGGATGTAAATCCCTGACCATTCGGTCAATTAACAACTTGCGCTACCACATGCGCCACTGTTGCCCCTAAAAATATTTGACTAAACACCATTGCAATGGCTTGGAAATAAAACGAACAGGATGATCTTTAACTGCAGACCTTAAATAGTAATCTAAGAGTTTTTGTGGTAAATTAGAGGAACAGTGAAGAAATTACAACACTGTTAAATGTGGCTCTTTTTGAGGGACCAGAAATAATTGGACTAACTCACAATATTGGCTTTATCCCAGTATATAAATTTGACCCACTGATGAATGAGTTTGACACCCTAAAAAAGAAAAAGCCAGATTATAAAAACAATTGTATCTCCTAATTTAATTCTCTTACTGTGCGTTATATTGATTCATGTAAAAGTCATCACTTTTTACTGTTTATAACTGAATATATCATGTAAACATTGTACAGTTGAAAATCTATATTTTCTTTGGGAATTAAATGTTTTTAAAATATTGTCTGTCATTTTAATTACTTAATACTGTAGATATGTTTGCATAAGGTTGGGAAACATTTAGTAAATTTCCATAGTGAACTAACATTGTCTGCCATTGATGACAATAAACCAATTCCAATTCCTTTGGACTGGGAGCCCAATTAGTTAAGCGGCAGAATTTTGCAAATATTTACCAATGTGGTGGCACTGTCGTGTAGCTGCCTCTCAATCCATAGATTCGAATCTGTCTGGGCTGCAGATTTTTGAGCATGATTTAATGGAAAAGTGTTACACTTAAGCCTGAAACATTTTATTTAGTTAAGCAAGTTTCCGTGTAAAAGAATATATGGCTCCCTAAATGTCACATCAACCGAGAAATAAAAAGCACAACCGAAGAAAATGCATACTCTGTATTGACTAACTCAGAACCTACTGGCAACAATATCCCTGCTATTAATGTTATCAACAGGCATGAAAATCTCTCACCTTTCGGCGAAATTCGCCGTTTTGAAGTTAAAAAGGGTGACCTACGTGAATTGCGTAGATCCGAGGAGAAATTCTTTTTTTTTTTTGGGGGGGGGGGGGGGGGGGGGTTAGGGAGATTTTATTTAATTACTTATTATTATTATTATCATCATGTGATTAACTAAGTACGTAAACTGAGCAATTCAGAAATCGGTCCTTTTCAAAAGTCACACTTGGACAGTCAGCAAATCCTTCTAGATGCTTCACTGACGAGAACCAATCATCGGCCCAAACTGCGTTTCATTATTCCAATCGCGCACACTCTTTACGTGTACGTGGAGTGCTTGGAGAGCCTTTCGTTGCATTGCAAAGCTGCGAAAACAAAAAGCAGGCCTTATCCACACCGGGGCAGACCAGAGCGCAGCATACACACTTTGCCTGTATTTGCCAGCAGATTGAATTTGGTGAGTAATGGTTTCAATCGTTTTCATATTTTGCGATATAAATAAAGTTACTGCCATTCGTTGCAGCTTGCGTCGAACACTGCCAGAGCTAGCCAAATCTCCCGTGAAAAAATAGCTTCCGTTAAATTGACCTCAAGCTTATATATTTAGCGGTAATATAAACGAAGAACCCACTGTTGAGTCAGATTAAGCGGCAAGCTCTCGGATGGAGGGTGCGCCTCGCATCGCTCCCGTCGTCCGCCTGAGACGCGTTATTTTCGGCTGGGACTTGAGCTGACGGCCGGTGTCGGCACAACACCGGCCCGATGAGTGGTGGGAATGATTCTTGCTTCTTAAAGCTTTTCAGAAATACAGTGGTCCCTCGTTTTTCGCGGTTAATGGGGACCAGAACCCGCCGCAATAAGTGAAAACCGCGAAGCAGCGGCCCCCCTCAATTTTTTTCGTGCGTGTTCAATGTATTTATTCAGATTTTACATTGTGAGAAAAATACATATGTAAGACATGCCCCCCCCCCCCAAAGTATCATTTATAAATGGTTTTTAAGCACTTCAAAATGTAAGAATTATGATAAGTTATAAGCATGTTACTGCCCCACCGAATTCTTTTTAAACAAGAATAAAGTAGTAAGAAAATGCTTGGCCTTATTAAATGCTTCATAGTGAGGCTACTCAAACCCTCTGAGGCTGCTCACTTTGTTAAACGATGATTGACACATGTGCAAACCTTTTCTATGATTGATTTTTTTTTTTTTTTTTTTTGGAAGCAACTTATTTTTTTGATTGAATAATAATAGACACAAAGGTCCTAGCCAAAATGTGACCCAAACGCAAAACAACATTACTTTAATGGAAAAAGTTGTTTCAATCAAGAAAAATAGTTTTCAAATGCTTTTTTTGTCTCAAATTTATTTTTGCAATCAAAAACTTTTTTTTTTTTTTAAAGTGACTTTTTTGGGATTAAAAATATATATTATATATAACTTTTTTTTTTGATTGAATAATAAAGACACAAATCCACCTCCATAGTTATTGAGAGAGAAAGAAATTAAGAAAGCTTTAAAAATAAAAGCCACCAGGATTTTTTTTTAAAGATTTATATTTCACTATATAGATATGCCTTGTAAGGAAAGGAGATTGAGGGATAAAAATGTTGGATGAAGCTGCTAAAGGCAGTGGATACCTCATCAGCTGCGTGAATGGCAGACTTGGTAAGAATAAGTTTGCAAGGATAGTCGGGTATAAAATACAATTATAAACACAATTACAATGTTATTTTTCTATAAGATTTTATGTCATTGCTTTATTAATTTTTAGGTGCTAGAGTTGTTAAGTATGGATAATAATGAAATAATAGTTTTGAGAAAACTGTGCTGTTGGTGGCTCAGTGACCATCTGTTGTGGTTTGTTTTCAAATGAACAAGTTGAGGAAGGAAGTTTTGATGCAGAGGTTGAAGGAAGAAAAGAGACTGACTGAGTCACAGCCAGAAAGTGTTGATGACAGTGTTGATTTCTATTCACTGTTGCCCCTCCCAATTAAAGTGTGGCACAGTTGCAGCCAATTATTATCTAAAGCTGATTAAAATTGAAGTTATGTTGTTTTAAGGTGTATTAAGTACTTGTTCATGTGCCGCTTTTGATCTACGAGCACCCGCCCCTCCACCGGTCGGTCTCTGCACGGCCTTGCTGAAACAGAGTGTGGGTCGACAGAGCTCAATATTTTGTTGGGTTGTACAGTGTACCGGAACATATTTCCTCCACACCCTTCTCACCTTTTTAACCCCTGACCCATTTTCATGCCTGTATCAATTGGCCCCGAGACAGAAATAAATCAAAATCTCTCTCATGATCTATGCCTATACATCCCAAGAATAGAGTTAACAAATTTTACTGTGATCTGTCCATGAATAACTTTTAATTCCACACTTAATCAGCTCTGAGACAAGAAAAAAAAAATCAAATCCAACTCCAAGTATCGGTGCTGGAAGTCACTCACAGCAGGGCGTGCTGACGATTTTATTTTGTTTTTCCCCATCCAAAAACAGCTGTTTCTATCCAAATAAGTCATCCTCTCGTGTTTTCTTCTTACAAGGCGTGCACAATGGCAGAACACACGCATGCTGGATAGTTTACATACCACTACTAGGCTACTACAAAGACAGTGTTCTTTTTCACCTACAGTGTGTGTTGGGAGTTTTTGTATTGAAAAAAAAAAAATGTATTATAATGCAATTCCCCGCAGCTAGTCAGCGCAATTACACACGAACACATTTGAAAACTGAGGCTTATTGGACCTTTTTATTTTAACATTCCCTTTTCTCAACATTGAAATAAATTGGACATGAATATCGAACAGCACTCTGTACGGCGGCAACTCAACATCACCAACATACAATAATTTGACTACAATGCAAGCATGTCTTACCTATTTGAAGACACAAAAGGTAGATAGAACGGTCATTCATTATCATCCTCATTTTCAACTTGGAATTATGAATTTTGGAAAATTTTCGCTGTTTTTGTATAGAAAAAAAATGAATAATTCGTTTTTGCGCCATCATCACGCCTTCTCTGTCAACAATTAAATTTTCCAACTACGCCTTATTCAATGTGACCTGTTAGCAAACAAGGTGTCAGGTGGTCACCATGTTATTAACCCCCCCCCCCAAAAAAAATCAACATATATATTTAATCCCCAAAGTTAAATACTCTATTATGTATTTATTTATTTATTTATTTTGTTATTTATTTGTTTATAACATTTTTTTTCTCCCCAACACCAGGGGGTGCTCCAGCACCCCACTTCCATCCCTGTGTACATCCCAAAAACATAGGTACAAAAATTTATCTGATCCATCCATGTCGAGTAGCAATTTTAGGGCCCTCACCAAGAAGAAGAAGAACAAGAACAAAGTGAGCGATGACTTGAGACCTCCCATAGGGAGATCTAATAAACAAGCGGGAGTGAGCCATAGAACACTACAGGCTGAAGGCAGTGTGCGCATATCCTCTACTGGCTAACTCCTAACCTACAGGAGCCAATAAGTCCGTGGACTGGGCCACATAACCATTTTTGAACAGAAATGTATTAGTCTACAGGTTTTCACGACCATATCCCGATGACAATCACAAAGGTCTGACATTTATTAGTTCAAGCAGAGCAAAATAATACATATTCACAGTACAAGATTCATTAGTTCAAGCAGAGTAAAATAAAACATATGCACAATACAATATTTATTAGATCAATAAGGGTAAAATAATACATACTGTATTCACGGTAAAAGAAAGTCGTTTCCGTGTCCATCGATTGGTAAGAAAAAACTGTTTGTACGAGTGACGTGTGGGCGTCAGGGAGGACATTTCACGCTGGGCGGCTATTTTTCGGCACAACACCGGCGCCCGAGATCCCGGAAATCTAGCATATTGTGTGCTTGACGTCACAACAAGGAAACAACCGGCTCAGTGCTTAGTACTGAATGGCGGCGATGATGGCGGACAATTTTGTTTCTAGTTGCAGCGACAAATCCAATGTAACGAACGTTCTTCTAATGGTGACGAGGAGAGTTATGAACCTTTCTTTGGTGTTTTGGGTTATCAATTTGAGCCCAAACGAAAGCCAATGCAGCCTAATGAAAGGATCATTGAGGGGAGCAATCACACTGATGAAACACCGGCAACAGATCGTGTGGCAAACACCGAAAGGTTTGTTTTCCATTTCTTTTTGTGAAGCTGATACACCGTGACCGCAAAATAATGTCCATCCATCCATCCATTATCTTCCGCTTGCTCCGGGGTCGGGTCGCGGGGGCAGCAGCTTTAACAGGGAAGCCCAGACTTCCCTCTCCCCAGCCACTTCAACCAGCTCCTCTGGCGGGATCCCATGGCGTTCCCAGGCCAGCCGAGAGACATAGTCTCTCCAGCATGTCCTGGGTCGTCCCCGGGGCCTCCCGTCGGTGGGACATGCCCGGAACACCTCTCCGGAGAGGCGTGCAGGAGGCATCCGAACCAGATGCCCGAACCACCTCAGCTGGCTCCTCTCAACGCGGAGGAGTAGAGGCTCAACGCTGAGTCCCTCCCGGATGACCGAGCCTCTCACCCTATCTCTAAGGGAGAGCTCGGACACCCTGCGAAGGAAACTCATCTCGGCCGCTTGTTTCCGGGATCTTGTTCTTTCGGTCACGACCCACAGCTCGTGACCATAGGTGAGAGTAGGAACGTAGATCGACTGGTAAATCGAGAGCTTTGCCTTTCAGCTCAGCTCCTTCTTCACCACTACGGACCGGTGCAGCGTCTGCAGTAATGCGGACGCTCCACCTGTCGATCTCTCGCTCCCTCCTACCCTCACTCGTGAACAAGACCCCAAGATACGTGAACTCCTCCACTTGGGGCAGGTTTTCATCCCCGACCCGGAGAGGGCACTCCACCCTTTTCCGACTGAGGACCATGGTCTCGGATTTGGAGGTGCTGATCTTCATCCCAACCGCTTCACACTCGGCTGCGAACCGTTCCAATGAGAGTTGGAGGTCACGGCTTGATGAAGCCAACAGCACCACATCATCTGCAAAAAGCAGAGATTCAATGCTGAGGTCCCCAAACCGGAACCCCTCAACGCTTCGGCTGCGCCTAGAAATTCTGTCCATAAAAGTTATGAACAGAATCGGTGACAAAGGGCAGCCTTGGCGGAGTCCAACCCTCACTGGGAACGAATTCCACTTACTGCCGGCAATGCGGACCAAACTCTGACACCGGTCGTACAAGGAACGAACAGCCCGTACCAAGGGGCTCGGTACCCCGTACTCCCGGAGCACCCCCCACAGGATTCCCCGAGGCACACGGTCGAACGCCTTCTCCAGATCCACAAAACACATGTAGACTGGTTGGGCGAACTCCCATGCACCCTTGAGGACCCTCAAGGATAAAGTAATGTATAGAATAATTATCATTTATTGTGCTATCATAGGTTTTCGCTCTGCCAACAGACACAAATATGAATGGGATTAGAGGATTTGTTCTATATATTTTACGAGCGATAATTTATACATGGGTCCAGTCATATATCCAATGTGTGATATGTTTTTTATTATAAAAGAGTACTCACTCTGGCCATTTTGAGCTTGGCTGCTCCGCCCCTTTGGTTAGCCTGGGGTGGTGGGGTGGTCTCATCAGAGCCAGTCACCATCCTCTTTCTTGATATGTCGGGACATTTAGGTGGCTGCGCGTGTATGGTGGGCACCGCATCTGCTTTCAGCAGCAATTTCTTAGCAAAACCTGATTTCATTTGTCCATAGTTCGAATAGCTTTCAGGTGTAACATGCACACCACACAAATCCGTGCCGGAGGCTGGGTCTGCAAAATTAGCCCTCTTACCATGGACGAACTTTACTTATTGTCTGCGTAGTCCAGCTCTTTTTCTCGCGTTCGGGAACTCATGGGTACTACATTACGACAAATGGCTATTTGTACACCACTTAACATGACAGGTTTGAACCATTTTAGCGATTTTTTTGATAAAACACGAACGCAACTCTCGTCGATAAACAACGATGGCACCTGCCTCGACCTTTTGTTTCCTTGTTGTGACGTCTCCTCCGCCCCATTCGGCTGTTTTCGGAATGCTCTCGGAAATGTTCGTAATTTTCGATCTTTTTTGAATAATTGCTCATGAATGTGATTTATTTTTTTGTCAACTTTATTAATATTTGTTATTTTGCCACATAACGGTTCTATTGATATCTCACAGCTCCTTAGTATTATCATTCCCTTTAAACATTTTTTTTTTGGTTTGATTATCATTTAAAATATTGGGGGAAATGCAACAGTAACAAAAAAAAAACTACTATTAAGCGATGGTTATGAGGTAGAAATCCGTGACTTATTTACAGACACCATTTTTATCTAAAAATGACAGAAATTGAAGAATTAATATAATTACTTCTTTTCATGGCTGGGTTGAAACAAAAGCGGTTGCATGACGTCTGTAAACGGGGGACTCCGGGGTAAAATGGACAAATTAAAAATAGTTCAGGGGCTTAATGCGCCATGAATCTCCTATGGCAGCTTATATAGACATATTGTTCGATCAAACACAACAGTTCTTTCGGCTTAAAATGCAGCAGTTTATTTGAAAGGATGCTCAAATTGACCCCACCAACTTTCACGCAACCTTATTTGCATTACATAAAGAGTTCAGTTATATAGGTAATTTAGATTGTCTTTCCATTCTTTGTAATGATAGAATATACCTTACCATTATTAAGTGAATTATTTTCATCATATTCAGACTTACATTTATCACTTTTCACTTGCTGAATGTGCCAGTCCACCCCCACTGTAAATCATGTAATAAGATGTCAATTTTGTTCAAGTGGGGGGAAACACCTCTAATTTTGCTACTGAAAGTTCAACCTGCAAAACTACTGCGGTCAGGCCAGCCTCCACAAGGAACAATGAAGTCAAGCTAGCCGTCCCTTATTTGGATCATTGTTTACATTATGTGCATTATGGTAATATCGTCCCTACCAATGTGGAGACCAAACCTACGCCCTAACGCTTGTAAAAATATGATCAAGTACTAGTTCATGCGTCGAAAACTGTTCATTTGCCCTCCTAAAGTCAAGTAGTTGAATGAAATTCTGTTGTTTTTGTCTGAATTATGGTCAAATGTTTTCCCCAAACTATATTTTGAAGTTTCCCATAAGTAAACCTTCAATTTAGTGAATTCTTGCTTATTTTTTCACTCGCATTAATTCGGGTTAATTCCCATGGATGGTTTCCAAATTTCAAAATCTCGAATTTTTTTATCCGTGCACCGTGTGTGTGCGCACGCGTGCGCGCTCTATGGTAAGCACGTCTCATTTGCTGCTTCCTCCAGGGCGGAGCAGTAGCTGCTCTGTCTGGGTTGTAATTCTTCATTGATTTGGAGTTGCGGACCCAAGGACTTGTCGGGCTCTTGTGCGTGTCTTGGGACTCCCTTGGGGGGATCCACCGGATCATGGCAGCCAGAGAGGACCTCTACAGTAAAATCCTTCCACGGAGACTCCGGCAGAACCGCTCGGGGTCTGTGAAATGCGGCTCCAACCTGGATGTGCTGTTGTCAATGGGCTTCCCGCGGCCAAGGGCGTAAGTGTCCGGTGTGGACTGCTGCATGCATGTCACAAGACGCACGGGGGGCTGACGTGGATTTGGCCGATGTGTGGGATGACTAAGCGGGGAAGTTCGAGTGCTTAGAAGTGGACGGTCGGCGGCTCGGTACTACCTACGATATCTTATGTAGGAATACTAATAATAACATCATAAAGTTTGAGCCTACTCATGATGCTTTACATACTGCGCTCAAAAATATCAGGAAAGTCCAGACTGCTCAAACTCAATGGGATGATACTGCACTGTATTCGGTACTGGATGACATATTAGCATCCCACAATTTCGTTTTTTTTTATTCCGTACTTGCACAGGCAGTTTGCCGCGTCGAAATGAAAATTTCAACGGTCGTTTAATTAACCCGTACTTACTCCATGTCAACTAAAACTTTTACCTCCTCTCTAGTTTATGATTCATTGCAGATACAGTATTTAAAACTACCCATTTCGAAATAAGAATAGAAAAATCTCAAATAAATGGAGAAAATAATCAAGATAGGGCAATATAAAAGAAAGAAATTGTGGTCACGTTTTTGGACAGGTCTTCCTGCTGTAATCGAAATAGAACTGTAATATGTGATGCAGTATCTCTGTCAGCTGTGGCCAGTGAGTGTGTGTGGTGGGAGAAGTTTTTTTTTTTTTTTTTTTTTTGTGGAAACATTAAGCATAAAGTTGTCAATCAGTACCCGTTGTTGCTATTCCTGGCTTTTCGTGGGTGAATGAACATGAGATAATGAGTCAGTGGTGACTGTGTGTCTGCAAACAACAGTGATGGAATGAGTGTTCAACAGTTGTCTGTTAAGTAATCCGTCACCCTATGATTCTGTTTAGACACCACATAGTAAAACATCTGGAATATACAATCCTAAAGTTTAGGGGTTGTTGCACAGGTTGATGCAGGGGTTACCTGCATACCTATGGCTCGCGAGCCAGATCTTGCTCTTATGACGACATCTGGCTCGCAGACAAATCTTTAATTGTTAAAAAAAACCTACATTATACTCCTTTGCGCATTGCGCGAAACGGCGACGGTCACCGGTCATGTTTACATGCCACCAGTAGAAGACCGAATCTAACAAAATGGCATGCTCAAAGTTGACCAAGAGAAGAAAAGTGGACAACGAAAATCGCTGTTTCAATGAGGAGTGGACTGACAATAATGCATCCATTTTACCAACTGCAAGTACCAAACCTATGTGCTTAATATGCTTAAAGACAGTTGCTCTGATAAAAAGTGAAAATGTGAAACGCCATTATTTTAAACAGCACACCTCTTTTGAAGATAAGTTTCCTCCTAAATTAGAATTGAGAGGGCAAGAAATTAACAGTTTGAAGCAGTCCTATCAAGAGTCAAGCAAGGTTATTGTTAAATCTATGACACAACAACAAATTGCAACAGAGTGCTCACTCAGAGTGTTGTGGTTGTTGGCCAAACATAAGAAGCCGTTCTCTGATGGAGAAATAGTAAAGGAGTGTATGACTGAAGTGATGGCAGCAATGTCCGAAGGGAAAAATCAAACAACTCTCACTCTCATATTCACCAACCACAAGACGCACTAAAGTACTGGTTAATGATGTGAGTAAACAGGTTTGTGAACCCCAAATGCCATGTCTCTCATTGAGCAGTGTTTTACAGTTAAAGTTACTGTCAATAATTGTTATGTTTGCACCTTAATGACAGAGCTTGTTATTGACGTTCTGTACATGTGAACATGTACTGTACTACTTGCACGTTTTTTCTTTTTTGTCTAGCAGTGTTTTACAGTTACAAAATGTACTGTGAAGTTATTGTTTGCACCTTAATGACAGATCTAGTCAATCATTTAGTCTACATGTGTAAACATTTTACTTGCATGTTTTTTTAAAATTATTATTTTAAGTCAAGAAAATGTTTTGTTAATTTATTTTTATTTAATCTTAATGTGCATTGTATTTTTGTTTGGTCAGAAGAAAACCAACTTTACCACCTTCGACCTGCCTTGTACTTGACCGACATTAATAAATGGCCCCATGCTTGTATGAAAAAAATAGTTGTGGACCTTCAAAATTTTAAAATGCTCTCCAAAATCATAGCTAATCAGAAACAAGCGATGACGCACGGGCAGAGGGCGGTGCTTGCCACAGTCGCTTGCCGCTGCAGTCGCATCACGCCCCCTGTGTTGGCTTTCAGCTCATCGGTGAGGAATTTTGCATTTTGCCATAGCATATCGCCTCCCGTGTGTTGAGCCCGTGTCGGACTTATTCCCCCCATCGGCCTCTTTTGAAACACTGCCGGCAGATTTGTTGGAAAGAAAGTAGTCACTTATTGTTCTTTTCCTCATTGTTCGCAAGTGCTGTCAAGTTTTCCCACTACCCCAATTATAACCCACCCCACACGTTGCCCACCTACACCTTCTTTTTCTTCGGTTGTATTTTCCTTTGGCAATCCAGCTCGTTACATTACTGCCAACAAGTGAAGGCATTTGTCAGCAAAAAACAAAAACGCAATCTTACTGGTTGTACATTTACGCGTGGATGAAAAAATATTCGCAATGGCTCTAATTTTAGTTGCAAAATGCAACCATTTGGTTGCAGTCTGGAGCCCTGCTACCTAAACAGTTTCTGGTGTTTGTATTGTTGCTACTTTATTGTCTTCTCAATTCAGTGAAGAATTCACTAAACTTTATTTCGTTTTTGATCAAATGTGGTTGAGCTAAACTGTGAAGCCAACCCAATTTGTAGCGTGCATCGATTGGTTTTAATGTGAAGTGGATGAAGTGAAATATATTCTAAATGTTATGTCTTTTATCTTTTAATTTGCTAATCTTGCTTGAAATCTTATGAGCACCTTCCATTATACTTGTCTAGTGAGATGGCCATAGCTTTGGCCTCCTAACGCAGTGATCGCTTGGGTTTACTATGTTTTAAAAAATTACACATGATACTGAAAATTCTGATTTTCAGATGTAAACAGTATAAATTGTCAACTCTTAGAGTTAGTCAAAGTGAAAGAATGTTTTTGATGAGGATTATCCAAGCAAGCCAAAAATCCCAAATATAGCGACAACACCTTTGCCGACTGTACAGAACAACTTTAATGAACATTGAACAATAATCTGTTCCCAAGTGAAACTGTCAGCATAATAAAACCCTTTCCAAGCATCTCATATGACAGGGCGGTAGACATAACTTACTTTTCTTTTATTTTTACAACAATAAATGAGGGAAGCAAATGCATTGCAGTGGAACACTTCTGCTACATCAGTAAAAGCTGTGTACAAGCCATCTCAGTCCATCTTTCAGTGCCGTGGAGTTGGTTATGAATTATTTAGTCATTCCCTTGTTTTCTTTGGTGCAGCATCTTGAGCCTATTAAGGAGGCTTGGTGATCATATGGTGGTTCATCTGATGCTCTGTGCGGAAGCAGGAAATCAGACAACCTTATCAGATTATGGTGGCACTCAAGTGTCCAACTGTGTGTGTGGTTGTGTGTGTGTGTGTGTGTGCGCGTGTGAAAAGTATTAGTGATTTGAGTTTTCTCGTACATGACCTCACAAACACAGAACACTTCGAACAATGGCTATTTGAGCGCACAATAAACTCCAACTCCCTGAAAAAAAATAAGGGAGACCTCATTGGTTGCGCTGGCCGTCTGGATTTTTAAAAATTTTTTGTTTTGTATGTAAAAAGTGCTGTTTTTTAAAAAATAATATTTTATATAATTTTTTAAAAATAACAAATAAACTTAGTATAATTTACAGTATAACTGTTTGTTTGTTTTATTCACCTCAACTTGGCCAAGGCACACACACCAGGAGTAGCACAATCTACTTTGGAGTTTGACCTTTATTGTTGTTGAACATTTATCATAAACCTCAAACAATCATGGCCATTATCAGGTATGGCTTAAATTAAATTGTCAGCTATTAGTTCACTTGGTGCTGCTTTTCGTTTTGCCCTGGGATGTGATAAGACTTCTGCTCAAATAACAAAGCATAACACCCGAGAGATTTTCTTTTAATAACTTGTAGGCATAGCTTGATGGCTAACTGTAGGGCAAACACGTAGAGATGGGCTAAGTTGTTATCAGTTATGAAGTAACTGAAAACGCTCATTATTTAAACCACGGGGGAGGGGCAACTCGTGTCAGTTATGTTTCCGTTATCAAGCTCATTTTTTGACTCGCACAAAAAATCTGAACGAGGAGGACTTGGAAAATATTTTAATGCAATAGCTCAGCATGCTGGACTAAATTGTTTTGTCTTAGCAGGTGTTTTCGGCATTTATGTTCAAGTCAGTATTTTATGTGTTTACCAAAACTAGATAAACATTAATTTTCTGGTTCTAATTTTGGATTTTATAATCTTTTTGCAATGCTTCAAAAGTGCGAAATAGAACTATCTCCACTGGAAGTTATCATGAAGTCCTCAGTCTCACGTTCTCAGCAGCTGCTACGGTCGACCGTCCAGCCCCAATCACCCCCCAAATCACAGCTGTGTTGTCCCTGAGCAAAACACCAAAAATGTCAACTGTGCCACAGCTTTTATAGCATTCTCCCCCTGCTCAAGTGTTTATAGTGGAAGAAGAAATGGACACTATGAAGTGAAACACATTAAGCATTTCCGGTGGAAAGGTCAGATGGCAGAACAGTACCCTCTGTCAGTAAGTTACAAGCTACTGGGATGGCAATTGACTGAAAAATATCACGTGATAACCTGCGCATGTATATTTAATAGGATTTATATTAGTATCAGTAAATTTTGAGATGAAAATAGCATCATCAATCTTTAATTTTCAAAGAAAAGACAGCTCCTCCTGTGTTGCACTATGTGCAGTGTCAACTCACTTTTGAGTTTACACATTTCCAATATTGTTGCTATGCATTCACAAATTTCATATGCTGCTGATTTTACACTAAATGCAGAGGTGCTGAGTGCTTTTTATCAAATACATGCAAGCAGGGTGTAAAATAAAAAATACGTTTTTACTAGGAAAAATGCCAGTGTCTGGCCTCTTTGATTTTGAAATGCAGTATATTGTACAGTAAACTGTAGCTTGTAGCAGCTGCCTATTTTCAGTTCCCCAGACAGATGTCTAACTACAGTTGCTGTACCAGCAGTTGGTTGCCTTTCAGTCTGGACATGTGGCATGCAGTGTCGCGTCTGTTACGATAACATTTTTTTTTTTTAGGATGATGTCTTTTCCCAGAAACTGCTGGGATAAATGATAGCATTGTTTATAAATACAGTAATATTACAAAACGTAAACTAATAGAGAAACTCATGAAAATCATGAAAATTTTGATTTAGCGATTTGATTAGCCATCTACCAATAGAATAGAACTTTATTGTCATTGTCAGCAAGAACGTTGTCAACAACGAAATTTGACGTGGCACTCCAGTATAAAAATATGTATTAAAATTTAAAAAATTAGGGGTGTCAAACGATTAAAATTTTTAATCGAGTTAATTACAGCTTAAAAATTAATTAATCGTAATTAATCACAATTAATCGCAATTCAAACCATCTATAAAATATGCTATATTTTTCTGTAAATTATTATTGGAATGGAAAGATAAGACACAAGATGGATATATCCATTCAACATACGGTACATAAGTACTGTATTTCTTTATTATAACAATAAATCAACCAGATGGCATTACCCTTATTAACATTCTGTTAAAGCGATCCATGGATAGAAAGACTTGTAGTTCTTAAAAGATAAATGTTGGTAGAAGTTATAAAAATTTTATAATAAAAACCCTCTTCATGTTTTCGTTTTGATCAAATTTGTAAAATTTTCAATCAAAAAATAAACTAGTAGCCCGCCATCGTTGATGTCAATAATTACTTACACAATGCTCATGGGTGCTGAAGCCTAGAAAATCAGTCGCACCCAAGCGCCAGCAGAGGGCGCCAAAACTCCGAAAAACACAAGTACACATTTCATTGTGCTGACATTTTAATCTGTTTGAGCGGGGCATTTGTGCGTTAATTGCGTCAAATATTTTAACGTGATTAATTTAAAAAATTAATTACCGCCCGATAATTTTGACAGTCCTAAAAAAAAATAGAATAATTCATAGGAAAATAGATACTCTAAGGCTATAAGTGAGTAATTATAGCTTGCTTGAACTGAATACTGTATGTGCAACACAGGAAGAATAAAATAAAAAATAAAAATGTTCTATAAATAGAAAATAATGTCTGTATCGGCAATACTGGCCCTGTAGTCACTCGGGCCAGATTGATGCCAAATTAATCCAGCACCGCACACTACTATTCTATACATTGTCTGTGTGTATATGCATGAGTTCCCCCCACAGAGAGCCAGTTAGCTTACAGAAGGAGAGAGAACAAAACCATGTAAATGAAAATTGACGACACATAATGCATTTTTCCCTAAAAAAAAACATAGCCATTTTGTCATAGTTTGGTCATCGGTAATCATATTGGACGATAATTTGATATAGTAATTATTTTGACAGGCCTTGTGCCATGTGACAAAACATGGCCCTGGGCATAAGCGAGCTAGGCGGTTGCGTAGGGCGCCAAATTGTTTGGGGGGAAATAAATACCCTGAATAAATGTTCTCGCACTACGCCTCCAGAATGTTTTCTAACGTATCAATATGCACTTTTAAATAATCTACATAACATTACAGGTGCAGCAATTAATCATTTAACTGACAACTAATCGATGATCAAATTAACCAACAACTATTTTGATAACCAATTAATCGTTTAGGACCTTCTTCACCTTGAACTTGTCTATATTTTTTAAATTATAATATGCATATAACTTCTTAGTTATAGTATATATTATCAGATTTCATCGTTATACTTTTCTTAAGTCAGAGTGGGACATGAACAAAAATCAGTTTTTACTTTTGAAAAAACAATTCACATTTTTGCCAATTTTCTGACATCTTACTGTCTAAACAAGCTTCTTAATAACGCCACAGGAACTATTCAATTAAATCGATTAATAAATTAGTTGCCAACGAATTTGATAATCGACACAATTGTAGACTACAGTTAAGTCAGAAAACTGTAATAAAATATTATTTTTGAAGGAAATAGCCATCATGCCTAAAACAACCTCAAGGTAAATTGTGAAGGGAATTTTAAAAAGTGAGTTATCCGATTGATTGATTGATTGATTGATTGATTGATTGATTGATTGATTGATCATTTAACTAATTGCTCTGTAATTGATTATGAAGATAATCATTAGTTGCAGCCCTACTACATGTAAATAATATTTACTGTTTTCAAATGGAATTGTATTACCCACCTGGTGTTTAGCGGTACAATTGAGGCAGGGAGGTATAGTACATGTTTGTGTGTCACCACAGTTGTATGTAGCCAGATGTATTTCATCCTAAGTGAATAAATAAATAATAGTAAATAATGGCAATAATAAATCAAAGGTCATTCAAACTCACGGTTTCAAAACAAAACTAAAATTAATACATAACAACAAACTAAATAGCATAATTATCAATTAATGAAACAACTGTACAACTAACCAAATAAATAATTACCACAGAACATGAAGTTTAAACGTTAGTAGTGCTGAATTGCATGCTGGGAGGCATGAGGCTTGTTGTACGACAACAATGTTGACAGCAGGTGGCAGCAGAGGTTGTTTGTCTCTCCCAAGGGAAGTGAGAGATTACATCGAGCAGTGATAGCCAAATGAAGTTTCTTGAAGCAATGAAGCTTTGCACCCAATTGATTCAAAGCTTCATGGTGGTTCATTTGCTCTATGGTGCGATCAAGTGGTAATGAAGCCCAAGAGGCAAACAGTGTTGAAAATTCTATGGCTATTTGTTTAAGGAAATTGGATGAATGTGCTTGTTGTACTGTATGAACATATGCTATAAGGATAATTTGCTATTCTTTTATATTTAGAAACAATAGCTTATACAGTGTTTGGCATAATATGAAATAATTAGAAAATAGATATGTTTTTTTTTTCTTTGGGGCTCCTACCTACACGTCGCCAAGGGCACCTAGTCAACTGGGCCCGTGCCAGTGACACAATATGTGTCAAGACTGCTGTTAGCGGATAAAATAAAATAGAGTATAGAATTTATAATATATCATCACACTTGAATCAGGCTGGCCTATGTGGACAAACGTCATAAATTCAATTTAAATGGAAAAATTAGACAAAGCTTGTCATACATGATCAGCAAAATGCACTAATAATTGAAAAACACCAATAGATACAAGTTCCATTGATGTGTTCACTGTATCCTTTACATTTGGGACTAATTGACACTTCTGAGGGAGGACGACATGCTCATAAATTGCATTGCAGTAATCCAGCCAAAACGTGATAAATCAATCACTAGGCTTCTTCCCATTCCCTTTAATGGCTGCACACCTATGGGGCAACTCGTGCTATACCTGTCAGAAAGTGAAACTGGTTTGCTCAATGTAAATTTGACTTGCAATTTACATGAGCAATTACAGTAGACCTACCGAGCCGATTATATTAATTTGGCCAATCCTGCGCAGTCTGATACCTCATGTCTGTGTGTGTGTTATGATAATGTGCTTGTATGAAAGTGATTTGTGACTGCATTCCTAAAAATGTATGAGTACTTCTTAATGAACTACTAAATTTACTATAAAACACTAAGAACACAGTCATTTTTGGTCTTAGAATTTAATAATGAATTGATATTAAAAAGAAAAGATCTTCAGCTGATGCAAAAATATATTCAGTTCTCAATTTCACAATATGTTTATGTGTGACCTTTATCTTCTAATTTGTCAGAGAAAGGGAGAAAAACAGAAGATTACACCAAAATACTTCATTGTAAACGGTTTTAAATCACGCTCCTTTGGCAATTTTAAAGCACTGCTTTGTTTTGTTGGCCTCATTCTTGAATGGATGTCCTACTGTCAGTAACGATTTACCGGTTACTTACAGCTGCACATAAACTAATCTGTAAATACTGTGGATGTTTCCTTTTGGAGTTTGTAAATAGGGCATGGCAGAGTTGAAGGGATCAGGAAGGAAAGTAGATTTGATGTTGCATTTAATCTCTTGCCCAATTTGATGTACACTGTGTGTGTGTGTGTGTGCGTGTGTGTGTGTGTGCTTATGAGTGCTCATTCGCATATTTATGTGGTACTGGTTAGCATGTTGACTTCTATCAAGGACATTAGGCACGTGTGTGTTTTGTAATGGCGCAGCCATCTGTTGCTTTTAGGGTCTTTGCCAAACCAATAATTGGAATAGTTTCAACACATTGCATCCTGCATCTCCTGCAACCTCAGCATACATGCTCATGTTTGTAAAGGTACTTGAACAGAGTCACAGGAACAAATAGTAAAAACAAGAACAATAATAGTAATTTACCATACAATGGCTATTAACAGTTCGTCGTTGTTGATGTCCTTTTTGGGATTATAAACGCTGGTGTATAGGTGGCGATTCATTCGGTTAGATTTGCAAAGAAAGGATATGAATCCAAAAGAGCATACTGGAATTATTTGGCTTAAGGAGAAATGTTACGTGACTGCTTGTATGTCATGGTGAGAAAATGGCATTTGTAGAAATTAAATAATTATTCTCATCACTTTTAGATATGACTGTTAACATTTTATCTTCACAAAATCAAAGTATTTTATATTATTGTATGTCAAAATTGAGGTTTTACATTTCCAGTTTGAATTTAGAAAAAAATAACTGCTGCTGAACATATTCTTCATTTGATAGCTGACATTACATACCATAAAACTGAATTTACCTTTATCAAAACAAAATCAACAAAACAAGAAACAATTTTATTTGACTTTGGAGACACACTATTTCCCCAAAACATTTTTTCAACATTAGGTCTCACTGGAGTAGTTAGCAGTTTTTTCCAGGAGTTGGTGAGCAGCCAGGGAAGCGTGTTGGCTTCCTCTGGCACGATCTTGGTCATGTCAGTATATGAGGAATACAAGACTCATTCGAGCAACAGCCTTCTTTTTTATGATGTTTCTCATCTCTTGTGAAAAAAACCCATAATTTTGTTGTGTCTGTCAGTCACTAAAAAAATGCTAAGCATATATTTCCGGGCAGAATCAGAATAAAATTAATTTAGCAACAATAAGTAACTAAATTATTTTATCGACTGTATTTCGAACAAACAGCACTGTGACTATTCTTTTCCAGATTAATCCCCATCATTTAATTGGTTTGATAACTACTGCACACTAAAATAAAGACTTCTCTGTTCTTTATTATATTAAAAACAGAACTGAATATGTAGGGGCAGCAGATTTCACCTCAGGTTCCCTCTGTAAAGGGTACAAACAAACCGATTTTTACATCTTAACTGTTTTTTTTTTGTGTTAGAGATGATGTGGGGACACCAGCTTCAAAGGTTATACAATGGTAGGAAAAAGTGTCTGAACCTTTTGGAATTTCTCACATTTCTGCATAAAATAACCATCAAATGGGATCTGATCTTTGTCAAAATCATACAGATGTAAAAACAGTGTCTGCTTTACTAAAACCACCCAAACATTTATAGGTTTTCATATTTTAATGAGGATAGCATGCAAACAATGACAGGAGGGGGAAAATAAGTTAATGAACCCTCTGCCTAAGGAGACTTAAAGAGCAATTGAAACCATTTTTTACCAAAAAATTTAAGTCAGGCGTGTACCCAATCACTGATGAGTAGTTTAAAGTTGCCCTGCCGACTATAAAACACACACCTGGTAAAAACTGTCTTGATGAGAAGCATTGTCTAATGTGCACTAGAGCTGAAACGAATACTCGAGCAACTCGAGTAACTCGAGTTTAAAAACTGATCCGAGTAATTTTATTCACCTCGAGTATTCGTTTATTTTGACAGCTCTAAGCATCACGTTTTGCTCGGACTACTTTTAATGCGGGACAACGCGCTGATGTCACGTGCGTAGAGGAAGAAGCAAAAAAAAAATCTTACTGCAGCAGACAGCCGCTACAAACGACTCCGACGTTGCAAAATACTAGCCTGCACATGCTACGTTAGTTGCAGTTAGCTCTGGTGAGTCTCATAGAGATCACATGTATGTTGAACTAGATGCACAATGACAGACTAGGCCGCGTCTGGGCAGCGTTAGCAAACAGCCGCCATCTTAAAGCAGTAGAGCGCTAAGCGCTAACAAAGAGCGCTAAGCGCTAATATATAAGATTAACGTTACTGTCACTACTAGCTCAAGTAACGTTAGCCCTGCGGAGGGCTAGGTTTCTATTAATTAAGACCACTTTCGATGCGTGGCTAACGTGTCTTACATACAGGCTTTAACATAACATAGCGTTGTGGAGTGATGAGGGTGTCAAATAAAAACTCAATAATGCTAACTATCAATTTTAGCTCAGTAGTCATTGCTGGATAAAACACCAATTAGCACTAGTCCCTAATGTGCTCCAATACAGCCTGTATCATACATTTATTTTGAACAAAAATTCAAAATCCTATCAGGACTTACAGTTTAGACTAACTTAAAACTTTACTAGAACTTAAAAATGGCTTGACACAAATAAAAATTCAATTGAAAAACGTGGGGAAAAATCGTAACTTTTAAGCGAAGTGTGTTATCAAGCGTAAAGGCATTTTTAGGTGTGTGTATGTGTATATATATATATAGTGAATTAGTCTTTTTTTTTTAATCCTAGTTACATCTGAGATGCACTTGTTGGCCGTTTTCAACAATACACATCAAAAATAAAGACATTGATTGACTGAAAATGATAAAATGTCTTGTTTTCTCATGTATATCTATAATTTCTCTTCACCTAAAAATATATTTGTTTTATCCGATTACTCGATTAATCGATAGAATTCTCAGTCGATTACTCGATTACTAAAATATTCGATAGCTGCAGCCCTAATGTGCACCATGGCTCGGTCAAAAGAGTTGTCTGAAGACCTGCGATCAAGGAATGATGATTTGTATAAAGCTGGGAAAGGATACAAAACCATCTCTAAAAGTCTGGATGTTCATCAATCGACTGTCAAGGAAATTGTCTACAAATGGAGAGAGTTTGGCACTGTTGCTTCTCTCCCAAGGAGTGGCTGTCCACCATAGATGACGCCAAGAGTTCAGCGCAGAATACTCAGGAAGGTAAAGAGAACCCTAGACTGCTTAGGACTTACAGAAATCACTGGCACAGTCCAATATCTCTGTGTACAACTCAACTACTGTATATGTAAAACTATGGCCAAGAATGTTGTTCATGGCAGGAATCTGCAGAGGAAGCCTCTACTGTCTTTAAAAAAAAAACATTATTGCTCGCTTAATGCTTACAAAAAGGCACTTTGACCATCCACAGAAGTTTTGGCTAAATATTTTGTGGACAGATGAAACCAAAGTTGAATTGTTTTGGAGCAACAAACAACGTGTGTGGAGGAAAAATGGAACAGCTTACTAACATCAACACCTCATTCCCACCGTGAAGCATGGTGGCGGGAGTATCGTGATTTGGGGCTGCAACTTACAATCATTAATGGAAGAATGAATTCCAAAAGTTTATCAGGATGTTTTAGCAGGAAAACCTGAGGCCGTCTGTCAGACAGTGGAAGCTAAAAAGAGGATGGATGCTGCACATGACAATGATCCAAAACACAGAAGTAAATCAACTTCAGAATGGTTTTAGAAGAACAAAATACACGTTCTGGAGTGGCCAAGTCAAAGTTCAAGACTTGAACCTCATTGAGATGCTGTGGCATGACCTAAAGACAGCGATTCATGCCAGACATCCCAGGAATTTGACAGAACTACAGCAGTTTTGTAGAGAGGAATGGGCCAACATTAGTCCCAGTCAATGTCCCAGACTGATCTGCAGCTACAGGAAGTGTCCGGTTGAAGTTATTGCTGCCAAAGGGGGGACCAGAAAATATTAAATGTGATAGTTCACTTACTTATTTTTCCCCCTTCTGTCATTGTTTGCATACTATCCCCATTAAAATATGAAAACCTCTAAACGTTTGGGTGATTTTAGTTCAGCAGACAGTTTTTTTCATCTGTGTGATTTTGACAAGGATCAGATCACATTTGATGTTGATTTTATGCAGAAATGCGAGAAATTCCAAAAGGTTCAGATACTTTTTCATACCACTGTACATTTATATGAAAAACCTACGCACTACTTTTTGCTACAGTGATTAGAACACCTGATATGTAGTGAATTCAAATGTGTTAATTGCTGTTAGTTCGTTTTAACGTAAGTAATGCTGCATTTGCATTTATATGTATGCTTGTGTATGAATTGTTAGTAAACAGGAAATGTGAGTATGTATGCAGTCTGTGGGATTTCCCACAGTAAATTTAACAGAGTGTGCAAGTGTATGTTCCTTGTTGGAGCAATTTTTGTTCTGTTTAGAATCTAGAGAATTTATTGTTGCAATGTTTGTTTGTCTGCATGTCCACTGGGTGTGCTGATTCATTTCTGTTTTCCATTTACATTAAAAATGCGTAATTTCCCCCCAAGTATAATAAAGTCCTCGGCTTTTTCATATGATCAGCTGAAATGTTGAAATTTTGATTCCACACTGCAACCCAAACACAGGATAATATGTACTTCATTAACGTTGAGATACATGTAACTATTTCAGTGCCACTGGTGGTGATAGACTTTCAGTCATGTGGCTCTTTTCATCCTTCTGTTGTGAATTGTTGATTTTCTGCCAGCCCTCCCTGTTCAAATGGATTGGACGTCTATTGCCATCAATGGCATCCAATGAGTTAATATATTTGTTTGTATGTTTCGGTGTGGGCGTGGCCAAATGGTGGTTTCGGGTGTCTATAAATATGAATCGGTAATTAACTAAACTGTCACCTACCAACTGTGTAAATAATGCAAACTCTACTAGTTTGAAACCCACTTCTGAAATAATAAATGTTCACAAATGTGAATGTTATTGATTTCAGCGTTCAAAAATGATTTCATTATTATCATTTCGGGAGCTTAATGTAACTGGTCAACTAGTTTTAAAACAAAAATTTGAAAAGGTCTGAAGGCCACAAAAACCCTTGTGAGAGTGGAGTCAATCATTCTCAAATAAATACTTTTCAGTATGTGAACATGAGCATTTAAAATATGAATTAATTCAACTACGCCCCTGAGTATGTGATCCATAGAACAAGGATGAGTAGAATTAAGCTGTGTGGGAGGGTTTCTTCCGACCTTTCGAGCGGCGCGCCTGCCAGAGAAGCTGCTTGAAAATGCTTGAATACTTTTATGTAGTTTTGGTGGGCGAGAGTGAACAAGTGGTTTTCTCACACTAGAACATTAATGTTGATGACTGTTAATACGCCTAGTCCAAAAATGGAGTGCAGTATATTATCACAATTTGGCCGTTTAAAACAAATCTACTCTGAGAAAGTCTGAGTCTCTTGAAAGTGCCCTGTGACTTGTGACCGACCATTTCCTATGGCATGAGATTGACATTCACTAATTAATCAGTTTATTTTTTTCTCCCTCATGCTGTGTTAACTGCAAATAAACCATCCCTGTGACCACACATTGCTTGGAAATGTTATACAGAATAGGAGTGGGAACCTCAGGGGACCTCACGATACGATACGATTCGCGATACAAGGCTCACGATAACGATTATATCACGATACAGCGATTATCGATATATTGGTCAGAAATTGGATACATGACATTCTACGATACAACTGTTGAAACAAAAAAAAAAATTGAAAAATTGAAAAAATACTGTTTAAGTCATTTATTAAACAGTGACACCTTTTCTGTGCAACATTGCTGTAAAATATAAATCTACTGCAAATTGTGCCCCTGCACATATAGAGGAAACAAACCACGACCACTGATATCACTTTGAGAGATCATGATGAATGGCACCCTTAATTTCTTTAAAGTTTTAAATCTTAAAAATAAATAAATAAATAAATAAATAAAAAGTGCCATAGGTGTAAGCAGTTGAGCTTGGAGTGGGGCAATGATAAAATTGGTGGGTCTTTTCTTTGTATATGACCTTTGTTGCTTGGTTTGAGGACTTCCGCCATCTGCTTCAGCATTTAAGATGTCAGACTTGCTCAGTCAGTCTTCCTCACCTTAAAAACAACAAAATAAAACAAAAAATATTAGCTACTTCATACCGTTTGAGTTGAAATCCTGATTTTTTTGTGTGTGTGTTGGAAGTATTGAATTAAAAAAAATATGAATTGAATGTATAGAAATTAAAAATAATATCAATAAATAAATAAATAAAATAAATAAAATCAATAATTACCTATTTTTAATATGTAGGCTACATTAATTATCATGCACATCACTTTATATATCTTGGAACCTATTCAAACCATTTTTATAGCTTATTGTATCAAAATGACAGTAATAACAGTTTGTGTAGTAAACTAGATGGAAAGTGGTTCTGAAATAATATCAAATAAATCGGTAAATTCATGTGGGCTTGTTCGATATTCATTTTCATCCAGTTTAGGGTCCTGGTTTATTTTATATCATTCAACATCAAATGTCATCAAAATAATACATGTAAATTAAAAAGTCAATTACATTGCAAAACTTTCTTACCTCAAGTGATGAAAGCGAAGCTCACAAACTCCGGTCTCCACTACGTCACCAGCTCCCAGTGAAACTTATTTTTCTTAGACAATTCTTGCATACAGCAAAGTCCTTGTTCACCTTACTTCCTTTCTTGTTGGTGTAAAATCTAAAATGTGTCCCCATGTGTGATTTGTAGCAATATTTTTCTAATTTTTTCCTCCCCCTTCTCATGGGGCTTTTTTATTTTTTCAACCCCCTTGGAGCTGCCTCTCTTCTTCTCTAGACAACTTGTGCGCACTTTACCCTCACAGCCACTCCCGAGCGCCCCTAGTGGACCGCCAAGGAATTGCTCAACAAACATTGAGCAGTTTACAGCATCCATACTCCATTGTATGGCCAATATGTTAAATAAAAGTATCGATACTTGGCGGGAGCATATCGATAACCCATCGGGTTGCAAAATATCGCGATATATCGCTGTATCGAGATATTGTCACACTCTTAATACAGAAGCTGTGGTTCCTGGTGCTACAGTATAGGATGAATTCTGCGATATGATTTTAATGAGAACTTTATACTTACTGTAAATTATTCTTTAACAGACATTTTTTGCATTAAGATCATATTTGTTTCTTGGTTTGATGACAAACAGATCATTTTGAAATACTGTATTCATATTGTACTTTCTTGTGTGTTACAGGTTAAAAGCTATGGCGTCAACTGGAGGTCGTAGTGTTCAAGCAGCTTGCGACTGGTGAGTGGAAACAAAGGTTGGAATATGCAGTATATGTTGGGGAAATACACATAAATAACAACATGACTCAGGCAGTAATCTATTACATTGCCCTATTTTGGTGAAGACCACTGGTGCGCTCATTTTAAATAACTACTTATGACAGTAATAATTATACAGGACAGAAAATATTTTTGAAGGCAGTCATTTGTGTGTAGTGTTACATGCTCATCGTTTTCTGGGGTCTGAGCTGGAAAACAAGCAAAATACTATTCAATTATAATTACACTTGTGGTACTGGTTGGGCGACATAGAAAAAGTCTTATTTTCAAGTAACATTGAATAGACCTGTTTGAAATGTATCAAATAGTGCTGCCACATAAAAGTATCAGATGTAAACAGAAGAGGTTGCAACGTTAAAACATTAGCAACAGTTTTCCCAAAAGTATGCTTAAGGGTATGAAAATCCTGTTTAAATATTTGACACACGGCAATGGAAAACGTGTCCACTCCCACAAAGGGCAACAAATAGAATTATTTCACATTGTTTAACATATCACAAGGAATCTGAAGGTCATTAAGTCATTTCTTGTTTCGAAGTCTGGTTGCTATCCTGTGTAGGGATGGGAATCGAAATCCGGTTCCAATTCCGAACCGGTTCCTAGTGTATCGAGGCCTCGACATCACAATGAAAAAGCCTTAACGATCCCTTTAACGATTCCTAGAGACGCGTATTGTGTCATCACGTGACGTGTCTTGTTGTCCAGATGCATCAAACTAGCATGGCGCCAAGAACCACTCGCTCCAAATTTTGGCTACACTTCACCAGGAAAGAGGGTGAAAATGAAAGGCTACGATGGTTTAGCACGAGCATTGCAGCCGTAAACATAACAATGACAGCACGTAGGTTCAAACGCTGGACAGTGTCTCTTCACTTCACGAGGAAAAATTACAACAAAGCGACTTGCAGTCATTGCAAGGTGAAGATAACTGCATCGGGAGGAAATACGACTGTACTGTCCTCTCCGAGACGCTAAAACTCAGTCCTGGCTATACAGCTAGCTAATTTCCCAAATGACGATGCACAAGATGTTGGTATAATTTGCTGACTTCATTCAACCATCACTTGAAGAGTGAAACTAAAAATAGAAATGAAACAAATCAATTTCGTCCCCAATAACAAACAGGTTCGCATCAACATAAATCAGCGATGATTAGCTGCTAATACAGTAATAACACAAACAGTTAGCATGCGTTCGCTAGCATTAGCACATCGTTCAAACCACTACACAATTGGATTTAAGTGTCCGATCACGAGTGGAAACACACAACAACAACAACACAAAAGATGATACATACAGGCGTTGCCTTTGTAGATATTCTACAAACATTAACAAAGAACGTAGGCTCGTATTGTTTCCTTCCCTCACTAACTCGCTCACTCACTTGGATGCTTTGTAGTTGCACTTCTTCTTTGCGTGTAAGCGCGCTCTTCTTCATGTGAGCGCGTTCTTCTTCGTGTGAGGAAACGCAAGGGCGCCCCCACTTGAGCGTGAAAGCACACTAAACACACTAAATTAGAATCGATAAGAGAATCGATAAAGAATCGAATCGCTAAGCAATATCGATAAGGGAATCCGAATCGTAAAAATCGTATCAATTCCCATCCCTAATCCTGTGAATTATCTATCGATCAGCAAAGGAAAAAGGATCTTCACATCAGTTGATGGAGTTCTAAGTATGAGAAAGAATTTGTTTTCTCACCTTGCCGAAGTCTGGGCCGGGATAACACTTGAATCCCTTAAATTTATAGGAATAGCGAATTGGAATTGCTAAATTTGATTGATTAATGAGATTAGATTAGATTCAATGGACTGTCATCAAATCTGGTGGTAGATGGTAAATGGTGGTATACTTGTATAGCGCTTTTCCACCTTTCAAGTTACAGCGATTGTCCTAGAACCCAATTTGAGGAGGTCCATGGTTGATTCTACGGGAAGCTAAAAGGTCAAATTTAGTGGTCTTGGAGATCTTGGAGGTGGTGGCATACGGCTACCACAATCTGGATGAGGGTCAGGAGAGATTAAATTGGCTCTTAGTTTGTCCTTCTAAATAGACATCAATTTCATGCAAATGTGTGAGATTTTTATCTGAGACTCAGGAACGCTGGACTGAAAAAGTTTCAAATGTGTGATGGGAGGTGGGTAGAGAAACCAAAGATGTTACTCAAGTAAGAGTAGCATTACATCAAAATAATATATCTGAAGTAAAAAATCTCATCCAAAAAATGTACTCAAGTACAAGTAAAAAAGTTTTTGGTGACAAGAATACTCAAGTAATGAGTAAAAATCTGAGTAACTGCATATGACATTTGAATTTTGTTTTAACAATGATTTTTTTTCCTTCAGCTATCTATATGAACTGTTTTTATTATACAGTACTATAACCTATTCCATAACCACATTAAGCCAAAGAAATACAAAAAAAATACTAATTGAATTCCGACGAGAGAAAAAAAATTAGACAAATGAAGCATCGTTCGTCCAAAGAGTATGAGTGCCCTCTAATGGAGAAAACATTTCCTATTATGAAATTAAAAGGAGGGTGAGAAGCTCGGTCATCCGGGAGGGGCTTGGTGTCGAGCCGCTACTCCTCCGCGTTGAGAGGAGCCAGTTGAGGTGGCTCGGGCATCTGGTTTGGATGCCTCCTGGACGCCTCCCTGGAGAGGTGTTCCGGGCATGTCCCACCGGCGGGAGGCCCCGGGGTCGACCCAGGACACGCTGGAGAGACTATGTCGCTCGGCTGGCCTGGGAACGCCTTGGAATCCCGCCGAAGGAGCTGGCTGAAGTGGCTGGGGAGAGGGAAGTCTGGGCTTCCCTGCTAAAGCTGCTGCCCCCGCGACCCGACCCCGGAATAAGCGGAAGATAATGGATGGATGGATGGAAATTAAAAGGATCATACAGTATTTCCGGTTTTCCGTGGTCAATTGGGGATAAATAAAAACTGGGAGAGTTTAAAATCTGCACTCTCTAGTTGTGTGATGGCAGCGCTCTGTCAAATACTTAATTTTTTTACTGTGCTTTGAAGACACCACGTGACAACAGCCGGCGTGATTTTAGAACGGCAAGCTTGTGTCTGATGAATATAATGGAGTTATGGTTATTCTTGTGACGTCTCATTGGTGTATCTGGGTGAGCTGTTGTTGGCATAATCTCTGACAAAAAAAGTGATTCTATTATGTAGAATAAAGAGGAAAAATGTAACGACTAGTGTAGCCCAAAGTAGCGGAGTAAGAGTAACGTTTCTTCTTCATGAATCTACTCTAGTAAAAGTAAAAAGTACGGCTTTGTAAAACTACTCTTAGAAGCACAGTGGTCCCTCGCTACATCGCGCTTCAAACTTCGCCCCCTCAGTTGAGGATTTTTTTTCAACAACAACAAAAATTAAATACAGATAAGCTGTCTTGAGCCGATCTGGTAATGTCACTCTCCCTCCATCCCTCTCCCTGCTCTTTGTTGCTCATGCAGTGTACAAGAGTTGCTTAATAAAGTTAACAATGATTGACAGACATTTAATGCTTAATCTAGCCACAGATATCTGCAACCCGAAGCTTAAAAGCGCTGCGTGCGTCAATCATTGTTTAACTTGTTAAGCAGTTGCTGTGGCAACTTATTGTGTGTAAATGAACAGCTTGAGCAGATTTGAGTGTACTCACTCAATGAAGCATATAATAAAGACAAAGATTTATATACTTTATTCTATCCGCTTTGACACACGATATTTTCGACATCCGATGTAAAATTTGACTGTCCATTTGTTTCTACATCCGACGACACACCGAAATACGACAACATGACAACGCCGCAAACGGACGCACGGCAGATTTTCTTGTAAGGGAAATCAGCACAGGTTCCAAGAAGGTTAGTGAAGGTGGTGAAACAAGGAAAAAGGTGACAATTATTATTGTGGTAACATTGCCAAAGAATTCGCCAGCTTCGTCAGTATTTTATAATTTATTTCAGAACTTGTGCAACACAAAATGCCTACTGTCCGCCGCAGTTGACGGTGTTCTCAACAAAACATTAAAAGAGAAAGTAAATCTCAACCACATCGCTCCCTTTCTCTGTCAAATCAGTGACGCGGTGCGTTCAGGTACAACACGCAAAACACGTCCGCCACATTAGAACACGATTTGTTATCATTATCATTTTATTATTCCGGTTTTTAGTAATAATTTTTTTTTTTTTTGCTACGTATAATTGCCATTTGTAATAGTGCCAGCAGTATTTATCAAGGATTTAGTGTAGGTTCTCGGGTGTGGAACGAATTAATGGAATTATTATGTATTCTTGTGGGAAAATCCTGCTCAACATACGACTATTCCGATTTACAAACAAGGTCGTGGAATGAATTAATTTCATATGTAGAGGTACCACTGTATATACATAAAGTTTTTTTTTTAATTATACTTTGGGGAAAAAAAAGTTTAAAAAAACATGTCTTATATGTATCTCTTTCCAAAGCTAAATCTGAATAAATACTGTACATTGAACACACATACTTTTTTTTTTTTTTTTGGTGGGGGGCGCTATTACGCGGTTTTTCACTTGTTGCGGGAGGTTCTGGTCCCCATTAATCGCGAAAAATGAGGAATCATCGCATTTTTCTCAAAAAGTTACTCGAGTAAATGTAACAGAGTAAATTTAATGCCTTACTAACCATCTCTGGATAGTGAGTAAGTGACATTGAAAAAGAGCTGAATCATTCTTCCTCAGCCCCTTCAGCATCTCATTAAAGGGGATGTAGCGCCCTGGGAAAATTTTGATATTCCATCATTTATCCATAAACGCATGCCTTTTGTATTCATATCATGCCACTTCGTGTAATTACACACAAGAAAATGAGAGAAATTTGGCTCGATTGTCAAGCTAAAACGACCGGCGCCCGAGATCTGGCAGATTGTGTGCGTGACGTCACGTCAAGTGAAGAGAGTGCCACCGGCCACTAGGGGGGCAGCGCCTGTCTGCATCAATATAATTCCTTCTAGTGTGGGGAGAATTGGGGGTGTTTTGAGCTGTTTATGCTGATGCATTGTGTTCGTCCTGCACATATTCCAGGTTCCCTCATGAAGAAACACCGCTCGTTGTCAATAAAAGAGAATTCAGAGTTGGCAGTGAGGGCTGTTTCTTCAACAAGAAAAAGGCTCAGTGCTTTAATACTGAATGGCGGCGATGATGGCAGACAATTTCGTTTCTAGTTTCAGCGACGAATCCGACGTAGAAGGACGTAACGAATGTTCATCTAATGGTGACGAGGAGAGTTGCAAAGCTTTAATCGGTGTTATAGGTGACCAATTTGAGCCCAAACGAACGCCAATGCAGCGTAATGAAACGGTCATTGAGGGGAGCAATGACACTGATGAAACATCGGCAGCAGATCGTGTGGGAAACACCAATGATTTGTTTAGCATTTCTTTTTGTGAAGCTGATACACCGTGACTGCAAAATAAAGGAATGCATAGAATAATTATAATTTATTGCGCTATCATAGCTTTTCGCTCTGCCAACAGACACAAATATGAACGGGATCAGAGGATTTGTTCTATATATTTTACGAACGATCATTTATACATGTGTCGAGTCCTGTATCCAAAGGCGTGACATTTTTTTTAATTAATTATAAAAGAGTACTCACTCTGGCCATTTCAAGCTTGGCTGCTCCCTTCTTTGCGTAGCTTTAGCCTCCTTTAGCAGTCATCGTCTCTCTCTTGATATCTCGGGACATTTAGGTGGCTGTGCATCTATGGTCGGCACCGCATCTCCTTTGAGCAGCAATCTTTTAGCAAAACCCGATTTCTCTTGTCCATAGTTCGAGAAGCTTTCAGTTGGAAAATGCGCACCACAGAAAAGCGTGCCGGAGGCTGTGTCTAGAAAATTAGCCCTCTTTGCACGGACGAACTTTACCCATTTTCTGTGTAGTCCAGCTTTTTTTTTTCGCGTTCAGGAACTCATGGATACTATATTCCGATAAACAACTATTTGTACACCACATAGCACAGCAGTTTTGAACCATTGTTGTGATGTTTTGGTCAAACAAACCCCAACGCTACTCTCTCGTCGTTAAAAAACAATGGCACCTAGCTCCGCCTCGACTTTCAATCACTTGTCGTGACGTCGCCGCCCCATTCGGCTGTTTCCGGAACACTTTCGGTAGTGTTCGTCATTTTCGATCTATTTTCGATAATTGCTCATTAATGTGATTGATTTTTTTGTTAACTTTATCAATATTTGTTATCTTGGCGCATAACGGTTCTATTGATGTCTCACACCCCCTTTGCCGAAACATCCCCTTTAAAATGTCATTGTCATTTGATCTTGTTAACAATGTTGAAAACATAGGTTCTTCTGTGAAAGTAAATGCATAATGCATTGCAAATGAAATTTGTTGACCAAGATATTCCCCTCATCTGAACCACACTTACTCCAGGTTGTTCTCACATGTGGACGACCCATTCCTGGACGACGCATTACCTCGGGAGTTTGTTCTGTACCTGCGACCGAGTGGACCGCTCCAGAACCAGCTCTCTCACTTCTGGCAACAGAGTCGAGTTAAATGTGGCAAAAACAAAGCCCACAACATTTTCCCTCACATCACCCTGTGCCAGTTCTTCATGGTTAGTAAAGGAACTCATCTGACTACAATTGATGGGTTTTCTGCATCAAAATTCATTTGGTTTGCTATTTCTAAAGTGTGCAGACCACAAGGTAGAGGCTCTTTGTGAGGCCCTCCGGGATACCGTACAGCAGTGGCGGGGTAGATTTCCCAGCCCACTGCCCCTCAAACTGTACACATCCTCCAACTTCATTGGTCTTTTCGTTGAGGAGCATGTGGCTGATGTGCTCAAGCAATTTGCATTTGATTTCAGCACAGAGGCCGCCAAGAAAGCTGGTATGAGAACAGAATGCTATAATTGCTTGTCACAAAGAAGGTAATCATGTGATGTTTTATTTTTTTTTCATTTTTTACAATGACTAATTGGATGTCAGATTCGGTTAGCAATGCACTCACTGAGCCCCGACAAAAATGAAACTAATTATTCCCTCTAACTCGGTGCCAAACAAGATTTGAGACATTGTGTGATCCGTGCTAATTCTATGTCAGTCATGTGATTCGTGGTGAACAGTCAGTTTTTTGGGGCTGTCATCACAATTGTACTTCTGTCACACAGTTTATTGTGCAAATATTTATCAAAAGTGCTGCACAACATCAGTCTAGTTTTCTTGTTTTAATAATATCTAGGGCTGTCAAACGATTAAAATTTTTAATCGAGTTAATTACAGCTGAAAAATTAATTAATCGTAATTAATCGCAATTAATCGCAATTCAAACCATCTATAAAATATGCCATATTTTTCTGTAAATTATATATATATTCTGTAAATTAAATTGTTGGAATGAAAAGACAAGATGGATATATACAGTCAACATACGGTACATAAGGACTGTAGTGGGCATTTCACTCTACTGTCATTTAAATCTGTCTATGCTGTCCTCACTCCGAAGCGTTTACTTTTTCCAAAGCTAGACAGCTAGTGAACGACGCCTTAATAATCAGTCTTCTCCCTTTTTCATCTGATTTATTAATAAAATGGCCTCAAACCATTGTCCTCTTTAGACCGTCGTAAAACTACAAAAAAAAGTACACAAGCATTGCATTAGCAACAACGTTAGCTTAGCACGCTATACAGGTTCACTAAACATAAACAAAAAGCGTCTCATACAAAAAATATAACATTTCGCTTACTAACATAATATGTACATTCTTTACAACAACCATACTTACGGACAAATCTTGTCCAAGGATCATATAAGCACAACATTACAACGTAGGCGTCAGCCCGAGACGTCGTGCAGCCATACTGGATTGGCAAGAAAACAATAAACCATGTCGCAAAGCGACCACAAGAGTTCGCTGTTAGACAGCACAAAAAGCCTTGCTGTAAAACTTACCAAAAGGCAGAATACTGTCTGAGCGGGACATGTGCGTTAATTGCGTCAAATATTTTAACGTGATTAATTTAAAAATTAATTACCGCGCGTTAACACGATAATTTTGACAGCCCTAATAATATCATTTTAACTCATGTAGAATAAAATTTATTTAGATTTTCATTTTGTAAATTGAATAGGAATTCAGTTGAGTAATTTAATTTGTTATGCATCAACTTGGTTGTTTGTTTTAGTGGCAACTAGTTCCAGATGTGCTGTTAGTTTTTCTAAACAGGATAAGTGTGATGTGTGATGGATGGATGGATGAATGAATGGATGGATTTTCTCATTCTATTGAGTCTATTCGTTATATGTTCAGTATCAGTTTGATTCGAGCTCTCCTGTTTTATCCAGAGGTCTGTGTGGAGCCTCATAAGAAACAGCTCCATGTAACACTGGCTTACAACTTCCCTACTGATCATCTCGCTTCACTGGAAAAACTGGCAAAGGGCATCGAGGTCAAGCTAGGTTGTGACTGGATGGCAGTCCTTTTCTCCCGGGATATTCGTTTTGCGAACCATGAGGTAAGATTTTTAGTCATACTAATTATAGGTCATTGTTGTTCCATGAGTTGTGACAATTAGTAGTAGTAGTGTATTTTTGGAAATGTGTTGCAGGCATCAAATTCAAAATGTGAAATTTGCTAAATCAATCATCTTTGTTAGGTTGAATATTATATGCCGCATCATGTCTTTTTTTTTTTTTTTTTTAATATAATATATAATAATATAATTAAATATACTGTAGGTTTAAAACAATTTGTAAACATTTTACGTTTTTAATTACAATCCACCACATATTCACTAGTTTTGGGCATCATACAGTATTTACTGTTTAAACAATCGTAGTCACACCAATGCTTAACCCCTAATGTAATGTTTATCTGCTCCATATTGTCCCACTTGCAGACTCTCAGAGTGATGTACCCCTACATGCCACAAAACGAAGATGAGCTGGAGTTGGTCGCAGGGGATTTTGTTTTCATGTCTCCAATGGACCAGAATAATGCCACGGAGGGATGGGTGTATGGGACGTCCCTCGCCAGCGGGCTCTCAGGCCTGTTGCCCGAAAACTACGTAGGTTTAGCTGATGAGTCTGACACTTGGATCTACCATAGGTAATTGGCTTACACAGATTTAATCACACTACACTTGAAGTCACCATATTTTGCACAGCTGATGCTGAACTGGGAGGTCTCACAGTGAATGATCATGTTTCTGTGCGATTTATAGTAATAGATGTCCAATGGGTGGTGGTCCCTCCCAGTCAAAATGGATTAGGCATCTATCCCGTTAGAGTACCTGTGAAACCATAAAAAAAATCTTAAATCGCATTATTATGTTAATTAAAATCACATTTTGAGACGGTTCGACTATATTCAACAATTTGGCAAATCGCAGATGGCAAGAAATGAGTGTTTCAATCAGCCGTTTAGCTTCTCCTGTCATTATAGCACTCTGGCGCCGCTATCTGGGTGATGACGTCGGCAGAGTAACGATTTCAAACGATTTCAGCTGATTTAGAATTCAGTCCAATAAAGGAGGAAGATTCAGAACGAGGAAAATGCGACAGACAACAGCAAAATCATCATTGTTTTTATCTCTTTACTCCAATATTTTTACAGGATATTCTTTTTATCTTAGTATTTTCCCCAATTGCTAAATAATAGGGGTGTAACTGTACATGTATTTGTATTGAACCGTTTCGGTACGGGGTGCTCGGTTCGGAACGGAGGCGTACCGAACGAGTTTCTGACGTAATGTAGTGAAGTGCTGTCAAATTTAGCGCGTTAACGGGCAGTAATTAATTTTTTGAGTTAATCACGGGCAGTAATTAATTTTTTGAGTTAATCGCGTTAAAATATTTGACGCATTTAACGCAAGTGCGTGATGACCCGCTCATGCATACCATAATCCCACTGTTACGTCCCACGCACGGCTCGGTAAGGGCGTAACATAAAACAACACTAAACTACACTAAACAAAGCAGGAGAAAACGAGTTGAACGAAAACGGCAGTTTACGCCTACCTCTGCGGTGCTTTTATTTACAGTGGTGAACAAAAACGATCCAATAACGAATGAACACAAAAGACCTCACCGAAAAAGCGGGAGTTATAACAAAGTAGCGATCAAATGCACAGGTGAATGAATGGCGAGCAAACAGCTGGCGAGGAGAGGAGGCACGCGGCACGTATGCTGTCAAATGCGAACTCTCAGACTGTTGACAGCGGCTAGTTTTTGAAGTTGGCACCCTTCCTCGGGTGGCCCATCACCGACGGCGATGTCGTCTTTCTGTCCATCGTCAATCAGAGTACGTCATGTTGGGAGGGGGGGCAGCCAGCTCGCGGACGCGACGATCAGCTGACTGACAGTCTCAAAAAAGATAAAAATTAAACGACCAGGGCCGTCGCACCACTCAAAAGTGCAGTGAGTTGCGTGGGTAACGGTTAAATGTAAACATGGAAGAAACGCAGGTTGGCCCTCTGAGTGGGGAATTCAAATTTAAAAAGAATATAGATGGAACAACTCTCAGAAAATGTAAATAAGCTGGTTTGCCTCAGCGACTGGCTAGAGGATGAGTAGAGAAGAGGGTTACATTTATATGTACAATACACACACTTTTCACACATTCTAAATAGTACTGTTTTTGTTACTGCTCTAAGGCTCTGTTGTGTGTTTGTTTTTGCAGAGAAAAAGAAAATGTCTTCAACAGAAAAAATGTTAATGTTAATGCCATCTTGTAGATTTATTGTTATAATCAACAAATACAGTACTTATGTACAGTATGTTGAATGTATATACTGTATCCGTCTAGTCTCTTAGCCTTCCATTCCAAAAATGATTTACAGAAAAATATGGCATATTTTAGAGACGGTTTGAATTGCGATTAATTACGATTAATTAATTTATAAGCTGTGATTAACTCGATTAAAAATTTTAATCGTTTGACAGCCCTATTATGTAACCCTTACTTTTCGAGACTGTGGTCATAAAGTTAATATGACAAACTTGAAACTGTTCAGTGTTGCAACTGTTCAATTTTGCACATCAGATATTTTTTTTAAAGAAAAAGTCTGAGCCAATGTTATTTATTTTTATTTTGTTTTTCAAAATATCTACATTTCAGAATATTGCATTTTCTAATTTTGAGCAGAATTCTAGCATTGTATATGCTAATGTTCCTATTGTTGAAAGCACAAAAGTGTGTAATAAACAACTAGCACATTTATATTTTGCATTTTATTTTCTTACTGTACCGAAAATGCACCGAACCGTGACCTCAAAACCGAGGTACCTACCTAACCGAGATTTTTGTGTAGCGTTACACCACCGCTAAATAAATTGTATGGTCATGACAAATAACAGTCTGATGCTAAATGGAATATGAAATATTAAAAATGCATTTTTTCAGTACGAGAGGGTTAAATTACTGCATAATGGTCAAAACTGCCAACTTTTTAAACCTCAAGAACAGTATTTTATGCCACTGTAGTTAGTCGGCTCTTGTCATTTCCCTGCGTGGACTCAGAGACAAGGAAAGAATGTAAACAAAAGAGTGTGAGAGATATGCTACATGTTAACTTGAACTGAGGGGCTCTTCCAAGTCTATTCCTTGCCTTTTGAAAATGAAAAATCACACTAAACTACCCTGACTCATGTCACACACCTTCACCGATTGGCCAGTACAAACTGGCCGACATGACGTCGGAGTGCGTGGCTGCTCGAGCCCAAGCTGAGGATAGTGCTCTCTCGGCGGGCAAGTCTCTACACAATCAAGAACCTCAGACGAGAGTGTGTCGCTGCCCGAGCACGGACGCTTATCAGCCGGTGACCATGGTGTGCGACAAGCCGCCGGTCGTCGGTTGAGGGAGGCGGCCGCTCCCGCCTTTTCGGTGGACAGGGAGCATAGTCACCCACAAAATGCAAGCCACCTCCTTATCAAAACATGTGCCATGATCCCAGTATTTGACATAATATAAAACACGAAGCACACTCACTTCGTCATCCGTCCCATGGTCCCACAGTTGTCGGACTTCTTTCACCCATTCTTTGCGGTGAACAGGATCTTTTTGAAACCCAAAAAGGCTCACACGCCTGTCCCTAGTGCCGCAACAAAAGCCTGCAGCACATTGGGCTGAGTTATGAAGTTATGAAAAGTTATGAATAAGTTAAGGTTTACCATGCTGAGCTGCCAGAAAGGTGTTATCGCCAGCACTGCATCAGTTGCAGTGTTTTATGATGATTGTGTTCACAGAGCAGTCTTAAGCAAAACTGTTGCACAAGATCAGATTTTGACCTCAATTGCAAGAACTTTAAAAAAGGCTTACACAGCTCTTGGAAGTTATCCTCTGTTAAATGTAACTTAGATAAGTCTGTAAAGAAAGACTGAATGTGGTAGTTTCGCTTTTTGTGACATACAGTATCTGTCTACCGCAGTTCCCACTCATTCTTTAGCTGTGGACCCTCTGATAAGGCCAGCAGGGAGAGGGGGATGTTTGATGGACTGCTGGACACCCGGTACCCTGATATGAGTCCTGGTGACACGCCAACCGTCAGTCTTATTTGTCATCCAATGCAGGTTAGTTAATATTTTTCGGGGATGGTAGACATATTATTGTCTTTCATTGTCCGAGATGAACTGAAGAATAAAATGATGACGATGATGCCCAACGCTGACCGAAAAATAACAGGGTAAAAGTTAATCCCACTAGTACTAAGTAATCCGTGGCTGATTGCAGTCAGGTGAAAGCATGCAAGCAGATTTTCCAAAATTGTTACTAATTTGTGTATTATTTACAGCAGGTCCTACGGATAAGTGGTAATCACACTCGGCAGCCCAAACGGTCTTTTTTTGTTTGTCGGCACGGTGAGAGGATGGACGTCGTGTTTGGAAAACACTGGCTCTCTCTTTGCTCAGACAGTAAAGGTTAGCTTTAAATGCTAATTTACAGTGCTACCTTGAATGGCGACTTGTTTCATAACCGAGGTCATAACTTTGTTTATGTATACTGTGTATGTTTGTCAAATCAATTTTTCAAAATGAATTGAAATGCCATTTACTCATTGGCTGTGACTGGCTGTGATAGACTGATTCATTTGAACTGGGAGGGCTGGGATTGACTGAACACTGTCACCATACACACAGTATATGTTTGGCTGTTTTTTTCCAACCGCCTTTGGAATGGTGGCTCACTTTGTCCACATGCATGAACATTACTGTAACATAATTGCTTTTTTTTTTTTTTTCACTTCACTCGAGATTTAGAGTATCCAAAGCTCGCTCCTAACTCCTGTTTTGGCTTGTATAGCCTTGGTCACTAATATGAACAAACAGATAAAAATCTGAATTTTCTCAAACTACTGCGCCTCCCTTGAAGTCATCTTCCACACCCCTGCCTTACGCCATTGTCCTCATTACAAGGCAAAGTAGCGTCAACATAAATATATATATTTTTTTAATTACAAAATACATTTATCAGAAGGTCATTGAATAAGTGTCAGGATATGTAGTAAGTGACTCCATACAATGCAATTGGTAAAGTAGTCATTCCAGGGTAAATATCATGGCGGGCCGATCATCATTTCCTCTTTCTTCGCAGTAACATTAAAAGCGGTAAACAAACATCACAATTTTCAACGTGGCAAACTGGAAATAGCAAAATTAAACAAAACATTACAAAATCAAATTGCTACTGGATCGTAGAGCCGAGGAAGAGACTCCATCGTCCATCTTTGGAAATGTGTTATTTATTTTGTTGCCGATGTTAGGGTCCGTAACTGCGGAAAAAAGGTTGTACCTCAAAGCAGAAAACAACGGAGGGATGCGTTTATTAAATACAAACAAAAATTCACGTGAGCGCAGAAAAGCGGGAATAAACACAATGGGTCCGTGACAGTAGGTTGATAGTGATTAATAATACTAACCTAAGATCTAATCGGCAAAGAGCCGATAAGACAGCTAAACAAATACATTCAAACACCAGCACAACGTAGGGGATTTCAAAACAAGGCCTGCAGACAAACAAGCCAGTAAATGCACGAAATTTGAGAGTACAAGGTGTCAAATGGCGCCCACCAAGTTTATATCTCGGCACCAATCTCTTGGCTCGCCTGGGTTTAAAAGTCATGATGAGCTTGAATTGGCTGCGCGCTTCCACAACTGGCTCTGTAACAAAACACGATCTGACCAACAGAATGTGACAGCCGAGTCCGACCAAAAATGACGTAATGTCCGGTTATAAAATTGTGCTAGTAGAATTTCAAGTTAGAAGTTTTGTTTCAACCCAGCCATAAAAAGAAGCTTAGTAATTATATTTATTATTTGAAATGTGTGTCATTTTTAGCTTAGAATCATTAATGGATGTGTAATATTTAGTTAAAAAAAAAAAAAAAAACTTTAAAATATTATTTACTCGCATATTTTAAACTTTTAAACAAATTATGTCACAATGAAAAAAATAGTGTCTGTAAAAAGGTGACAAATATCTAGCTCATAACTATCCCTTGATTGTATTTTTTTTTTTGTTACTGTCGCATTTTTCCCGATATGTTAGATGATAAGTAATCGATCAAAGAAAAAAAAAAAGAAAAAAAAAATGTTTAAAAGGGTAAATATATGAAAAAGAAAATCTCGACCACTCCTTGATGTCTGCGATTTTTGCGTCGCGACCCTTGTTATATTACCATGTTTCACCCATAAAATCCCCCACAAATTCAGCTGTGACCAATCACAGCTGTGTCTTGACACTCTGTGATACATGCTACATGGAGTTTTGGACCGAAAAGAGGTAAGAACGCGATAATCTCGTTAAAATAATGTCATCTTTAATTATGCTCTAGCGTGCTCTCACCTCCAGTTAGGATTTTGCTGTTTAAAAAAAAAAAAAAAATTAATGCCCTCCTTATAAAGCAGTAATGTGAAGTAAGGTTGGCCAACCATGTTTTTGAATAATACCAATGGCTAAACAGTTATAAGCATATTTTCGTGATTTTTTTTTTACGCAACCCTTCCAGATTCTTTGTTTAAGCCATAGCAACGCCCTTGACAACGAAAATGCTTTTCTTCGACAATCTTCGGAAATTACGTCACACCGGGAAGTGCGCCATAGAACAGTATTGTTTGTTGCATTGCTTCTCGGTAAGATGCCACGGCGGTGTGTGGCGATGTTTTGTTCTCACTCAAACGAAAAGTTGTATGAGTGGCCAAAGGACAGCAGGGCACGTAAATGGACATCTTTCGTTCGCACGAAGCGAATCAATTTCACGCTATCATCGAGTAGTGTTCTCTGCTGCAAATACTTCGAAGATGCCTGCTTCTTTAACCGTTCTGCTTATGATCAAGGATTTGCCAAAAAGTAAGTGTGATTTTTGGATAGATGACTGATGACTTTGTCAAAGCAGAGCTGCCAACTGTTGTGGAATGAACAGTATAAGCTAGCGACATTAGCTGAAAGTTAACTCGTGGCAATCCCCGATCATAGTTGTTCTTGCGTTCGCTAGGTTAAGCGTGTTTAAATTTTGCGTCATCTACGATCTTGTCCAAAAGGGTTAATCCACTGTCTATTGGGAAAGGGGTGTGGATGTGCATATAAACGGGTCGGCGTCGCGGTAATTCACGGTCACGTTGCAGTAAGAGACACACACCGCCGGTGAGTTTGTGCACATTTATTTGTATTTGTATTATGTATTTCCACCTTCATGCGTCAAGCATTGCATTGCATTTGTACGGTTCGGCGTTTCTTTCACGGTGATCGCTTGATAGCCTTCTAGTTTGTGTTTTACGTACAAGAGCCACTGACAGATGACAACAACATGCGTGTTGCTTTCAATGTCTGGCAGCGAATCAGCAAGCGCGCAGGTCACGCAGTGAATCATGGGAAATGTAGTCTCGGGACAATACTGAAGTGGTGCTTTGTAATCTGTTCGCTTGTGTGAAAAAACTAAATTTCCTCACGCCATTAGACGCCACTTCCTCCCGAGAGCCCTGAGCCGTGTTGTACTGTTAGCTCCATGTGTTAATAAAGAAACAAAGTTGTCAGCACGTCGTGTGTTCGATACAAAACAAACAAAAAACAAAAACAAAAACAAAAAGCTCATAA
This sequence comes from Corythoichthys intestinalis, assembly GCF_030265065.1. Classification (NCBI taxonomy): domain Eukaryota; kingdom Metazoa; phylum Chordata; class Actinopteri; order Syngnathiformes; family Syngnathidae; genus Corythoichthys; species Corythoichthys intestinalis. Next base: position 41,196,943 of record NC_080400.1, read on the forward strand.
CAAGACACTATGCACGATCCGTTTAAGAGACGCTGGAGTAGTAGGAGGCGAGAGGAGATCAGCGAGAAGCAAAACTTCGCGGTCGAATGTGGCGGCAGTCCGCTATTATTTTGTTTTCTTATTGTTGCCACAATAAAGTGGAGAAAGCCATCAACGACTCATCTCCTTCTTTCCCCCCAACGTTTTTATATTATTATTTTATATGCACGAGATCTGCCAAAATGAACATGAAGTCTGACTATTATTTTTTTTAACAATGTCATCAGATAGACAAAAACATAAAATTATGTGCAAATGCCTGCATCTTCAAATCATGAAAATAATAACAGCCTATATCTTACCAATCTTGTAATCTCGATGGGTCTTGTATCCATTCCATGTCAGGTAGTCTAGGCACATTGTTTGCATCCTCATTAGCGTCTGGCTAATACATGTTAGGTCCAACATAAAATTCCAAGGTCCTCTTCTTCCTCCAACTCTTCAAAAACTTGGATCTCCTCCCTTGCGCTCGATCTATCGCTTATATCGCTGTTTGAATCATTGTTTGAAGGGCTTTGTGTGGCGGCCGTAAGTATGGAGCTGCCATCGCTGTTCCCGGTGTGACGTATCACTTCCGGGTTCGTCCCCTTTCACGCTCGAACTTCGGGAACGCGATTATTTTGTCAAATATACAACATATAAATTATTTTTTCATGCTTTATTTGTTGGACAATGTTTAATTACTTTAATTGTGACCCTATTTGGCATGTTATGAAATTACTTCACATTACTGCTTTAAGCTTTCCAATGATGTATCAAACATGCATATAGGACAATTTTGAAATTTGGCCAAATTAGGGGTCTCAGAGCGGAACTTCAAGTCACCTGAGTGTTTTCCGCCATATATATTTTTTTGCAGGTAGATACGTTCGGTCCAATCTGAATATGCCTCCAAGTTTGCCACTATGGGGAGGACAAAGGGATTATGACATGGATGCACCTGTCACTGTGTTTGGATCCACACAAGCACAATTAGTGGGTATGTCACCTACTTTTGAAGAGTTACGCTGACCTGTGTGCGCTGTGCTGTAAATACCCGCATGTTTTGCAGGCGAGGCTCTTTCAGAAAATAACACTGTGATTGATTTTGTCTACTGCTCTCCTGCTCTGCGATGCGTACAGACTGCGCAGAGCATCCTTAAAGGTAAGGAAGATTCTTTCCCAAAGTCACATGGAGTTGAGACCTCCCACTTCTCCCCAAGATAACCAAAAATGTTTCTGTGAGGGAGGTATGCAGCTGGACGGCAAACTGAAAATACGTGTGGAACCGGGACTATTTGAATGGACCAAATGGGTTTTTGGGAGTTCTCTGCCAGCATGGATTCCTCCTGCTGACCTGGCCGCAACCCAGTTCAGTGTCGACACAACATACAGGTGACGACACATATTTTTTCAGTATCTTTGGGCGAATAAAGTTTTTCAATTAAAGGTAATGGAGAAAGATTTTTTTCAAAAATATACTTAAAGCATACCTGTCAAGTTGTAAGGTTTCGGCGTAATTTGTACAAGTGAGCACTGATTTTTAAATGTGTACGCCGTACGTTCAAAATCTGTACGTTTTTCGTGCATTACTTTTTTTTTTCTCCGTTCGGATTTTGTCACCGTTTCGGCAACGTGACAATGTGTGTTACGATGCGTTACTACGTTGGTTGAATTACGCGAGAAAAGTCAGAGGCACTGAGAGAGAAGAGTGTTGTGCCGCTGTAGCAAACGCGATGCTAGGCTAGGTGGCTCCAATATTTCCTGACTGTAGCCGACAGCCTACAAACTACGCCTAGATATCAAATGCTTATAGAACTACATGCGAAATGACAGACAGCGGCGTTAACAAACAGCTGCCATTTTGAAGCAGTAGACTTCTCAGAAAGGCTCTGTTGTAGTGAACCTTCCTAGCGAACTTAGATAACTTTTTATCTAAAATACTCCTAAATCAGCTAAATCTTGACTTGAATCTATCTTTAAATGATGAAACAGCTTTAAAACTTTAACATGTCGAAAGTAGACCTAAGGGAACTAATGAAAAAATGGTAGCAATTTTAACAACTTTAACAGTTGATTCACAACATTAAACGATTTCCAAATATAGCAAAGGTTAGTTTTTTTGTTTTTGTTTTTTTAAATGACAACAAAAACATGAAAGGTAACACCAGTTACTTTGCCAAGTAACTCATTACTCTTACCTTCAGGTAACTGAGTTACTAACTCAATAACTTTTCGGTAGGAGTAATTTGTAACTAATTGATTACTTTTTAAAAGTAAGATTAACAACACTGGTCATAAAGATGAAGTCTGCAGAATGAAAAGTGACGAAAGCGGAGATTTCATTTTGCCAATTTGTTGCCGAACACAATTTACCTGCAACTATTGCTGATCACTTCTCAGAATTAGCAAAAGAAATGTTCCCTGACTCACAGATTGCATCGGTAAATTAATTTTATCAATTGACCTTTTTAATTTATGATTGGACACACTAACGAACTACCTTCAAGTCAAACTGAATTGCGAGCTGAAGTGCCATGAAGTGCAGCCATCAAGACATAATAGAAATTGCCAAAAGTGCTACATGCAATTAAAACAAAGTCACTGTTAAATTTTAGTAATCATGATGTAGCTGAAGATATAGATTGTTATTTGATTGCACCAGGTTATATGTTACAATATTACCAATAAATTCATATTATTTCAAAAATTGAGTTTTATTTTTGTTTCATATTGCACGCTATAAAGAACGTTGTAAGATTAGTCACCAATTTGTAAGGGCATACGTCACTATTTGCAAGATTGCCAAAGGCCTCGGGTTGACATGTATGTTAAAGAAAATCTTGAATTTCCATGTTGTTCAGTGTGAACAACCTGTTCCAAATCTGTCCTCTCAGGTTCAAATCACAATTTAGGCTCTCCACATGCCTACGTAATTTTCAAATGCCATCTTCAAATAATAACATTAAAAACACATGAATGAGCAGGGATTTTTTTATTCTAAACAGACCGCTGATCCCCATCAGCAAGCTCACTGTGTCTGAATCGTATGAGAACTACATGAGTCGAAGCCATCAAGTGACCAAAGAGATCCTATCAGATTGCAAAAACGCTGGTAAGATTTTAGACGCTGAGTGCAAATGTTTACCTGTAATGTACTATAATGAGCACAGTAAGCATGCCTGACACAAAGCTGCCAGAGACATTTTAGGAATGAATGCTTTGAACTATTATTTAATCAGTTTTTCAGACAAGCAATAGAACAGCTTCTAAGTTGGAGTGTATCTGGTCTATACTTATCTTTTTCATGTATTGTACATTGTATTGTGTCAAGCATTTGTCCACTGTTGCGTCCTGTTTCCGTTCTCCTTTAGGAAACAATGTGCTGATTGTAGCCCACGCCTCTTCCTTAGAGGCGTGCACACGCCAGCTGCAGGGTTTCGTCCCACGGAGCGCCAAAGACTTCATCCAAGTAGTTCGAAAGGTTACTTTTTTCATTTATCGTTCTCCCAAAAGACTTTTGCACTCGATGCAGCATGTCTCTTAAGACACAGGATCATGTATAAAATTTAAAAGTAATTATAGTTACTTTTAGTTAGTTTTGGAAACATAATATGTAATTTTCGTTATGTGTCTTTAAAAAAAGGTCTCCTTTTATTTTTATTATTATTGAACCCTTTCATGCATGATTTATGTTTTTTTTTCTTAAATATTTTAATTACATTTATATAGGACAGGGTCTCATATTTAGCTGCCCCCATTTGACATCAAGTTGAAATATTAGTGTCCCCAGCATGTATTTCGTATGTATATATATATATATATATATACACAGTACATACATACAGTATATATTAGCGCTGTCAAAATTATCGCGTTAACGGGCGTTAATTGATTTTTTTAATTAATCACGTTAAAATATTTGACGCAATTAACGCACCCGCTGGCATATTGCCTCAAACATTACAATGAGGCCGTTTATGGACATTAAGAGTGAAGAGAATGCCACCGGCCGCTTGGGGGCAGCGCCGTCCCATACTCATGTTATGTCTTCTAAACGTGGGAGAATTAGTAGGCTGTATTGGCACCATGGAAAAAGTGCTTAGAAAATGGATTTCGTTCCACTGAAATGGATCTACATGATCTCTGCATTGTAATTTACATACGTTGCTAATTACTACCAAAAAAAAAGTTCTACTCACGGTTTCCAGCCATTTTTTAGTAATTAGCGTTGTCGTGTCGGTCTTTTTTTCCCCCGTGGTGCAGTGATATTGATACGGCGGAGTCGTATCGTCAGTGTGTGAAGCCATTTTAGGTCACGTGCACCAATAGGAGACGAGGACTGTTGCTATGCGCTTCGATAAACAAACAATATGGCGGCGACCGTGCCAAGCTACGACACGAGCGAAGATGAACCAAAGATAAGAAAACCGCATTCGGAATTTAGTCAAAAGGCATCGAAACGACGCTATATGCATCTCTCAACTGTCCAAGGGCGAAAAAGGGCAGGAATTTGGAAAAAACGTGCAGAGCCCGCGTGGTTGCGTCAGACAATGGCTTTCTTCCCAGGCTCCGTCGAAGGATCTTGCTGAAAATGCGTCGACTGGGATTTTTAACGACATTCACTACAGGTAAGCCACACACACGCCTTTTGTTGTGAATAACTATGGGAGTTGTGGGCTTCTGGTCAGATCACATATGAAGTTAAGACTTGCAATGTGAGTTCTGGGCTGTAGCGGTCATTATTATGATGTTAGATTGTTAACTTTGAGCAAAAAGTTTAGATTGACAAATAACATAGTATTTAGTCTGTTTAACCGTAGTTCCAAAAACCTATCTGATAATTTTATTCAGGAAAAAATGGCAGAATAGACAAGCCTATATAATTTGGATTGGAAGATTATGTAAATATGATATGGATGAAACAGTTCTCACATGGTTTATGTGTGTGTGCGTGTTTTTCAGAACTGAAACACCCTTCACTGACAGCTACAACTTCTTCTGTGAGACCGTCGTCCATTAAAAGATTAGAGTTGACCAGGAAGTGCTGCGAATGGACAAGCTTGTGGAAATATGGCTTTATTGGGACCATGGAAAAAGTGCTTAGAAAATGGATTTTTTCAAAGCCAATACCCTCCTAACTTAGTCACCAGCCAGAAATGTATCCTGATGTGAATACACAAAAATACAGATCTAGTGTTGCTGTTTTTGCTTGTTTTAAGTGTTATATTAATTCTGGCAACACAAAATCTTTATCAAATGTCATAAACACATCTACCAAACATTTGAAACAAGTATTGGTGCCTTAGTATACACATAGGTGAATTCAGAATGAGAAATGTAGCTAATTTCTTGAAGGAAACACTTCAACATTAATGATTTGCACCCAGCACAATGAAATATATATTGAATTAAGCTAAAGGCTTATGTGTCATATTAAAAATATCACAACCTACTATGCAATGAAATATATAAAATAAAAAATGCACGCCATGATCATAAATAGCTGAAAATCAACCCAATTGCTACCACACCCTCCTAGATGTGAATCATGGCAAAAATGGAATAAGACAAAAAAATTAAAGGGTGATCAAAAATATAATGTGCCAAAATCATAAGGTGATACTTAAAAAATGAAAGACATCACAAAAGAAGTGATGGACACGTGTTGAAGATAACTTCCAAGTTTTATTTCATGTTTCACAAGTGCTCAAATGTGAGCACACCCAGCAGCACGGACAAAATCAAGCCACGATGAGAATTCCTCTCAAACGTGTGCATGTCGCAGTTATTGTCTTGATTGCGACTGTTGTTCGATATTTCACATCATCAGTACTTGCTGGACGTGTTGGTATGTTAAAGACAAAGTTCGTTATCCATCTTTATGGCACATAACGTATGTTATACACTAAGTGTATGTTCCACCACTTCCAGCGAATATTGATGACATGAAAGATTACATAACAGACGCAATCAACGCGGGAGGGAGGAATTCTCATGTCAACTTGATGTTGTCCATGCTGCTGGTGATGGCCATACTTGAGTACTATGAAAACATGAAATTAAACTTAGTTACTTCCTGCATCTGTCCAAGGTAGTTTTTTTTTTATTTTTTTTATGTTTTTCGTTTTTGACATGGCATTTTGATTTTGGCACAGCCTTTTTTAATCACACTGTATATACACAAAAGGTTGGAATCATTCAAGTATAGTACTGTTGGTAAACATTTATTTAAACATGGAAGTATCTCATACTATAGAAATACACATTATTACACATACAAATATTGAAAAACGAATAAAAAAAATAGAAATAGAAGAATAGTAAAACTGTACATGACAACATTACTCCTCAAAATCGCTTTACTCAAAGTCATCATCCCATCCAAGTGTCTTCTGTTTCTTTGGAAACATTCTCACATGCTTGGCACCGATATAAATCAGTACAAGAAAGTTTTGCAGACATACAGGAACATCTTCCCATGTCACAATTGGTTGCCTTTCAACTACAGTTGACTACTTGCAAAACAGTATCAGGCAGGATTTTTAGTCATCCATGTCACTGCCAACTGCCCATCCTCAATGTCCCACCCATTCCCAATGGGTGAAGGGGCACACATTTTAACTGTCAGACAACGTTTCATAATTGCTGCTTGATAGTCTGCTGTCCTGCAATGTTGGTACAGAGCATCAGTTTTGGGGGGGAGAGAATGTTCTGGCAAGACTGACGAGGCCATACAGAAAGATCTGCATTTGGCATCATTTTTGGCACATGACTGGCAAAACAGGTGGCACACGTATTTACACAACGTGTTAAATGTTTGTAGGTCAAGTTTAAAACTGCTGCCCAGCTTTGCAAACCCAGTCAGGTATTCTTTTTTATGACGTGCAAAAGAAAAGGTTTTTTTTGCCTTTGCCATGAAAGGCACAAGCAGAGTCACAACCTGTGAATGTATGGATGCCAATGAGTGCTGAACACACACTAGTGCCAGGAGCTGCAGAGACCTTAGAGACGTCAGTCCTCGTTCTGTTGCCTCCTCCTGTGAAAAAATGCAATTTACACTGTAAATCTATCTGCAGACTAACAGCATTCACTGCCACGTCAGTATCAGGGCTTTTATTGACTACAGCTTGATGTTCTTGAGCCAAAAGGTTTATTTAGCCATTGTCACCCATAACTGGTATGCAATAAAAAGTTCTACTGGATTCACTTTCGACACACTGTACCCTATATACATTTTATAACAAAGTGGTATTGATATTTGGGCTAAAAAATGGTATCGTTACGACACTAGTTTAAATAAGATTTTTTTTAGCATAAGTTAATAACAATTAACCTTGTAGTAAAGGCGTGCGTGTGGCTTACCTGTAGTGAATGTCGTTAAAAATCCCAGTCGACACATTTTCAGCAAGATCCTTCGACGGAGCCTGGGAAGAAAGCCATTGTCTGACGCAACCACGCGGGCTCTGCACGTTTTTTCCAAATTCCTGCCCTTTTTCACCCTTGGACAGTTGAGAGATGCATATAGCGTCGTTTCGATGCCTTTTGACTAAATTCCGAATGCGGTTTTCTTATCTTTGGTTCATCTTCGCTCGTGTTGTAGCTTGGCACGGTCGCCGCCATATTGTTTGTTTATCGAAGCGCATAGCAACAGTCCTCGTCTCCTATTGGTGCACGTGACCTAAAATGGCTTCACACACTGACGATACGACTCCGCCGTATCAATATCACTGCGCCACGGGGGAAAAAAAGACCGACACGAAAACGCTAATTACTTAAAAATGACTGGAAACCGTGAGTAGAACTTTTTTTTTGGTAGTAATTAGCAACGTATGTAAATTACAATGCAGAGGTCACGTAGATCCATTTCAGTGGAACGAACCAACACAATTTTGGCTCAGCCAATACAGCCTATAGTAGTTGTGAGACATTTATGCTGTATTCACAATGCAATGCAAATTGCTATTTGTGCTCCACACATATTTCGGTAAGTTTTCTTTCTTTTAGTGGCAATTATGTGTCTCTTGTTTTATTTTGGGTAAGATATGTACAGATACAGTGGGGAGAACAAGTATTTGATACACTGCCAATGGGTTTTGGCAGTGGATCAAATACTTGTTCTCCCCACTGTATATGTTATACAGTAAAGGCGAGTGGACACAGGCGTGCCGTTTATTGGCATAAGCTTCTCCTTCACAACAAACATAAGTATCCTTTAGTGAAAGCACAACAAAAATAATATTCCTATCTCTCAAAAAAAAAAAAAGTTCTAAAAAAGAAAAGCACTTCAGTCAATAGTAATGAGGCCCTATTCTGACACACAGTTAAACAACAATGCTAAATAAACTGGCATTCCATATCAATTTAGCTATGCAAAATACACGCAAAACTTTTCACTCTATTTTTATTATTGTTATTTTTATTCTTATTGTTATTATAATAACTCTACTTTTGAATGAAAATTTGACAAATTTTATTAAAACGAAAACATGAAGAGGGGTTTTAATATAAAATTACTATAACTTGTAACTATAACATTTATCGTTAAGAACTACAAGTCTTTCTATCCGTGGATCACTTTAACAGAAAGAATGTTAATAATGCCATTTGTGGATTTATTGTTACAATAAACAAATACAGTACTGATGTACAGTATGTTGTATGTATATATCTGTCATGTGTCTTATCTTTCCATTCCAACAATAATTTACATAAAAATATGGCATATTTTAGAGATGGTTTGAATTGCGATTAATTGCGATTAATTACGATTAATTAATTTTTAAGCTGTAATTAACTGATTAAAAATTTTAATCGTTTGACAGCCCTAATATATATATATATATACAGTTGTGGTCAAAGGTTTACATACACTTGTGAAGAACATAATGTCATGGCTCTCTTGAGTTTCCAGTTATTTCTACAACTCTGATTTTTCTCTGATAGAGTGATTGGAACAGATACTTCTTTGTCACAAAAAACATTCATGAAGTTTGGTTCTTTTATGACTTTATTATGGGTGAACAGAATAAAAGTGATCAAATCTGCTGGGTCAAAAATATACATACAGCAGCGCTAATATTTGGTAACATGTCCCTTGGCCATTTTCACTTCAATTAGGCGCTTTTGGTAGCCATCCACAAGCTTCTGGCAAGCGTCTGGTTGAATCTTTGACCACTCCTCTTGTCAGAATTGGTGCAGTTCAGTTAAATTTGATGGCTTTCTGACATGGACTTGTTTCTTCAGCATTGTCCACAAGTTCTCAATGGGGTTTAAGTCAAGGCCATTCGAAAACCTTAATTCTAGCCTGATTTAGCTATTCCATTACCACTTTTGATGTGTGTTTGGGGTCATTGTCCTGTTGGAACACCCAACTGCGCCCAAGACCCAATCTTCGGGCTGATGACGTTAGGTTATCTTGAAGAATTTGAAGGTAATCCTCCTTCTTCATTATCCCATTTACTCTCTGTAAAGCACCAGTTCCATTGGTAGCATAACAGCCCCACAGCATAATACTACCACCACCGTGCTTGACGGTAGGCATGGTGTACTTGGGGTTAAAGGCCTCACCTTTTCTCCTCCAAACATATTGCTGGGCATTGTGGCCAAACAGCTCGATTTTTATTTCGTCTGACCACAGAACTTTCCTCCAGAAGGTCTTATCTTTGTCCATGTGATCAGCAGCAAACTTCAGTCGAGCCTTAAGGTGCCGCTTTTGGAGCAAGGGTTTCCTTCTTGCACAGCAGCCTCTCAGTCCATGGAGATGCAAAACAGGCTTGACTGTGGACACTGACACCTGTGTTCCAGCAGCTTCTAATTCTTGGCAGATCTGCTTTTTGGTGATTCTTGGTTGAATCTTCACCCTCCTGACCAATTTTCTCTCAGCAGCAGGTGATAGCTTGCATTTTCTTCCTGATCGTGGCAGTGACACAACAGTGCCATGCACTTTATACTTACAAACAATTGTTTGCACTGTTGCTCTTGGGACCTGCAGCTGCTTTGAAATGGCTCCAAGTGACTTTCCTGACTTGTTCAAGTTAATGATTGTTCAAGTCAATAATCACTCACAAGAAATTGCTAATTCGTGTTGCTGTATGTATATTTTTGACCCAGCAGATTTGATCACTTTTTCTGCTAACCCATAATAAAGTCATAAAAGAACCAAACTTCATAAATGTTTTTGTGACAAAGAAGTATCTGTTCCAATCACTCTATCGGAGAAAAATCAGAGTTGTAGAAATAACTGGAAACTCAAGAGAGCCATGACATTATGTTCTTCACAAGTGTATGTAAACTTTTGACCACAACTGTACATATACATACATATATACATATACATACACACACACACACACATATATATATATATATATATATATATATATATATATATATATATATATATATATATACAGTATATACATAAATATATTAATGGCGGAAAACACTCAGGTGACATGAAGTTCCGCTCTGGGACCCCCATTTGGCCAAATTTCAAAATTGTCCAATATGCATGTGTGATACCTTAAAGTCTCAATTTTCTGGGGGAAGAAAAATTTGGAACAGGAGGGCATTTTTTAAAAAAAATGTTTTTTAAATAGCAAAACCCTATCTGGAGGTGAGAGCATGTGAGAGCAGAATTACAGACGCCATGACTTTAACGAGATATTATCGCGTACTTACCTCGTTTCCATCCAAAAACTCCATGTAGCATGTATCACTGAGTGTCAAGAGACAGATGTGAATGGCCACAGCTGGAGTTTTGGGGATTTTATGGGTGAAACACGGTAATATAATGAGGGTGGCGAAGCAGAAATCGCAGACATCAAGGAGTGGTCGAGATATTCTTTTTCATATATTTACCCTTTTAAACATTTTTTTTTCATTTTTTCTATGTTTTGATCGATTATTTATCATCTAACATATCGGGAAAAATGCGACAGTAACAAAAAAAATACAATCAAGCGACAGTTATGAGGTAGGTATCCGTGACTTTTTTACAGACGCCAATTTTTTCATTGTGACGTCATTTGTTTGAAAGTTTAAAATATGCGAGTGAATAATTTTTTAAAGTTTTTTTTTTTTTTTTTTTTACGAAATATTACACATCATTTATTGATTCTAAGCTAAAAATGGCAGACATTTTGAAAAATAAATATAATTAATTACCTTCGTTTTATGGCTGGGTTGAAACAAAAGCGGCTGCGCGACGTCCGTAAAAGGGGGTATCCAGGGTAAAACTGACTGGTTAAAAATAGTTCGGGGGCTTAATGCGCCATGAAATCTGCTATGGGAGCATATAGACATATTGTTCTATCAAACGCAACAGTTGTTTTGACTTAAAATACAGCAGTTTCTTTTAAAGAAATACAGCAGTTTCTTTTAAAGAGGAGTGCAAGAGCAGAAGCTGCTTTTTCAGTGTTGTCTGTGTTTTCCGCCACATATATAAATATATATATGAAAATGTTTTGAATGAATCAAATGAAGGATCCATTTGGGGGGGAAATCAATTATTTAAATAGCAATAAATGAAAAAGAATTTAAAAAATAAAAACAAGCCATGATTCATAGAAAATATAAATAATTGTAAATAAAATAAAATAAAATGAAATAAAAAAAAATAGTACTAAATTGAAAAAAAAAAAGTATGACATAAATTCAGATAAGTGTGGCCCATGTATATTGTGCTCTGGGGATTTTATTTATTTATTAATTGGTTTTGTGACTTTGTTGCTTAACACTTTGACTGCTTTTGACAGCAATGGACGAACATTCAATTCTAACAGGGAGGGGCATCGATTGCTTCTAGCCCCTTCTAGTTGAAATGGATTGGACATCTACTGGAGTCAATACGTGTTTTCAATATCAATGTACTGCTTTTACAAACTACCAGAACACACTCTGTGACCTGAGCTGGAAGTGAATAACTTTATCTGATATTTTATTAACATATAAATACAATAATTTATGTCCCAGAAAGGGTTAACGTTAATAAACTTAGCTTGTTCCAGTGAAAATTATATTTGTTTCTTCATTGCTAAGTCATTCAGGGGCACTGGAAGTCACTTTTTTTTGTTGTTGTAGTTTTTCCCATCCAAAAATTGCCGTTTTGGTCCAAATTTGTCATGTGAGCTCGTTTTTTCCATACAAGGCGTGAACCATTGTAGTACACATGCTACACTATTTCACCTACAGTGTGTGTTGGAGTTTTGTATTGGAAATAAAGGCGTATTATAATCCAATTCTCTGCTGCTAGACGGCGCAATGATATAAACACAATTTTAAAAAACTGAAAGGTCCAATAAGCAGTCAACCCTTAGCGCCTTACTCAACGTGACCCGGGAGCAAGCAAAGTGCTAGGGGGTGACCATCTTATTAAAAACTGATAATAATGATAATAAATAAAGATATATATAATCCCCAAAGGTAAGTACACTATTGTTTCAATATGTTTTATTTATTTATACCCCCCCCACACACAAGAAAAAATCTACCAAAGCACTTTTCTTCTCCCCAACACCTCACTCCCCGTGCCACTGAACTCATCCACACCATTGATAGCAATGAATGATGTATGGATAGAGACACATCACTTCATAATAGAATGAGATTGCATTTAAGAAAGACAAGAAGAACACTCAGAAAACTGGCCCTTACAGGGTTATCATGGGAGGTAATTGAGTGCTGAAATGGCAAATGGGACAAATCAAAAATCAATTTGGCAGCTAATCATCACTGCCAAACCTCCCAGTCGAAATGCTCATTATGGTCATGAGGTGATGTGGCTTTGGAAATTGTGGTCTGAGAATTTTTGAAATAGAAACATTTGCTTTGACACTTCATCACTGGTCTGTTTGCTGGGTTTTCAGATCCCTTACCTGGGCTTGTGCTCATGTGAGGAGCAAGGAAACTCAGGACAGTGGCAGATGGTCGACCCCCCCATCCTCCCACTCACACATGGACCAAACCACAGCTTTGACTGGAGGGAGACACTTTTGCAAGAATAACAAACATTCCACCAAGCGCTTCCAACTGAATGTAGCAAACGTTCCGAATATTGTACTGGTACTGGCCACATGAGATATTGGTTTCCTCAATGGCTTAGCCACTGCCAGGGGTTATCAATTTTTAAAATAAGGGATATGTTCATTTTGTATGTTACACTATGTGGGTAAAAGGTCACTGAAATCAAAGCATGTGTGTACTTCATTCATTGTAAATCTGAAGAAGTTACAGTGGATTCTCCAAATTGAACCTTTTTTTTTTTCTTTTAAAGAAAAAATACGTAACTGACTGGACAACTCTCAGCAGCAAAAACTGAAATTAAGTGGGATCTTTTTTTTTTTTTTTTTTTTTTTTTTTTTTAACCTTTTGTGGGCCTGACACTCCTGGAAAAGTTTAACACTGTTCCAACTTAGCTTTCTTTCTGGGTAATGACATTAATCGCTGTTTGCATGAGCTTTTGAAATAGCTGTGTTATCCTTTACAGACTGATGATTGTGTTCAATTTCGGAGGTTCCACAGTGAAAAAAAATACTGCAAATATAGCAACAAAAAAACCTTAAAAAGAAAAAATATATATGCGGAAAAAGCTAAATTTAACACAACGCTAGGTACCGTCAAAACCTTTTGGCAGAGTGCAGCGATCAGCATAAACAAGCTCACGCCAAAGAGTTCGGTGAAAAAATTTAAAATGGTCTGTTTTGCTATGATAGCTGCAGTGTACCTGTCTGTCCTGAGCTATGAAGACATTGTTTTGTAGGTCATTTGTTCTGGTATTCCATGATATACAGCGCAGTACTTTTTTTTTTTTTTTTTTTTTTACATCTACAGGCACACACATGCTTGCTTCGTCAGCATTACTCACACATTAGCATCACTCAGTTTTTGCGTTGTACAAATGAACAAGGTAATGAGCAATATTTAAATTAATTTGAAAAAAATAAATAAAATTCAGTCCGGGCAGTACTTGACTAGATTTTTTTGTTACTTTCTTCAGTATAATTTATCGATTTCACTGTTACTTTAATTATTGCCTTATATGGCAGATCTCACATTGATTTCCAATGTACTTAATGAAAAAAATTGTAAACGCCAGGAGTAATAAGACGAAAATGAATTGTCAATAATATTACACTATGTGCATTTTATTTATTTTACGAACTCAAACATGTTGTAAAACGTATTTATTTCTCATTGACATTGGAAGCTTGAAATATCTTTAAACATCCAATGTAGCATTTTTTGTTTGGATTGATCTGGATTTTACGTACATTCGTTTGTGGTCTTTGCACATGCTGGAAGAGAATCGATGTGGAAATCCATTTCTTTTTTTTTTTTTTTTTTTTTTAATTGAATTAAAAAAAAAAAAATCATGAAGGATGGCTTTCTTCTTGTGTTAAAGCCCTTGCAGTTATTTTTGTTAAAAGAAAAAAAAACAGGTCACAAGTTTTATTTAAATAGATGTGTTTACAGCAGGTTAAACTGAAAAGGCCGTTTGAAAATAGTTTAATATCTCATTAAGTTTAACAGGTTCTGTGATCTGTACAAATAAATTGACATTTAAAGCTGAAAGCAACCTTGAACTCAAGGGGAAGAAAAACTAAGCACTATAATAAAGGCTATGTAAATGCATTGTGGTCACAAACAGATTGTGAATGTGGGTAATGCAGGCAGCATGATGACATTTACATGAAAAAGTGTGGGCAGCCCTGACAATTTCCACTGTTTTAATTTATGGATCATTGTATTTTTAAATCAGGACACCCCCCCCCCCCCCCCCAAAAAAAAAAAAAAATGTTGGCTATAGTATTGTTTCAAAAGTGAAACCAGGTTTCAATCAAATAAAACTGCACAGGGCTAAAATGTGTAAAACGCAACAGACCAAAAAGAATATTTAGTTTTCGTGCTTTTGCTAAAATAGCAGCTTCTAGATATTTTCTATGACGACTAATGACTCTGCATTCTGGTTAGAGGTATTTGGGACCATTCCTTGCTACCCAAAAAATTCCACCTCCGTAAAAATTGAATGGTTGCCCTGCATGGACAGCACTGAGCAAACCTTGCCACACATTTTAAATACATTGTTCTAGGGATGGCCCGCAAAGAATATTGTCCTTCCTCATGAATTCCAGAGTAGCTTGGGAGCAGTGTTTTGGGTCATCTTTAGACATGCTCTTTCATCACCATGGATAAAACCCATTATGACCATATAACTCAATGTTGGTTCCATCAGTCTATGGTAGCTTGTAATAAAAGAAAGCTAGCTTGTCCAAAAGTGCTTTTACATTCTGCTGTATCATGTGAGCAGAATTGTCTTTTTCCACATCACTCGTCTATATACTCTTCTGTCCTTGGGCAAAGTGTGTAAAGATTGTTGAACGATGTTGTAGTTCTTTGGCAGTGTTCTAAGGTTAGTCTTTGACCACTACCTTGACTTTTTTACCCTGCCACTTAACAATTGTTTCTGATCCTCCATTTTCTACCAGTTTGGCACTCTTCAAAGGAAATTCAAATAGGAACAATATGCAATCAACTATCTTAAATACATTTTCTCATAAATTGCGTACTTTTCGATGAATTCAAGGCTCGATTGGCTCACCATACCAATTTTGTTTTCCAGAGGTGACATCATTTTATGCACTTGTGTATTTTTTTTTTAGAATGCGTATTGCACATACAATATTCTGTTGGTCCGATAAATCTAGTTTCATTGCTGAACTATAACTGTGTCCATCAGTTTTTTATAGCTCTAAATAAAGTTTATCCAAACACATAATGAGAGTGTGCCAAGTGAAAATTGTCAGGGGTTCCCAATTTTTTTAATAGCACAGTACATATGTAGATACCGTGTATTTATACAGCACATTCATTAAAATAATCTAGAAAACAGCAAAAAGCAACCCAGACATAACACCTCTAAATCTTTTAGAACAAGGAATGTGCACCTTTTGTTGGGCGCATGACATTAAAAGTGTAATAATGAGGTATAATTACACATCACAACATTTCCCCCTACTATATAATACTTTTTTGTCCACTACCAGCTTGTATGGAAATAATTTCCAATGTAGTGAAACTCTGATTTTGAACAACCTAAAGCTCGAGTAGTCATTATCTAGCATCATTGAGCTGTCTGGCCACAGTCAGGATCTTTTTGGCTCCTTTACTCAGGAGCAAGTTTGCCAGCTCCACCCCTAGACGCTCAGCGTTCCCCTGAGAGACGCTGCAGATCTTGAGAGCTGTGACTCCCACGTGCTGGTCCTGCTGGTCTACTTCCTCCGAGCACTAAAAAGAGTTACAACATGCTCAAACTACTAGTGACTATATGCTATTTTTCTTCAGTGTAATTACAAGCCTGCGACATGAAGCAATTATTAGAGAATCCAAAAATTTGAAAAATAAGTTCTTAATGGAACCTTTTTTTCGAATTTGTAAAAAAAGAAACATCAAAATGAATATGTATAATAAGTGCTCTAATATTTATAACTCTGGCTAAATCCTGATTTTTTTTTTCCAATGGAAACTTCAGATTCATGTGTTGACTTGCATCCATAAATTTTTGTGAGAAAAATTTCTAAATTCTGAATTACAGTCTCAAAATTTGAAAAATTCTAAGTTTCAAATGTGATACATTTGGCAATAAAGGGCTAAACATAAAATGAGTGACTGACTTGAATACCATAGCAGTGAGGAACATCTAATATTACCTTATCGCTCGGTGCGATGCTAGTCTGCATGGTGTCCTTCAGAAAGTCCGAACCATCCAAGCTGTATACGGCACCCGTCAAGTAAAGCTGTGGGCACGTGGAATGAAAACATTAGCTCATTTGCTGCCATTGACAGCGATAGACATCCTATCCATTTGAATTAGCGGAGCTGGCAGTGAATTTGCGTTTTTCAATCCCATTGACAGCGATAGACTTTGAACCAGAAGTTAAAATGTTAAAATGGATTGGATGTCTACCGCTGTCTGAGTAAATGTCCTGAATTTTAACCTGAACACTAAAACAATAAATCTTGAGAGGAGTCTAGAACTATATATACTGTGTGTGTATATATATATATATACACATATATGATGGAAAACACTCAGGTGACTTGAAGTTCGGCTCTGAAACCCCCAATTTGGCAAAGTTTCAAAATTGTCCCATATGCATATGTGATACATCATTGGAAAGCTTAAAATCTCAATTTTAAACAGCAAAACCCAATATGGAGGTGAGAGCACGCGAGAGCAGAATTACAGACGCCATGACTTTAACGAGATATTATCGTGTACTTACCTTGTTTCGATCCCAAAACTCTATGTAGCATGTATCACTGAGTGTCAAGACACAGCTTTGAATGGCCACAGCTGGATTTTGAGGGGATTTTATGGGTGAAACATGGTAATATAACAAGGGTGGCGATGCAGAAATCACAGACATTAAGGAGTGGATGAGATATATTTACCCTTGTAATTTATTATTATTTTTTTTTCTCAATTTTGCTTTGTTTGGATCGATTATTTATCATCTTATATATCGGAGAAAATGCGATAGTAACAAAAAAATACAATTAAGCGATAGTTATGAGGTAGATATCCGTTACGTTTTTACAGACGCCATTTTTTTCATTGTGACATAATTTGTTTAAAAGTTTAAAATATGTGAGTGAATAATATTTTAAAGTTTTTTTTTTTTTTTAAAGGAAATATGAGACATCAATTAGTGATTCTAAGCTTAAAACGACAGACATTTTGAATAATAAACATAAATAATTACCTTCGTTTTATGGCTGGGTTGAAACAAAAGCTGTTGCGCGACGTCTGTAACGGGGGTTTTCAGGGTAAAACGGACAAATTAAAAATAGTTTGGGGGCTTCATGCGCCATGAATCTGCTATGGCAGCATATAAACATACTGTTCTAACAAATACAACAGTTGTTTTGGCTTAAAATACAGCAGTTTCTTTTAGGGCTGTCAAAATTAGTGCGTTAATGGGCGGTTTTTAATTTTTTAAGTTAATCACGTTAATATATTTGACGCAATTAACGCACATGCCCCTCTCAAACAGATTAAAATGACAGAACAGGGTCATGTGCACTTTTTGCTTGTGTTTTGTCGCCTTCTGCTGGCGCTTGGGTGCCACTGATTTCATGACCATGCGAAATGTGTAATTATTGACATCAACAATGGCGACCTACTAGTTTATTTTTCGACTGAAAATTTTACAAATTTTATTAAAACGAAAACATTAAGAGGGGTTTTATAATAAAATTTCTATAACTTGTACTAACATTCATCTTTTAAGAACTACATGTGTTTCTATCCATGGATCGCTTTAACAGAATGTTAATGTTAATGCCATCTTGTTGATTTATTGTTATAATAAACAAATACAGTACTTATGTACAATATGTTGAATGTATATTTCTGTCTTGTGTCTTATCTTTCCATTCCAACAACAATTTACAGAAAAATATGGCATACTTAATAGATGGTTTGAATTGCGATTAATTACGATTAATTAATTTTTAAGCTGTGATTAACTCGATTAAAATTTTTAATCGTTTGACAGCCCTAGTTTCTTTTAAAGAGGACTGCAAGAGAAGAAACTGCTTTTTCAGTCTTGTCTGTGTTTTCCGCCATATATATACAGTATGTATACATATATAAATATATATATATATATATACAGTGGGGAAAATAGTATTTAGTCAACCATCAATTGTGCCTGTTATTTTCAACATGGGTAAACCTCAACCATGAGAGACAGAGTGTGGGAAAAAAATAGAAAATGACATTGTTTGATATTTAAAGAATTTATTTCCAAATTAGAGTGGAAAATAACTATTTGGTCACCTACAAACAAGCAGGATTTTTGGCTGTCAAAGAGGTCTAACTTCTTCTGACGAGGCTCCACTCATTACCTGTATTAATGGCACCTGTTTTAGCTCATTATCGGTATAAAAGACACCTGTCCACAACCTCAGTCACACTCCAAACTCCACTATGGGCAAGACCAAAGAGCTGTCGGAGGACACCAGAAACAAAATTCTAGACCTGAACCAGGCTGGGAAGACTGAATCTGCAATAGGTAAAACGCTTGTTGTAAAGAAATCAACTGTGAGAGCAATTATTAGAAAATGGAAGACATACAAGACCACTGATAATCTCCCTCGATCTGGGGCTCCAAGCAAGTTCTCAGCCCGTGGCGTCAAAATGATAAGAACGGTGAGCAAAAATCCCAGAACCACACGGGTCGGACCTAGTTAATGACCTACAGAGAGCTGGGACCACAGTAACAAAGGCTACTATCAGTAGCACAATGCGCCACCAGGGACTCAAATCCTGCACTGCCAGACGTGTCCCCCTACTGAAGAAAGTACACGTCCAGGCCCGTCTGCGGTTCGCAAGAGAGCATTTGGATGATCCAGAAGAGGAGAATGTGTTATGGTCAGATGAAACCAAATTAGAACTTTTTGGTAGAAACACAGGTTCTCGTGTTGGAAGAGAAAGAATACTAAATTGCATCCGAATAACACCATACCCACTGTGAAGCATGGGGGTCGAAACATCATGCTTTGGGGCTGTTTTTCTGCAAAGGACGACTGATATGTGTAAAGGAAAGAATGAATGGGGCCATGTATCGGGAGATTTTGAGTGAAAATCTCCTTCCATCAGCAAGGGCATTGAAGATGGGACGTGGTTGGGTCTTTCAGCATGACAATGATCCCAAACACACAGCCAGGGCAACAAAGGAGTGGCTTCGTAAGAAGCATTCCAAGGTCCTGGAGTGGCCTAACCAGTCTCCAGATTTCAACCCCATAGAAAATCTGTGGAGGGAGTTGAAAGTCCGTGTTGCCAAACGACAGCTCCAAAACATCACTGCTCTAGAGGAGATCTGCATGGAGGAATGGGCCAAAATACCAGCAACAGTGTGTGAAAAGCTTGTGAAGAGTTACAGAAAACGTTTGGCCTCTGTTATAGCGAACAAAGGGTACATAACAAAGTATTGAGATAATTTTTGGTATTGACCAAATACTTATTTTCCATGATTTGCAAATAAATTCTTTAAAAATCAAATAATGTGATTTTCTGTTTTTTCCCCCACATTCTGTCCCTCATAGTTGAGGTTTACCCATGTTGACAATTACAGGCTTCTAATTACTTAAGATGAATTGATTTTTTTTTTTTAATGCGATGTGGTCCTTTTGCTAACTGACAGCTTGATAGTCTTCATCACGCCCATAAACCATATGGGGAAAAGCAGAATAGAAAATGGATGAAAAGTTTCAAATATCAATTGGGAGGGCAAACAAAAGAAAACAACATACCTGGGAGTCTTTCACTAGTGTGTGCACAGCCACAGGAACACTGCATCCTCCCTCCTACAAAAGACACTAGTTATTCATTCAACTAAACATCGAACAGTTCAAATTGACCCAATAAAGCAGTGTTTTTCAACCGGTGTGCTGCAGCACTATTGTGTGCCTTGAGAGATCATCAGGTGTGCCGCGAGAAGTTATTCAATATCGCATTTTTTTTTTACGTCGTTGGGCGGAGTTGCAGTCGGAAAGAAAGATTAGGTAGAGGTTGCGGCCGTGTGCAAATGAGCAAGGTATTGTTTGTGTTGCGTTCAAGAACTGCTCAGGTTTCTAGCCATCAGCCACCTTGCTGTCCGCGACAATGTGGACCCCAGCACGTCTACCGTACATCATTTGATTAGAGTTGTCAAGTGTCAATATACACAAAAGTGTCCTTTCCATTTCATCCAAATGTGAGACCATCAACCTCCCCCTATGTTTTATTCCAGCACATTGTTGAGGACAGCAAGGTGGGTGATGGCTAGAAATCCGAGCAGTTCTTGAACGTGACACGAGCAGTTGCATTCTTTTCAAAACAAGTCGATTGACTATTTTGTTCGCCTCCATGAAAACACAGAGAAACAAGCAACTTTGTTGAGAAACACAACGGTAAATGGGAAAGCCCTCAAAGGCAGTTGCCATGTTGCTATAAACTTGCTGCATAAACTTGTTACTGAATCCAAAAAGAGGCAATACTACCTGCCTGCAAAGCCATTGTCAGAGAAATGCTCGCCCCTGAT
This sequence comes from Corythoichthys intestinalis, assembly GCF_030265065.1. Classification (NCBI taxonomy): domain Eukaryota; kingdom Metazoa; phylum Chordata; class Actinopteri; order Syngnathiformes; family Syngnathidae; genus Corythoichthys; species Corythoichthys intestinalis. Next base: position 41,218,050 of record NC_080400.1, read on the forward strand.
GCAATTAAAAACATTTCTAAAGTCCCTCTGTCTGACAGTTCTGAGCTTTTCAAGTCTAACTGCTATACAAAAATAAAAACTAGAGCGACTAAGAGCTGTTGACGAAGATTGCTGACATTATATTGGCTTTATGTTCATTCATACAGGCTCAAGTTTCACACTGAATAAGTATAAATATTGAGAAATTATTTTATATTTAAATCTACATAAAGAAAGTCATTTTGGAACATTTTTGGTTTGTGATGTGCCGCGAGATTTTTTCCAATGTAAAAACGTGCTGTGACACAGAAAAGGTTGAAAAACACTGCTAAAGAGGGTTCAATATCCTCCACTCGTTTTACCAAACAGATATTATTACTATACTGCTATAGTGTTTGAACAGAAGGCACTATCTGCTAAAATTTTGTTCGAATGATGTGTGCTGATCAGTGGCATTTTAGAGGAATAGGGAGGGTTTGGATCAAGTGAATCTTCATTTATCAATTTGGGGGGGAGAACAATTTCATTTTTAACATGTGTAATAGTGAAGAAAAGCGTCAGTAAAAGTCAGGAGCCTGGGGCACCTTGTATGCGCCAATTTTACTTTCACTTGTTACTACAGTCATGTGAAAAAATTAGGACACCCAATTAAATATTCAGTTCTTTACTAAGAAATGTTCACATATCGATGTCTGATCTTGTTTTTCTTTATCTCTGGAAAAGAGTGATTAAATAGCAGGTAAACAACATAAATTAACATTGTTTTACTCATTAAACCAAATTTATCAACAAAAACGTATATTCTAACAAGGGAAAAGTTAGGACACCCTGCCACCTAATAGCTAGTGTTACCCCCTTTGGCTGAAAAGATGTTTTTTGTAGCTAACCAGCAGTCTTTGACATCAGTCTGAAGAAAGTTCGACCCACTCCTCGACGCAGACTACTTTCAACAGCGAGTAAAGTGAGTGAAAACACTATGGTGAGATCAAAGGAGCTGTCTGAGGCCCTCAGATAGAAGACTGTAGACACTTATGAGTCTGGTAAAGGATTTCAAAAGATCTCAAAAGAATATAAAATCAGCCATTACACTCTCCGGAAAATAGTCTACAAGTGGAGGACATTCAAAACAACTGCCAACATGCCCAGGTCTGGCCGTCCAAGCAAGTTTACCACGAAAGTCGCTAAAAACCCTAATCACAGGACCTATAGCTACTGTGGAAGTGAAAGTGCACGTCTCTACATTCAGAAAGAGACTTCACAAGTTTAACCTTCCTGGGCAGGTAAGAACTCAGACTGGCGTTTGCCAGAGTGAATGTAGACAAACTTCTGGAATAATGTTCTTTGGACAGATGAATCTAAAATTGAATTATTTGGACACCAGAACAGAGGAAATGTTTGGTGTAAACCCAATACAGCATTCCAGGAAAAGAACCTCAAACCAGCTGTGAAGCAGGGAGGTAGAAGTGTCATGGTTAGGGGATGCTTTGCTCCAGCAGAACCTGGCCAGCTCACCAAGATAGATTCCACCATGAATTCTATTGTGTATCAAAGTGTGCTTTAGTAACATGTGAGATCATCTGTGAAAAAAAACTAAAGCGGAAGCGAAACTGTCCCTGCAACATGACAATGACCCAAGACATACCAATAATCCACCAAGGACTGCCTGAAAAGGAATAAATGGGTCCTAGAATGGCCAAGTCAAAGCCCAGCTCTCAATCCCATTGAGATGCTGTGGTGTGACTTGAAACGGGCTGTACATGAAAGATACCCCTCAAACATCTCACAGCTGAAAGTATTCTGCGTTGAAGAGTGGAGCAAACTTTCTTCAGACTGATGTCAAACACTGCTAGATGGCTACAAAAAGCATCTCAATCACTGTACGTGTCCTTACTCCTCAGTTACAATATGCATTTTTGTTGATAAATTTGGTTTAATGAGTTATTTAATGTTAATTTTTGTTGTTTACCTGCTATTGAATCACTTTCTTTTCCAGAAAGAAAGAAAAACAAGACCAGGCATTGATATGTGAACATTTCTTAATAAAGAACTGAATATTTAATGGGGTGTTCTAATTTTTTCCCATGACTGTGTGTTTGATATTTATCAGTTTTTAAGTGATGTGCCCCAACACAGTGCCTACTAAAGTTGTAGTAAGTAGTAAAATCTCAAAGGGCGCACAAACATCAGAATATTTGTCCATGATATGTAACAGCGTATAATACAAGTATGATAATCCATTCGCCCCACACATTGATCTCTCTCGCTTCGGCATAAATTGTGAGCCTGCCGCCGGCATACTCCGGCTTTCCAACGCATTTACTTGAGAAAAACTCATTGCTTGTACTATCTGATTTATGAACTTCATATGCCATTTTATTTTGCCTGGCAGTGTAAAGCTGATAAGGCTGCAGCCTTCGGCGGCGTTCTGACACATCCTAGCTGACAGTCCGTAAGTTACCTCCAGCACAAAGGAGCTTGGGTATAATTGATGTCACATTCATCCCAAAATGACAGCGCATATGGGTTTTATCGTTTTCAGTGTTTAAACATGATTTTCTCCGTTATCATGTTTTTAGGAAATTCCTGATTTGCATATTTAGAATCTTTGAGCTCCATTTTCCACATGAAGGTCATTTAACCTCCGCTCTTCCTTTAATAAGGAAACAGTGCGTTGACGTGCATCATTGACGTGCAACATTTAGACAAAACCAAGACTTTAATGCCATCTTGAGGGGTCTATTTGTATTACCAACTACAAATACTTAACATCAATCAATCAATCAATCAACTTTATTTGTATAGCACATTTAAAAATCCGCCAAGGAGACCAAAGTGCTTTACATAGCAAAACACAGCAAAATAAGTCAACTTTGAAAGATAAAACAAACACATAAAATAAAATAAATAAAAGACGAGGTCATAAACTGTCATTGCACATTAAAAGCTGAAGAAACATAAAATGTTTTAAGACGTGATTTAAAATCCGTAAGTGAGGGGGCCTGTCTAATAGTAAGTGGTAATTGGTTCCACAGCCTGGGCGCCATCACCGCAAATGCACGGTCACCCCTAAGCTTCAGCCTTGATCTTGGGACTACTAGAAGCAGGTGGTCAGCTGATCTGAGGGTTCTGGTTGGACTGTAAGGCTGAAGCAGTTCTGACAAATATGGCGGCGCAAGATTATTCAAACATTTAAAAACAAATAATAATATCTTAAAATGTATTTGGTAATGTACCGGGAGCCAGTGAAGAGATGCTAAAATTGGGGTGATATGTTCACGCCTGCGGGTTCTAGTTAGGAGTCGAGCAGCAGAGTTTTGTACAAGTTGCAGACGGGCCAGTGCCGCCTGACCGACACCTGCATACAAAGAATTACCGTAATCCAGCCGAGTTGTGACAAAAGCATGAATCAATTTTTCCATATCAGAGCGTGAAACAATAGATTTCACCTTAGCAATCTGGCGAAGCTGATAAAAACAGTCCCGAACAACACAAGAAATCTGTTTCTCAAATTTAAAATCAGCATCAAATTGGACCCCTAGATTTTTGACATAATTCTTAAGAAACGGAGACAATGAACCGAGGTCAACATTCAGGGAGGCCTGGCTACTCGGTTTGAACACCATGACTTCAGACTTACTGTCATTCAAACTTAAAAAATTACATGAGAGCCACGACTTTATATCGTTGAGGCATTCAATAAGTTGACAGAAAGTGCCATTCTGCGCCAATGGAAAATAGATCTGACAGTCATCAGCATACAAATGAAATGAAACACCATGTTTTCTAAAAACAGAACCAAGAGGCAATAAATAAAGTGAAAATAAAAGAGGGCCGAGAACAGATCCCTGGGGAACCCCATGTGGAAGCGATGCCTTTTTGGACATGAAATTGCCCATTTTCACACAAAAACTCCGTTCATTTAGGTAAGACTTAAACCATTCAAGAGCGACACCTTGAATACCCACACTGTGTTCAAGACGAGAAATTAAAATCTGATGGTCTACGGTATCAAATGCTGCAGATAAATCTAAAAGAACTAAAACAACAAACTTGCCAGAGTCTGTTGCCAGAAGTATATCATTTGATACTCTTAAAAGTGCCGACTCAGTGCTGTGGAGGGATTTAAAACCAGACTGGAATGGTTCCGAAATCTGGTTTTCTTCAAGGAATGGTAGCAGCTGACTATAGATAACCTTTTCTAGTATTTTAGAGATGTATGGAAGATGAGAAATGGGCCTAAAATTTGAACAGAGGGTGGAGTCTAGGCCTCTTTTCTTCAATAAAGGTTCTACTACTGCATGCTTAAAGTCACATGGCAATGTGCCAGTAAGGAGACTACAGTTAATAATTTTTAAGACGTGTGGAGCAATGATGTCAAAAACCTCTTTAAATAAGCGAGGGGGAATTACATCGGAGGGGGAACCGGAGGGCTTTATATTACTAACAATGTTTTCGACCAAAGAAGAAGAAACTTGCTCAAACTGGGCGAAAACAGATGAACAGCGCATGGGAACGGAGGGATCATTGCAAAATGGTGAAATAGAGGCTCTAGTTGTAGCAACTCTGTCAATAAAGCATTGAAGAAAGCGGTCACATTTTTCATTTGATGCATCAGGATCTAGGGAAATTGGAGCATCGAGGACAGAATTGATAGTTTTGAAGAGAGCACGGGGATTATTACTACTAGCAATAATTTCCGATAGGTACTTGTGCTTCTCAGCTTTCACAGTCTTCTGATATTTCACCAAGCAGTCTTTTAGGATCTCCCAGGAAACGTGCAGCTTGTCCTTTTTCCAAGAGCGCTCCGCTCTCCTGCACTCTCGTCTGGCGGCGCGAGTGACGTCATTAAGCCAGGGCTCCGGTGCTGGTTTGACGTGCCGATTTTTTAGGGGAGCGATCGTGTCCAATGTTCGTAAGCAAACAGTATTAAAAGAAGCAACCAGTTCGTCAGTATTTAAACTCTCGGGTGAATGAGGGAGATCGTTGCTTATATCCAAAAAAGTCGATGAGAAAAGAGCTGGAGAGGAGGAGTGAAATGTGCGACAGCGTTTTGGGGGTGCGCAAAGTTTAGCTTCCCGCCGAATAGGAACGTCAAATACAATGGGCATGTGGTCTGAAAATACTGCATCATGAATGTTCAGATTGGACACACACAACCCATGCGATAGCACCAAATCAAGCGTGTGGCCGAGTTGATGGGTAGGTCCGACCACCAATTGGACAAGATTAAAAGAGTCAATAACATTTAAGAAGCTGCCGGAGACTGGCTCATCAGGGCAACAGACATGAATGTTAAAATCCCCAAGAATGAGGACACGATCATATTTTGGTAAAATTTCAGCCAAGAATTCAGCAAAGTCACTTAAAAAATCCTTGTTGTACTTGGGTGGTCGGTAAATGACAGCGCACAGTACAGCGTGCCAGCGACCAATTTCGAACAGGCAGTGCTCAAAAGTGCATGACAGACAACACCTAGTATATATGACTTTCATGTAATAAATAATAGGGGTGTAACGGTACACAAAAATCTCGGGTCGGTACGTACCTCGTTTTTGAGGTCACGGTTTGGTTCATTTTCGGTACAGTAAGAAAACAAAATGCAAAGTATAAATGTGTTCGTTGTTTATTACACACCTTTGTGCTTTCAACAATAGGAACATTAGCCTATACAAAGCTAGAATTCTGCTAAAAAAGTAGCGGGTATTTAAAGATAATCCAACAACAATTTGCCTTTCAGACCCCACGTATTGGTCAGCTTTCTTTCTGAAAGAAAGAAGAAAAAAGAAATCTTGTGCAAAGAGAAAAGCAATCCCAATGACAAAGATTTTAACATGTATTTTACAAATGAAATGCCTCAATGAATCTTTTTTTTTTTCTTATGAACGGTTTTCAAAAGCTTTATTGGTGGATTTTCTCAAGTTAAAGCGCCACACAGATATTAATAAACTAAATTGTGCAAGCAGGATCTGTGTATTATTGTTATTATTTAATTACAGGTGTATTAGCTCATTTCAATTTATTTTATTTAAATGGGCTATTTATTTTATTATGTGTTTATATTTTACAAATGTGATGTAGTATTCATTTACATTGTATATTTTATGTTGTATAAGTTTAGTTCCTATGTGAATATTAGTTCCTACCTTTTTTGTTGTGGTATGAGGTTTTGTATTGAACACGGGGCCATGTTGGTTATCATTATAGCAGAGAAGACAGCAGTAAATGAACAAAGACATGTCAACTGTGCCCCCAATCTACAACTCAAGAGATCTAATGGACTCAAAGACTCAGTGGGTTACGATTGCATATTAGTTTGAATATCGACCGAATCCACCGTATTTTTACACAAGTGACTTCCGGTCTGCCTGACCCTAGCTACCGGTAGTAGTATTGACGCAGGAGGGTCGCGTCTCATGTCAAATAATAAACGCTGCCGTTCTTTTCGTGTGCGTCATGTTGAGCCGCTTCTGGGACGCGTCTAACACGCAGCCGCAGTGCGACTGATGTGCATTGGCTGATTGACTTTAACGCCCGTGTTTCACTGCGTTCTCGCGGTGGCCACGTTGTCGTTGACGTTTCTGGGTTATACTGACCTACCCTGTTGGTCCTCATTATAGTAGAAAAGACAGAGTAAATATAATATACACAAAGAAACTGTAACCCGATCGACTCACAGCCTCGAAAAGTAAGGGTTACATTACGTCAGAAACTCTTTCGGTACGCCTCCGTTCCGAACCGAGCATCACGTACCGAAACGGTTCAATACAAATACATGTACTGTTACACCCTTAATAAACAGTGTTCAAAGTAGTTACAGATGCACATCACAATTTTTTCAAACCTCAGACTAGGAGAAAAGAGTAGTTGAACACAATAAATGACACCGCTTGTAAGAGTAGCCATTGCTTGTCACAACTGTGACGTCAGTTATACTGTTACCCTTCCACACATACAGTGGGGAGAACAAGTATTTGATACACTGCCAATGGGAAAACCCATTGGCAGTGTATCAAATACTTGTTCTCCCCACTGTAACTACTAATACACGAACCCACAGTAAATAATTATAGCGAGAAAATAGGCACACACTATTGATAGTTACTGCACCTGTTCAATCTGTCTGGAACTGCCTTCTCCTTAAAGCAATGAATCACATGTAAACAATGTTAATTGCGTATATCCGCATGGGACAATGGGTATTAATGACGTCATGAGAAAGGACGGGCAATCCAAGATACTGATATTTGATTGACTTAAACAGTACTGACATTCAAAAATGTCCGGCACCACTTACGATGGCCGCTTCTGTCAAATACTTGCTTCTATTCGTTTTTGTGCACCATTACACACCATTAACTTTAAATGTTCTATTAATTCATTTTTTTTTTTTCTACTGGTATGCATATGATAAAGGTGCTATCTTCTCTTTAAAGGTGACATCAGTTTCTGTACAATATTTTCAATGGAGAATCACTGTGATATTAGAAATACTTAAAGGGTATGACAACACCTGGGGAAATGCTAATATTCCATCATTTATCCATCAACGCATGCCTTTTGAATTCATATCATGCCACTTCGTGTAATTACACACATCGCAACACCAAGAAAATGATAGAAATTTGGATCGATTGTCAAGCTAAAAGGACCCACCCCCGAGATCCCGGAAATCTAGCATATTGTGTGTGTGACGTCACGACAAGGAAACAGCCGGCTCAGCGCTTAGTATTGAATGGCGGCGATGATGGCGGACAATTTTGTTTCTAGTTGCAGCGACAAATCCGACGTAACGAACATTCTTCTAATGGTGACGAGAAGAGTTATAAACCTTTCTTTGGTGTTTTGGGTTATCAATTGAGCCCAAACGAAAGCCATTGCAGCCTAATGAAAGGATCGTTGAACGGAGCAATCACACTGATGAAACGCCGGCAACATATCTTGTGGGAAACACCGAATGGTTTGTTTTGCATTTCTTTTTGTGAAGCTGATACACCGTGACCGCAAAATAATGTAATGTATAGAATAATTATCATTTATTGTGCTATCATAGGTTTTCATTCTGCCAACAGACACAAATATGAATGGGATTAGAAGATTTGTTCTATATATTTTACGAGCGATAATTTATACATGTGTCCAGTCCTATATCCAATGCGTGATATGTTTTTATTATAAAAGAGTACTCACTCTGGCCATTTCGAGCTTGGCTGCTCCGCTCCTTTGGTTAGCCTGGGGTGGTCTCATCAGAACCAGTCATCGTCCTCTTTTATCGTCCTCTTTCTTGATATCTCGGGACATTTAGGTGGCTGCGCGTGTATGGTGGGCACCGCATCTGCTTTCATCAGCAATTTCTTAGCAAAACCTGATTTCATTTGTCCATAGTTCGAATAGCTTTCAGGTGTAAAATGCGCACCACACAAAACCGTGCCGGAGGCTGGGTCTGCAAAATTAGACCTCTTAGCACGGACGAACTTTACTCATTGTCTGTGTAGTCCAGCTCTTTTTCTCGCGTTCGGGAACTCATGGGTACTACATTGCGACAAATGGCAATTTGTAGACCACATAGCATGACAGGTTTGAACCATTTTAGCGATTTTTTGATAAAACACGAACGCAACTGTCTTGTCAATAAACAACGATGGCACCTGCCTCGACCTTTCGTTTCCTTGTTATGATGCCTCCGCCACATTCGGCTGTTTCCGGTATACTTTCGGAAATGTTCGTAATTTTCGATCTATTTTGGATAATTGCTCATGAATGTGATTTATTTTTTTGTTAACTTTATTAATATTTGTTATCTTCCCACATAACGGTTCTATTGATATATCACAGCCCCTTAGTGTTTTAATACCCTTTAAGTCAACCAATGTAAGAATGCATACATTGTTGGTTGAATTAATGAGGTTCCACTATACACTTGATATAGCGGCGTGTGCGCATACATACCAGATGCCTGAGAAAGGCTCTCTCGGAGATGCAACGCAGAACCGTATCAGTATCGTTCAGCACTGACAACATCTCCAGGATGTCTATATCTTTGGCTCGAACCTCCACGGCCAGAGCACCCTGATATTACATGTGCATTTGTTGATTACCGAGGGACACATCATGTTTCCATAAAAAGAATGAAAAGAGAAATGAATATCCATACCTGTCCAACAGCATACATGCAATCATCGGGCTCCAGGATCTAGCAGAGGACAGACAATATATTAAGATGAAGGCTTATACATATTGTATGTTAGAAAAAATATCAAGACTACAACACAAAAATGTCACAAATTGACCACCAAAAAAAAACACAAAACCTGGCTGATTCTGTCTTCCCAACCCATTCTTTTTAGGCCGGCAGCAGCCAATATGATAGCAGCAAAGTTCTCCTTCTCATCCAGTTTCTTCAACCTTGTGTTCAAGTTTCCACGCTGTAAAGAAATGCTTAGGAAAAACAGCTTGAATACTAAATAAAATCACTCACTGGCCACTTCATTAGGTGCACGATATACATTTACATGTTCCAATTGGATTGAGAGTCAGCTTGTTTCTCATTTGATAATGTTCATGTGCTTCTAGCTAGAGAGCTGATTAAATATTTTATTTGCTAGCTCAATAGATATGATCAAGAAGGATACGATATCTTTAAACTCCAAATGGGGGAATCTCCTTTTCAACTGAGCAGCACGTCGCAGTGAACTGGTGCCTACCACACTGCAAAACAAGAACAACATGAAGTCGTGCTATTAGGGGTTTGACCACATCAGACCACACAACACAGCTGGTTGATTTACCTTTTTTCTGGGAGAGTCTCCAAAGTTTTCCCAACATTTTTGGGATGTAAAACTACGGCATCATGGGGGTTCTCTCTCCTGAAAAAAAATCAAAAGCCACCAGCACTTAAAGACAGTGGAACCTCCAAATTTCAATGCTTTCAAAATGAAAATAGCAGCTGCATCAAACAGCCTGTCTTAAGAAGCGACTCACTTGAGCACAGCTGCAATGGTGAATCCTGGAGGCAGTGTCGTAGGAAGGTCCTTCAGTGAATGGACTACAAGATCCACCCTGCGGGACACAGAGGGACAGACTCATGAAGACGTGCTTCATTTCCTCGCTGAATAATACAACCATTCACTTGGGTTGACAGCCTTTGAAGATTAAAATCTCAACGTGCGGCTGAAATGAAAGGGTTTGCAGCTCTATTTGCATTTGTCATTCATCAACTTGCTGCTTTGAAACATACAGTATCTACTTAAACACATAAAAAAAAAACGGTTAATTAAATAAATACAACAATTTCTGCTCAATAATAAGTGCAACTGTGGTTAGAATAACACAAAGCTGCTTGGAGATGCTTTGTTACATTTGATGTGCGTGCCTAACATTTTGTAATCTACTGAGACATGTCACTACTCCTTTCTCTCTCTATGGTCCATCAAATATTAACCAAAAAAAAAAAAAAAAAGGAAACTGGGCAAACCCTTGGTGACGTCACCCATAGCATTAGTTGGCCTCGCTTTGCTCCCCACTTTTCACTGATCGACACGCGACCACGATCGCTTGTGTTGTCCTTTCGTATTGGCAAAACCCAAAATCCATGGGGTATTACCGTAATTTCGGACTATAAGGGGCACCTGACTGAAAGCCCCCACTCACCAAATTTGATACGAAAACGACATTCGTTCATAGATAAGTGGCACCGGACAATGAACCGCAGCTGTCCTCACTGTATTATGGGATATTACATCATAATTATGACATGACATTGTCTTGAGCATTAATAAATGCTTATGACAGATGCCGTTTAGTGCCATCGCCAAATTATCTCACTTTTGAACGGATGTAAAAGATCCAAGCTGGTCATAAATGGCGTTAGTGACAAAATTTGCCGGTTGACACTTTATGACAGTGCAATATCATAATTATGACAGTTTTATGACAGTCTTATGACGCCGCAGTCAAATAAAGTGTTACCTATTAACCCAAATAAATCAACAAATAAGCCGCACTCGACTATGAACCGCAAGATTCCAACAAAGGGAAAAAAGTAGTGGCTTATAGTCTGAAATTTACAGTAATTAGGTTCATCAATGTCTTACAGCTAAAGCCTTTTGAACAATTTGTTCAAATTTTTAAACAAGTGAAGCACAGCGGCTCATTTCCCATTTTCGATTGGCTCCAAGAAATTAAAAACATTGAATACAAAATCACAAGTAGACGGTAGGCATGGCCCTTCTTTCAACCGAACTGGCCAAGTCTAGACTCAAAAGTTCACAAATATTTTGGCTACTCTACCCACCTCTGCATTTAGTATTGAAAAAAAGCCTTCGTCACAAAACAGCTCAATGACAACTTGTCATCTTTTGAATAGGCCGACAGCCTGAATACTTCTTTGAAGACACCTCTTGTGCTGTGAATGTCTGATTTCCACTACAATTTTATGGCATAGTATTATTTCAAATACTTCTGTGACCACTGTGAGTTTTTGATTCATGAACAGATGGGTACAGACACTTTTGAGCTTGACTTTGTTCTGCTGTGTGTGTGATTGTGTTGGCCAGTACTACTTACATATTTTTCTCTAGAGCAATCTCCAACTCTTTGGTGAACAAACTCTTCTCTCCAATCTGTAAAGAGCAAAAAGTGTTTCGGATTAATTTTAATTCAATGCCATCTAACGATATACTGTACATTGGGTTCTCAGTTTACATATTCGTTCTGTTCATACTTCCTAAAGCAGCAACAAAATCTGAATTTAAAATTACAACAGACAATATTTAATAACTACACAATGCTAACAAGGAAGTTATGATGATAGTAAAAATATATTTAAGGAAAACATTTCTAGACATTAAATGGCTTAATTTTAAAAGAAGTTTAAAACTTTAACCGCCCGGCTCCCTCTACTGGCTAATTTGGAACCTACAAGGAACAATAATTCCGCAATCAATTAATGTAATTAATCAGCACTGACACAAAAAATTACAAATATAGCTCAGACGATCAGTGCCTATACATACCTGGAATATAACTACCAAATATCATTGTGATCCATCCGCAAATAACAGAGAAGTAGCCGTTTTAAGTCTGGAATTAATAATTGATTTGATTAATCAACCCCAAGACAAATAAATAAATGAAGTAAAAATCAGGCTCAAGGAACGATGCGTATACATCCCTCGAAAATATCTATTTACCCCCCATTTAAAATGGCCATTCACTTGTATAGTGATTTTGCACCTTCAAGGCAAAGAGCGCTTTAACACTGTCATCTCAATCACCTACTGATGACGTAATATCAGAAGATGGGGTTAAGTACTTTGCTCAAGGATTCTTTGACATGGCCACAGGGTCAAGGGAATTGAACCCACAACCTTTGTGTCAGGAGACAACGACTATCACAAAGCTATGCAACAGTAGTTTAGTTCGTTTTCCCATCCGTGCATAAACTTTGGGGATCAATAAAACAGATTCTTAGCGCTTTAGTGATATTTGCTTTCCTGGTTGGGAGTTCGCTGGGAGCTAATCTGAGCGAAAGGGTGTCAAAATGCATGCTTGCAAACAGTGTCTACATCTGTATGCAAGAACTGTATTGATAATCGGCACTCCGATTAAGACATTCAAAGACAATTTTGGTTTTGACTGTACAATTTATTAATGAAAATTGCGCAAACTCTTGTAAACCACTTTTACATTTATCATAGTTCATATGCCACTTGCCTTCAGGACAGCACTGGAAAAACAAGCGAGTTTCAGTTGTCCACACCCACAAATGTTCCAATTTGTAAACATCCAACAACACAAGATTTAATGTGCATACTGATGACAAACCTTACCTTCGATAATGCCGTGTCAAGGATTTTATCCCCAATTGTTGACATGGCCACTGAAAGAAAGGACAAGTGAGTAAATGACTGATGAAGGCTGTCAACACATCAGTAATCAATAGTTATTAATCTAAACATCTAACCATGGCCAGCAGTGATGGTTCTTACCTATTTCTAAACTGATGTCAGGGTGCAGCTCTTTCAGTTTATCTGCAACACTTTGAGTCTGAATACGAGCCAACTATAAGAAGAGCACAAAAGTTTAAATGTACTGCAACAGACTGGCATGAAATGAAAACAGCCCAGTATTTTTTTTTGTCTTCTAAAAAGGTATAAGCATTCCGGATTCCGCTTGAGCCAACAATCATTGATATACAATAAATTGCTATTACTAGTTCCTATTTAACGTACAGTACAGGCCAAAAGTTTGGACACACTTTCTCATTCGTGTGTTTTCATTATTTTCATCACTATTTACATTGTGAATTCTCACTCAAGCTATCAAAACTATAATAGAACACGTGGAATTATGTAATTAGAAAAAAAAGGGGAAATAACTGGAAACGTTTTATATTCTAATATCTTCAACATTTTTGCACACTCTTGACATTGCCTCGATAAGAGGTAGTCACCTGAAATGGTTTTTAATTCACAGGTATGCCTTATCAGGGTAAATTAATCAAAGTTCTTACTTCTATCAATGGGACTGGGACTATCATTTTGTTGTGTTGAATGAGGTGTGTCCAAACTTTTGGCCTGTACTGTATACAGTGGGGCAAATAAGTATTTAGTCAACCACCAATTGTGCGAGTTCTCCAATTGTGCAAGTTCTCCTATTTGAAAAGATTAGAGAGGCCTGTAATTGTATACATGGGTAAACCTGAACCACGAGAGACAGAATGTGAAAAAAAAAACTGAAAATCACATTGTTTGATTTTTAAAGAATTTATTTCCAAATTAGAGTGGAAAATAAGTATTGGGTCACCTACAAACAAGCAAGATTTCTGGCTGTCATAGAGGTCTAACTTCTTCTAACGAGGTCTAACGAGGCTCCACTCATTACCTGTATTAATGGCATCTGTTTTAAATCATTATCGGTATAAAAGACACCTGTCCACAAACTCAGTCAGTCACACTCCAAACTCCACTATGGCCAAGACCAAAGAGCTGTCGAAGGACACCACAGACAAAATTGTAGACATGCACCAGGCTGGGAAGACTGAGTGTGCAATAGGTAAAACGCTTGGTGTAAAGAAATCAACTGTGGGAGCAATTATTGGAAAATGGAGGACATACAAGACCACTGATAATCTCCCTCGATCTGGGGCTCCATGCAAGATCTCACCCCGTGGCGTCAAAATGATAACAAGAACGGTGAGCAAAAATCCCAGAACCACACGGGTGGACCTAGTGAATGACCTACAGAGAGCTGGGACCACAGTAACAAAGGCTACTATCAGTAACACAATGCGCCGCCAGGGACTCAAATCCTGCACTGCCAGACGTGTCGCCCTGCTGAAGCCAGTACACGTCCAGGCCCGTCTGCGGTCCGCTAGAGAGCATTTGGATGATCCAGAAGAGGACTGGGAGAATGTGTTATGGTCAGTGCTTAATTTGTAAACCATATGGTGCCGGAACGTAAAGTACATATGACAGCGCAGGGATGATTAGACACGCACAGGTCCCAGAACACAGGCAAAAACTAGTGTCGAAAACAACACGCAAATGCCCACTTGCCATGCTGTGGGACTTACAAGCCTCAATTTTAGATAATAACCATGGTATAAATGTTATGACAACAATTTACAATTATTTAGGATATACTCTGCACAGCAAGGGCAATTGCCCATATAAACAAAGGTGGGACTTACAGTAAACAGTCAGCGATATAACATGGCTATAGATGATTAATTCATGGTTAGGGACTCATCACCAAATGTATCACTACAGCCCTTTTCACACACATATCCAGGGAAATTTCCATGTAAGGTGACGAGGGATTTGCTCGGGTCATTGCTTTCACGCATGAAACGATGTCCCGAGAATGAAGCGGGTTGGACGCTTTCACAGACTTGTCCCTGCTGTTGCCCACTGGCGCGCTCGGTGCGGGGAGGGCTGCTGGCGCGATTTTATAAACCGGACACAAACGTCATTTTTGGTCGGCATCCGCTGTCACAACGTTGGTCAAAACATGTTTTGATCTGGATGGAGCGTTCCCAACGTCGTAACTCCAGCCAATTCAAGCTCATCAAGACTGTAAGTGGTGGCAAGAGGTAAAATGGGGCTTAAAAAAATCCAGCCTGACCCGAGTCGGTCCGCGGGCATTAAAGCCCGACCTGGCCCGTGCCCGGTCAATTAACTTGATTTGCAGGCCCGAGCCTCCCAAAATTTTATCTTTTATTTGTAGGCTCCAGCCCAAAAAAACAACGAAATTTTATATTTTATTTGCAAGCTCAAGCCCGAAACCTCAACCCTCCGAAATTTTATGTTTTATTTGTGAAGACTCAGGATAAGGATGATAAGGATGAAAAGGATGGGATGCGCCAGTCAGACCTGGGCCTCACTCATGCTTGCTGCTTGGGAAAACGGACTCGTTGCGTTATGTGTGATCACATTTGTGACGATGCCTGTGTGTTTTGTAAGGAATTCTCAGTTAGTAGAAAAAAAACTTCAGTTTTAGAAATGTCTAAAAAGTCTGCATTTTTTTATGATCATTTTAAATGCATTTAAACAATGAAATAACGCTGGAAAAGTTTGTTAAATATAAAGAGCTGCGGTTTTGCGGACACAAAGGGGAAGATTAAAAAGGATCACATTGTGACAATGCGTAAAAGACTGTCTTTGGTAACGAAGTTTCAGTTGACAGAAAAAAAAAAAAATCGCAAGTTTTCTAAATCTTAAATCGTCTACATATTTTTATGATAATTTTAAATGCATTTACACAACGAAATAAGGCTGGAAAAGTCTGTTAATTATAAATAAACAGATGCGGTTTTGCGGACACACAGAGGGGAAGATTAAAAAGAGGGAATGGCAGACTCTGGCTCTGCACTTATACTGTTTGGAATGACATGACCATATACAGCGCCTTCACTTTTTCATTCGAATTATTTACTGATAACAAGTATTTCTTAGTTCAACATCCATAAATTGTTTGAGTATACGTATATGAATATATATTTATTTTTAAAAGTTTGCGAGTGAGAAGCCCGGCCCGGCCTGACCCGAACGTAATATTTGGACATTTTAATTTTGTTATGTTTTCAGTTTAATTTAGCTCTTTCCCACTTGCTATGTTTATAATTGTGATGTTTATTTACCTCTTTGCGTTTTACTGCGAAGAGGGAGGAAGTGACGATCGGCCCGCTATGATATTTACCTTTATCAGCCATCGTGCTCCCTGGAATTTAACAGCTGCTTTCACGCACACCGCCTCCCGTGTAGGTCCCGGACATGACACTAGGATGCAACCCGTGAAATGTCCGCGTAATCTCCGTGTCAGTCGACACGGGAAATTGTTTTCAAAGACAACTGCTACACGGGTTAATCCCGCGACATTCCCAGTGTTTCGGAGAATCTAAAAGGGGCTGTAGCTAAGCGTTTGACTCTTTGTCAACGTTATAAAATAATACAATACCTTTTTAAAAAAAAGTTTTTATATTATAATTATTTTCTACACAAGAGAGGTACCGGATCCGCCCAAATAAGTCCCGGAACACAGGGACGCCAAAATCAAGAGGTGGCGGATCCTGTTCCGGCACAAATCAACCCCTGGTTAAGGTCAGATGAAACCAAAATAGAACTTTTTGGTAGAAACACAGGTTATTGTGTTTGGAGGAGAAAGAATACTGAATTGCATCCGAAGAACACCATACCCACTGTGAAGCAGGGAGATGGATACATCATGCTTTGGGGCTGTTTTTCTGCAAAGGGACCAGGATGACTGATCTGTGTACAGGAAAGAATGAATGGGGCCATGTATCGAGAGATTTTGAGTGAAAATCTCCTTCCATCAGCAAGGGCATTGAAGATGAGACATAGCTGGATATTTCAGCATGACAACGATCCCAAACACACAGTCAGGGCATTTCAAGGTCCTATAATGGCCTAGCCAGTCTCCAGATCTCAACCCCATAGAAAATCTGTGGAGGGAGTTGAAAGTCTGTGTTGCCCAACGACAGCCCCAAAAAAATCACTGCTCTAGAGGGGATCTGCATGGAGGAATGGGCCAAAATACCAGCAACAGTGTGTGAAAAGCTTGTGAAGAGTTACAGAAAACGTTTGGCCTCCGTTATTGCCAACAAAGGGTACATAACAAAGTATTGAGATGAACTTTTGGTATTGACCAAATACTTATTTTCCACCATGATTTGCAAATAAATTATTTAAAAATCAAACAATGTCATTTTCTGGGTTTTTGTCCCATATTCTGTTTCTCATGGTTGAGGTTTACCCATGTTGACAATTACAGGTCTCTCTAATATTTTCAAGTGGGAGAACTTGCACAATTAGTGGTTGACTAAATACTTATTTGCCCCACTGTACAGTATATGTGGAATTTTTATGGAAAGCCTTTGAGAAAATACTACTTCTGTGTATTATATATGTTGTTCTAAAATACTGGCTTGAATGTAAACCAGACATGCACATCCAATACATTGGCGTCATCAAAAAAACACAACAGAAAAAAAAAAAAAAATTATGTGCAAATTGCAACAACAACAACAACAAGGTGTTTCTTACACTGGTGAATACAGTTTGTGTTGAGTTACGGTTGGTCTGACAACTGTGTTGAGCAAATTTTTGGGGGAAAAAATCCAAAACTCAGTTTATCTCGATCCCAATTTTCTTGAAAAATATTAGAAGAAAAATACAGTTATTAATTGTGCTTGTTTTATTTCATTTTTTAAAAAATCAAATGCTGACATGAAATATGACAGAAACAAGACAGATGCAAAGTTTATTTAATCCTACTATGTTTTTACATAGGATGATTGTGTGCAAGTGGTAAAAAACATAGTAGGTGTGGAGGGAAAAAAAGTGCTAGAAAAAGAATGATTGCAACTTTGGATTTAGAATTTAAAATTGAATCATTATGAAAATCTATCTCATCACATTTTGTTTTTCAAATTGTTCCCTAGTCTTACACTGCCAAGTCCTCCTACTTAAAATCGATTGTATTCACTCCAATGGCAGTGATTAGTTAAAATGTATATCAAGGATATAGAATAAAAATAATCTAATAGCTTGCTTTCCATTGTTTACAATAATAATAAAATAACCCATGCAATACTGTACCTCACTCTTCCGAGTTCCAATCCGGATGAGACGGCTGACTTTTCCATCCCCATTCTACAACATAAAGAAAGGAAGTTTAAGAAGTCACACGTCTCATCTGATGTTGCGTCTATACACCTCCTCTGTAAACTATAATCTAACTTCACCCTGATATACTTGTACAGTCCTTCCTCCATCACTCGGCTTTTGAACTGCAGAAACTATTGTCTGCCTGAAGTGTCGTGGTAAGGACCTGTGCGGTAGTCATCCAGCCTCAAGATACTGAACAGTAGTCTTTTTTAGCAGACAAGCTCTCATTCTCAGAACCTCCGCCCAAATACGTCCCTGCTTCCAAAAGATAAGAACCAGTCCATTGAGTCCGTTATACGAAGAAGGGAGGGGCAGTTGGGTCTAAGGTGTGGTCCAAAGTTTTCAATATATAAAGCAAATAATTACTGAATATTCCTGAATGTTGTATGGTTACCAACTTGCTTTAAAAAAAAAAAAAAAGTACATAAATGTTAAATTGAAACAAAGTATCTAATTAGCTGTCAATTATTCAACTTCAAAATAATCAATATATGTACACTACTAGCCAAAAGTATTGGCACCCCTGCAATTCTGTCAGATAATGCTCAATTTCTACCAGAAAATGATTGCAATTACAAATATGCTGTTAGTAATATCTTCATTTATTTTGTTTGCAATGAAAAAACACAAAAGAGAATGGGGATAAATATTAAATCATTTTCGTTTAACACAAAACTCCAAAAATGGGCCAGACAAAAGTATTGGCACCCTTTGAAAAATCATGTGATGCTTCTCTAATTTGTGTAATTAATAACACATGTTACTTACCTGTGGCGCATAACAGGTGGTGGCAACAACTAAATTACAATTGAAGCCAGTTAAAATGGATTAAAGTTGACTCAACCTCTGTCCTGTGTCCTTGTGTGTACCACATTGAGCATGGAGAAAAGAAAGAAGACCAAAGAACTGTCTGAGGACTTGAGAAGCAAAATTGTGGGGAAGCATTGGCAATCTCAAGGCTACAAGTCCATCTCCAAAGAGCTGAATGTTCCTGTGTCTACTGTGCGCAATGTCATCAATAAGTGTAAAAGCCCATAGCACTTTGGCAAACCTCCCTAGATGTGGATGGAAAAGAAAAATTGATGAAAGATTTCAACGAAATATTATGCGGATGGTGGATAAAGAACCTCAACTAACATCCAAACAAGTTCAGGCTGTCCTGCAGTCCGAGGGTAAAACAGTGTCACCCCGTACTATTCGTCGGCGTCTGAATGAAAAGAGACTCTATAGTAGGGTACCCAGGTAGACCCCACTTCTGACCCAGAGACATAAAAAAGCCAGGCTGGAGTATGCCAAAACATACATGAGAAACCAAAAACGTTTTTGAAGAATGTTCACTGGTCGGATGAGACAAAAGTAGAGCTTTTTGGGAAAACGCATCAACATAGAGTTCACAGGGAAAAAAAACAAGACCTTCAAAGAAAAGAACATGGTCCCCACAGTTAAACATGACGGAGGTTCCCTAATGTTTTGGGGTGGCTTTGCTGCCTCTAGCACAGGACTGCTTGACCATGTGAATGGCATTATGAAGTCTGATGATTACAACAAATTTTGCAGCATAATGCAGGGCCCATTGTGAGAAAGCTAGGTCTTCCTCAGAGGTCATGGGTCTTCCAGCAAGACAATGACCCAAAACACACTTCAAAAAGTACTACAAAATCATTTGACAGAAAACACTGGCGACTTCTCAACTGGCCAGCAATGAGTCTAGACCAAAATCCCATAGAACTTTGGTTTTGGCAGTTTGGAGAAGGCACCCTTCAAATCTCTTCAAATCCAACCTGGAGCAGTTGGCCAAAGAAGAATGGTCTAAAATTCCAGCGGAACATTGTAAGAAACTCATTGATGGATACCGGAAGCGGTTGTTCGCAGTTATTTTGTCTAAAGGTTGTGCTGCCAAGTATTAGGCTGAGGGTGCCAATACTTTTGTCCGGCCCATTTTTGGAGTTTTGTGTAAAATGAAAAGGATTTAATTTTTTTGCCCATTCTCTTTTGTTGATTTTTCATTGCTAGCAAAATAAATGAAGATATTACTACCAAAGCGTTTATAATTGCAATCATTTTCTGGGAGAAATTGAGCATTATCTGACAGAATTGCAGGGTTGCCAATACTTTTGGCCAGCAGTGTATATGGCAAGGTGGATTTGTTTTAACTGACATGAATACTTTATTAACGACTGTTTCGGACACATGGAGATCCATAAAACAGAAACATAGATAAATAAAACAGGGGGAAACCTCAGAATACTATACAATTCGCCATACAATGCTCACGAAAATGTTTCTTTTAGGATTGACGATACAACAATTATCGAAACATGGATCAGGAAATTAATTCACGATATTCTACTCTACAACCTTTAAAGAGAAAAACAGGCTATTTCAAAATGAAAAAATATACAATTTTTATAAACAATATAAACAATGTTTATTTTTTGCACTTTTGCGGAAAATCTGACAAAAGGTATTTGTCTTCCTTACAGACTGAGAATATTTCAATGCAACATTTCTGTAAATTAATAGAGAAACACTATTTTATTGCAATATTCTTGTAAACAAATTAGTCTTTTAACTTAGGCACTTTATTCTTGTAGAACCCTTCAATATCAACCAGTGAGTTCTTTTATTGCTCAGTGAGCACCTTTTTAAAATGATATATCCATTCTAGGCGAAAACATGTATTAAATAGAAAGTATCGCGATATATCACCATATCGATATATTGTCCCACCCCGAACACATACATTGACAGAAATGCCAGTGGCGCCATAGTTTGATAGTTAATCTTTATGAAAGGGCATATAGCGTGAGATAGGTAAATAGCCAGCTTCAGACAGGGGATTTTTGCACATGAATTCAATTCAACTGCAGCTCCTGCGGAGGTCTATCTCATGCCAACGTAGGCCAACGTGAGTCGTATACGAGCCATGCCTCAGTTACAATCCAGCTTTACGTTTTTATTATGTAGCTCAATATGTTGTTGTAATTGTTGCGGAGTTTCAATTTTGAACTAATTTCGGAGGAGTGAATGCATATTCTCAACTCGTCTGTGGTCAAGTTTGTCATGCCGCACCTCTCGTTTTAAAGGTTTTTTTTTCTTTCTTTTTTTTTTAAACAAACTTTATTTACACAAAAACAAATACAAACATAGAGTGAACAATTCATATACAATCAAAATATACAACAACAACTATAAAAATAATAAATAAAAAGGTGGGGGTCAATTTTTACACAAGCTGTACTGTTTGCAAAGTCTCTTGGTCCTTATAGCCTTGGGGTTCAAACAGGAACTTAAATTGGCCAAATATAAAGAAAACATCCCAAAAACATGAAAATTTGGTCTTTGATTAGCATATTTAACACAATGAATGTGAAATTTTGCTAATATTAAAATAAGATCTATCACATATCTTTTATTCATTTCTGGTTCTTCAACGTTGGACAGGCCAAACAAAATATGTCTAAAAACAATTTTCAATGATGGCTCAACTTTAGAATTAATATAATTGTTCAGGTCAACCCAAAAGATGTGGGAGTAAGTACATTCCAAAACAAATGGGAAATAGTTTCCTCTGCATTTGTACAAAACGAACATAACGTATCAATATTAATTTTAAATTTAACCATTGTTGTCTTTACAGGATAACACCTGTGAAGTAATTTGAGTGTGACTTCTTTATTTCTTAAGAAATATTTTCTAGGCAAAAGCCAAGTATGTTTCCATTCAATATCTTCGTATAAATTATTCCAATAATAAATCGCTACACGTTTGGAAACTATCTCCCTTTGAAGAAGTCCTCTCTAACAATGGTTGGAGGCTTCAGAGCTTAATAGTGCACATTTATAACCAATAAACATAGACTTTGGATCAAAGACTGGCACATTACAATTTCTACCTTTAGGAGAATTTTGTAATAATCTTCGAGAGCCTTCTGGTATTGCATCAAACACAATAGAGTATTCACGAGGCGTAACAACAATACCATAAGATAAACAAAATTCTTGATAAGTGAAAAGTTGACAATCTTCGTTTAATAAATGACTAACTAAGAATATGTTATTTTCGGCCCATCTTTCAAAATATAAAGATCTATTTCGATACTGTATATCTCGGTTGTTCCAAATGTAATATCTATGTGGTGAAAAATTGTGTTTATATATCATTGACCATGACATAAGAAGTTGAATGTGGAATTTGGCTGATTTAACTGGTAACTTTGAAATGTTGTAATTACACCTTAACAAAAAGTCTAGATCTCATACAGATTTAAAGGTATGTGTAGTGATGAAATTCCATATTGAGTCTGGATTTTTCAAATATAATTTAATCCATTTAATTTTAAACGATGCATTCAAAGAAGTAAAATCTATAGCGTCAAAGCCTCCCGAAGCTACATTATTTATCATAACATTCTTTTTTATGTATTTTGTTTTTCCAAATAAAGTTGAATAAAATTCTGTCAATTTTGATACAAATATCTCTTGACACATCAAGCGTCATCGCTGCATATATCAATCTTGAAATACCTTCGACTTTAGAGACTAATGATCTACTAGTTATAGATAAATCCCTCTGGAGCCAAAGATTAAATTTCGTTTGGACTGAACCAATTATGGGATTAAAATTTTCTGCCACCCTTGCACTTTCATTTTTTCCAATTATAATACCTAAATATTTGACTATGTTTTCTCTCGTTTTAAAGGTCCAATGCTGAACTTCTAAAAGATGACGGCCATGAACATTGACCAATTGGAACGTCGCCTGTCGCTCATATGCGGAAATAGTGTTCAGACGTCCCAATGCTGAAATGAATGTGGTTCAAAATCGAACATTCAAAGATTTGTATTTGTCATAAGCGCAGTAAAAAAGAAAACAGTGGTAACACTAAGCACCTAACTTATTATTTTGATTGCTACCCTCTACTGGGAAAAAAAAAAAGTTCGCGCGTGGTGACCGTGCTGAAAACCTCTTACTACATTCGTTTCAAACCTACCGCAGAGTTTGCCTCCTCTGTCATGATGCTGGCCAGATTGACTTTGCTTGCGTCCGTAAAACTGCGGCGCGTTTAGCTAAACGCAGACTCGATTATCACGGAAAATCCTTGAAAATTCCGGCTCTCCATTTTGCATACCTCTCCATGGCCGACGAATGTGACGTCATTACACTATCTGGAGGTCATTTCCTTGTTCCGTAATTCATATCTACATTTACGGAGTATATATATATTAATAAAGACAAAATAAGTACAGAACATACATGATACACGGAACGAAAATGACAAAAGTGCAAAATAAATAAATAAATAAATAAACAGTTACTAATGTACAACACTTGGGGGTGCGGGCAACCCGGATTGCCGCTGCATTTCAAATTGCTACTCCGAGACCAGAGCCCACTCAGCCCACCTAGACAACATGGATTTGCCTAAATATCTGATAAGCAAAGAAGGCGAAAAGAGGTGGGCGTCGTCACTTGTTGGCCATTTTCGTCGGGGCTACTCCGGAAACAACATTAATATACATTACTCCATTGAGCGTGCACTTTGAAATAGCTATAGATTGCTCAATTTTCAGCCTATTTTACGACAACATTGTTTGTCATTCACGTTCGTGCTTCGGCAAATGAACTGCATACTTTTAAAAAGTTTTTTTCCCCACATCCATCCTGAATCATAGCCAAGTTAGAATAGAATAGAATAGAATAGAATAGAATAGAATAGAATAGAATAGAATAGAATAGAATAGAATAGAATAGAATAGAATAGAATAGAATAGCCCATTATTGTCATTATACAGTTGTGCAATGAAATTGTTGAGCATCTCCCTTTACAATGCAGGATAAGTTAAAATCTACAAAGTGACCTGCAAGTATAAAAGTACGAAATCTAAATAAATACTAGTATAAATATAAAATGTATATGAGATAGTCCTATGTTCAGGCAGTGAAAATAATCGAAGTGAAGTAGCAGCAGTTTGTCAGTGAAGGCATTGAATATTGCACGCTAATATTGCACGTACGTAAGTATTGGACATAGAATAGGTGTGAATAGAAGTGAAGTAGCAACAGTTTGACAGTGAAAGCATTGAATATTGCACGTTAATATTGTATGTGAGTAAGTATTGCGCATTCTTCGCCTTTAGACATCTACTTTTACTGTATGTGATGTCCATGCAAGACAAGACTAGGAGTTATACAAGACCATAAAAATCAAACTGTTGTTAAGGTTGCAATCTTTTACAGTGGTAGCGGAATGTTACTAATTACAAAAGTGAATCTGTTATTTATTGTTTCTTTAAAAAAAAATTTTTTTTTTAAAGGATTATCCTTAAAATAATATGAATGAAATGAATATTAAAATCAAATTCATTTTTATGGCCTATTAAAAAACCTGAGCAGTCATCAAGTGTTTTACAACAATGCAAAATTCAGTACATTACAAACAAAAGGCTGGAAAGTACTACACAATAAAATTGAGAGAGAGAGAAAAAAAAAACAATGCATCGCGCTAAAGGCCATTACAGCAAATAAAACCTGAACACATTAAAACTAGGGCTGTCAAACGATTAAAATTTTTAATCGAGTTAATTAAAGCTTAAAAATTAATTAATCGTTATTCATCACAATTAATCGCAATTCAAACCATCTTTAAAATATGCCATATTTTTCTATAAATTATTGTTGGAATGGAAAGATAGGACACAAGATCGATATACACATTCAACATGCGGTACATAAGGACTGTATTTGTTTATTATAACAATAAATCAACAAGATGGCATTAACATTATTAACATTCTGTTAAAGCGATCCATGGATAGAAAGACTTGTAGTTCTTAAAAGATAGATGTTAGTACAAATTATAGAAATTTTATATTAAAACCCCTCTTAATGTTTTCGTTTTAATAAAATTTGTAAATTTTCAATCAAAAAATAAACTAGCAGCCCGCCATTGTTGATGTCAATAATCACTTACACAATGCTCATGGGTGCTGAAGCATGTAAAATCAGTCGCACCCAAGCGCCAGCAGAGGGCAGCAAAACTCCATAAAACACAATTAACAAGTGGGCAGTTCACTGTACTGTCATTTAAATCTGTCTGAGCAGGGCATGTGCGATAATTGCGTCAAATATTTTAACGTGATTAATTTAAAAAATTAATTACCGCCCTTTAACACGATAATTATGAAAGCCCTAATTAAAACCCTAAAAAAACTAGGCTACCCAAGTCCGGAGAAAAAGCTAGTTTAAAAAAGTGGATCTTTGACCTAGATTTAAAAAGGACTAGATTAGTGATGGTGAAGATCTAAGGGCTATTTCACAACTTGGGGGAAACAACTGCAAAAGATTGATCGAAAGTTTCGACCTTGTAATAAGAATCATTAATGATGACAACTTCAAACAATTATGCCTTTGTGATACAATTCCAATCTAGCAAGGCACGGAAGAGAGAGCTCTGAAAAATGCAACCCAAAAAAAAAACATACTACGTCTCACAAAAAGTCACACAGAAGTTGTACTTTTGATGCGATCCATCCCATTGGTGGCTGCTGAACGTGCACTGAGATGAAACTTTGCCCAGCGAGCTCGACGCATGCGCCGATGCATCGGTACGGCACTACCTATCTCTACTGTATACTGTAGGGTAGGTTTATTCAGAATATAGTCCAGGGTAATTATGATTGCCCCCCCACCATGCATTTTGTATGCAGGTGGTCCATTGTAGTTGCAAGAAAAACCAAATGTGTAACTGAAAGATGTTGTTGTATGTCTGCAAGACTGTTTTGTACAGATTTATGTCAGTGCCAAGCATGTGAGAATGTTTTAAAAGAAACAGTACAGAGCTGTTTGGGATGATGACTTTGAAGAAAGTTGAAAAAGATCTTGATGAGTAATAAACACACCATGTAGTTGTTTTTTTTTCTATATTTGTACATGTATTTTCCTATGTTTACATATTCAGAAACACTGTCGTATTTGAATAAATGTTTTACACCATACTTGTAAATGACCTTTTGTGCACTTATTACTGTATTTTGTCTTATTCCATTTTTACTACGATTCCGATTTAGGAGGGTGTGGTAGCAATTCGGTTGATTTTCAGCCATTTATGGCCATTTTTTATTTAGTATCTTTCAATACACTGTAGCTTGTGTGATATTTCCAAGACATGACACATAGGCTTTTAGCTAAATTTCATTGTGCTGGGTGAAAATAACTTAAGTTGAAGTGTTTCTTTCAATGTGTTTCCTTCAAGAAATTAGCTACATTTGTCACTCTGAATTCACCTATGCGTACACTAAGGCACCAATACTTGTTTCAAATGTTTGGTAGATGTGTTTATAACATTTAATAATGCATTTTGTGCAGCCAGAATTAACATAGCACTTAAAACAAACACAAACAGCAGCACCACTTTTTCATATTTGGTGTATTCTCATCAAGAGCGTAGGTTTGGTCTCAACATTGGTAGGGAGGATGTAACAGCATAACCTTCATGTACACTTTTTGCTCCGGATGGGGCATAAATAAGACCAAACAGATCGGGTGAACGGGGGTCAGGGCTATATTTCTCACGAATATGAACCTAATTAATTGATAGGCTAAATCAGGGGTGCTCATTCCATCGATCATGATCGACCAGTCGATCACAACGCTAGTGTGGGGTAGTTTGCGACAGCCCAAGATTTTATTTTCATTTTTTAATGTACATAGTTAATTATGATTATGTTGTGTGTATGTTGTGTGTATGTTGTGTTGTGTGAGCAACATATGAGTTTATGCAGCACTCTTCTCTCTCTAAGTAGCTTCTTGCTCAAGTTTTTCTGGTACTATAGTTTCCAGCAGTGTTCGCTATATTTGTCACAGTTTAATTAACGTTAACAGTAGAAAACACAAACGGTTCTCTCTAAGCAGCTTCCTACTCAAGTTTTGCAGGTTACCAAGTTCACACAGTTTAATGTTATACTAACTGGACTGGACTTTCAGTTGCAAAAATAGTGGTGTGTTTCCCACCTTCACAACATTTGCATGTTCTGAAATGACTTACAGTGGCTGCTACTGGCCGAAAAAAAATTCTACAGGGTGACCCAAAAAAAAGTTTACACTGCCATAATACAACGTAAATGCCATGTTTATTCATCTTAGAATTAGAATTTAATCACAAATTATACATTATTGTAAAGAACATGTACAGTACACTCTATTTTTCAATGTGTCCTCCCTTAAGTGTCACAACAGCCTCCAGGCGCCTGCGGAACGCTTGACAGGTCTTCTTTATGTAGGATCCTGTCATCTTTTCCCAAGATCTAACAATGGACCTCTCCAAGGCTGCCACAGAAGTTTGTGGCTTCTTAAGCCTGAGTTATACTCCCGCGTTGCGGTGACGGCGTAGCGACTACGGCGTCATTCGACATTCGATAGTTCTGCGGTGAGGGAACGCGTTGCTCTGTAATTCACCGCCAAGCCACTAGAGGGATGTGGCGTTATGTTTGTACGGTTTTGGGGCATGCTTGTTTACTTCCGCTAGTCGGAGAAAAAATAAACAATGCAAGATGGAACTCTTGAAAGTAAATATTCTGCTCATCAACACTGAATAAATATTGAACATACAAATGTTGACGATCAGGCGACGCAGAAGACGGTTTCGAGGCGGTCTGGCCGACTTTTGATGCCGCACAGAGAGTTTTAGACTCGGGTGGAGAGAGCTAGCTGTGGCGGCTAGCTTCAAACTGGCGTCGAGCACTGCGTTCAAGGTCTGCAAAGCCCTCCAGCCTGATTTGTTTGCCGTGTCCTACAACCAGCCAGTGGGAAGCCATAGCAGATTTCTGGCGTCTAGGGACCTTCCCAAACTGCGTTGGGAGGCTTGATTTTAAGGTTATCATAAAAAGCACCGAGGCACTCTCAATCAGTGATGATGTATTGTGTGTGTGAACTGTCTGTTATTGAAAATTAAAGATCAAAACAACTCTTTTGACACCAAATCTGTGCTTTATTCTTCATATACTTGAAGTGTGACACGTAAACAAGTCACAGACTCACAGCAAACATATGTACACAGTAAATGATGAAATGCACCAACCAAAAATACGACATAAAGTGATAAAAATTTCGCAGTTTTTGGCCGACTGGGTCACCGCTTCGTGTGGCCACTCGATTCCGAACACCCACGTCTCGGTGGTTCTTCCATTTTTTTTTTTTTCCCGATCGCCGACCTTGCCATTTGGCAATCACAATAATAATGTCTTGACGAGACTTGCTCTTCGATGATACTCCCGTCGGCTTGGTGCATTTTTGCGTGTAGAAAATAATGTTTGATTCTATTCTACAATGGCGGTGTTTTCGCGGTAAACCGGAAACAACAGTCTGAGCAGACCAATCACAGTCCGTTTTCGTCACGTCATACACGTCTAGGTGACGCGAAGGTTAGAAAATTCGAGAGGCGCGCGTCAGCCTACGGCATAGGGTCGTAACTCGATTCTTCCTTGACGGCGTAGGTCTGACGCGGAAGTATAACTCGGCCTTTACAGGCACTGTCCTCCACAGTTGCCCATATGCTATAATCCAGGGGATTGAGATCTGGACTCTGGGGTGGCCACATATCACCTTGTCAATCAACTTTTTGGTCCGCACAGATCGGGTTTTCCAGACCCAGGTTTTCGTGAGGCTGTTCCAGTACCTTTCAGCTTCTTTTTTAACTTTGTAGACTGCACATCTGGATATTCTCAGATTTGCTGCAATCTCAGTAGGTGTCAGACCGGCACGCAGCAATTCAGGTACAGCTAAAGTTTTCTTCATTTTCAGCAGAAGCACAGGAATTGTAGAGAAAAGAGATTACCAGCTGCATTGAGTGACCTTAATGAATCACTTAAGCATGACAACCTATTTAGATATGTTTGAATGGCTTTTAAACAAGCAGTCAACTGAGTGTAAACTTTTTTTTGGGTCACCCTGTAATTGCCCTCCTCTTCGAAGGGGGCGCAGGAGGTGGCATGTTTACGACATAGGGGCTGTGCGCGTTTTGAAGACAACGCAAACATTGACTTTTTTTTAATTATAAGGAAATAAAGAAGTAACCTTACATAAATGAACAAAAATAAGTTCAAAGTGCACATTAACATGGAAGAAAAGCGGCATGGAAAATGAATGAAATTAATGAATGTTCTGAACCACCCAAATAAAATAAATGTAATTCAAATATTTCCTTTCTCTTAAAGATCTGATCAACTTTCCGTTGTATTGCCCCTTTACTTCAAAAGCCCCCCCCGTATTTGTTGTTCCAAAAAAGTGCATTTGAACCAATCACAGCTAACTAGCCATGCTGATCGCATGTCAGTATGTCAGCCAATTGAAAAGACAATAGAGTCCTTTTTGTTTTTTGTTTTTTCTGCGTGCGCTGTAGTGCATGTGCACTCACTGTGTGTGCAGGGCGACGCGACTTGTCAGATTACTGAGAGACACTGGGAAGCACTACGTAGAATAAATGAATAATAGATATCAGTAGAAACGGATGACGCTAAACAAGCTCTTCATTAGGCTTGTTGTTAACACTTGTGTATGTAAATCTGACATTAGTAGATTGTTCTTACAGGACGTGCGTGTGTGGCAGCGTGACAGAGTGTTTTTAAACATGGGGTTTTGACAGTTGCCGTCATAATTTCGGAATCAAAGCACCATATGCCAGAACGGGGTTCTGCCATTAAATACGATGATGGAACGCCGTTCCGGCGTGTTCTGTCTCATTTTCACTTTACCCATACCACTTTAGGGATGATAGGGACATCAGGGACATAACTTATGTCCCTACCATCTCTATGCAAACCTACGCCCACGATTCTCATAGAGATCTATTACTGGCTGGTGACAAAGTTCGGACAAACATTCTGAGGGGAAGGTTTAGCACAGTCTAGAAGGGTATTGTCTTTGGGGAAAAATTCATTTAACCCGTTGATCCAGCGCAGTGGAGCGAAATTCACTATGCAACCAACTGGCGTACACCATTAGCAGGGCATGTGAGACAGGTTGTGTACCAGCCTAACATTAACAAATATTTATTTTAGAGGATGAAATTACGAAATATGACTAAACATAAACAGACATTACTTGGAGGCAGCTAAATAATTGATATTCTGTGTAATTGAAATGTTTCAAACTGGGACTGAAGAATCACGTGGGGACGTGAATGCAACACGTCACAGTTTGCAGTGTGGGCTGGTCCAACGCTGCACTTCCGGTGGAGACGTGGCTCTGTCCTGCTGCCATATTGACGCTGGACTGGCTAACCCGCAGTCACACATCCTCAAGAGAGCTAGAGCCTTGTGCCTCGCCTATTCGGAGTGATTAGTACAACCCAAACTAAAAATAAGACAAGAAACTGAAGGTCTTCGTCATACAGCGAGAAAAACAAAAATGGTAAGTAGGAAACGTCAGATCCTGAAAGTGAACTACGTTTCGTTGGGCCTAGTGCTTCAAAACACAAGCTAACCTTGTGTAGCTACCTGACGTGAGATAAGTCACCCAAAAAGAAACAACACGACCAATTTTTTTGAGTGACACTACGTTTTTTTTTTTTTGCATAGCTGTAGTTCATGATGCGAATTATGTTGATCATCAAAATGAATTGTTTAACGGGGTGGGCGACAAGGTTTGTGCAGTCTGTGCTGACGTGAACTAGCTCGTTCCTGTCTCTAGCAAGAGCATCGCTAACTGCTGTCACTGTGCATATCCCTCTCAAAGCTTTAGATGACAAGTTCTGTCACTATAACATGATACAATTTGGAAAGCGTGATTCATTCTCACGTGACTGATTTATTTATTGAAGTTTCCTGGTTTACTAATTAATTATCAAAGAACTAATGTGTAAAACAGCATTTTGGGCATAATTTCAAATGATTGTTGTTCAATGTAGGTTGGGTGGCTTCAATTCCTCTTTTATAAGCACCTGCTTTGTCCATTACTTTCTGATTAGTTGAGAATCTTTGGCATGATGGCTCAATTGCGTATCTACTAGTTGATGCAGCTGTTGCAAATCGATACAAAAACAATCTTCAAAGCTATATTGGTTTCATTATGATTCCGTTCAGTTGGGAAACAATACGATTTGGAAATAAAGCAAACAAAATGATACAACTCAATACAACATGGAAACAAAGCAATACAATTCCATACGACCTAGTAAGGTGTGTGTGTGTGTGTGTGTGTGGGGGGGGGGGGGTGTTATGGACTTTGTCAAGCTTTTAATCCTGTTCTGCGGTCATTTCCCTGTCAAAACACATCCAGGGTGTTATCATAACCATTCATGTACAGTACAGGCCAAAAGTTTTGACACACATACTCATTCATGCATTTTCTTTACTTTTCTAACCCTAACCCTTTTTATTTACATTGCAAATTCTCACTGAAGTTAACAAAACTATGAATGAACACATGCGGAATTACGTACTTAACAAAAGAAGGTGAAATAACTATTAACGTATAATATTCTGGTATCTTTAAAAATAAATGCTCTGATCCTTTGATTCTTTGTTCGGATTACTTTTTTGCACTCTCTTGCCATTCTCTTGATGAGCTTCAAGACGGAGTCACCTAAAATGGTTTTTGACTTCACAGTTATGTCTTTTCAGGGTTGATTAGTGGAACGTATTGCTTTATCATTGGCGTTGGAACCTTCATTTTTGTTACATTGAATGGGGTGTGTCCAAACTTTTGGCCTGTACTGTATATTTGAGAAATTGGCGAATCTCTTCTGTCTACCAGTGTAAGCTGCTGAAAAGATCGGTCCTGCATAGCACCTTGTTGGTATCGTACAGTGTTTCCCACAGGATTTTAGGAGACTGTGGTGGGAGGGTCTCTGACCATAGGATTTTTTTAAACTGTGGTGGTGGGCTGCATCGGAGTCGGACAGCCACACCATGTCGTGCCACGGCGATTTATTTTTTTTTCATTATTTTTTTTCCCCCAAGAAGAACCATAACAAAGATATATTTGAAATATTTCATTAGCTAGGCTAATGTTATAGCTCTCAGCTACGGTACATGTATGTAAAATGCGTTGCTGATTACAGCTACCGTACCCTATGTAATAATGCGACTTTTTTTCTCGTAGCAATAGTACAACTTACATCTCGTAGTGACTCAGGGTTGGCAACCCAAACTGTTGAAAGAGCCATATTTGACCCCCCCCCCAAAAAAAAAAAAAAAAAACCTGATACAGTATGTCTGGAGCAGCAAAAAATTAAAAGCCTTGTACGAGCCTTATAATTATCAATACTAGCTATATTAGCCTACTATAAAAATGACTAAGTTGGCTAGAAATACATAATTAGCCTTCATGATTAAATGTTTATTTTCCCTGCAGTGGATCCTATAGCGCACCACGTGACTACTCTGTTGTACGATGACACCACAAGTTTAACTTCATTACAATATTAATGAATTGAAAGAATGTTTGTATCATGTTTGTCCTCCTAGAAATCCTATTAAAACAAAAAATATATTTCCCTCCCCCATCTTTTTCCATTAAAAAAAAAAAAAAAAAAAGCTCCGAAGCAGCACTAAAGAGCCGCAGGCGGCCCAAGAGCCGCAGGTTTCAGACCACCGTCGTAGCCCTCCTTTTTCCTTTTTATTTGACCCTCATAAGTACTACATTACCACAACAATAACAGTCCTTCTGTCAACTGACTGGGACTGGGGGAATTCTAATGGCCGTGTAAAGAGTTTTTCTTGATTCGGTGAGAATCCCCGTTGTTCGTGAACTAAATTTCCACACAAACGCACATCGAGGTACCATTAACTTAGCAAGGAGAGGTATGAGAGTCATTTTTCGAGTGTCCCAGAGCTCGCGAAATTGGGGGGGGGGGGGGGCATTTATCCAACTCCTGTCTGAAGTTGGCGTGTCGGTGTTGTGCCGAAAAATAGCCACTCCACGCGAAATGTCCCCCCGACGGGAGTGCCCACACGTCACTCATACAAACAGCCTTTTCTTACCAATCGATGGACACGGAAACGACGTTCTTGTACCGTGAATATGTATCATTTTACTCTGCTTGAACTAATAAATACTTTACTGTGACCAACGCTCTGAAAATAGAGCAAGGCTTTATTTTGGGCCCCGCCTCTCCGCGCAAGTTCAATCAAAGTTTGCTGTCCGTCCAAGACGGCCGTCCACCGCTCACTTTCGCCGAAAAGTCCGATCCAAACTATTGTAATGCCCCGGATATGGGGAAGAAGGAGAGAAGTCTGTATTTGCTTACCCACTTGATTGTGGTAACAATAATAAAGAAAAACAATAACAAAATAACAGCGGGCTGCTAAGACATGCGACCGCTATCTCTCGCTATCTCGCTCGTTCTCCCATTCTTCCTACTCGTTCCCCTTGCGTCTCTTAAATAAATAAATAAAATACTACTCTAAAATAGAGCTGTCCCGACTAGTCGACATAGTCGACGTCATCGATGACGTAAATCCGTCGACGAGCACAACATCCCGTCGACGGTTAATGAAGGGTTAAAAAAAAATATGCGCGGAAAGTTCAGAATGTCGGATGCTCTGTATGCAAGCGGGGAAAGCGGCACAAAGCCAAAAAAGCGCACCAGAGTGTCCAAAACATTGACTTATTTCAAAGAAATAAAGGAGGGTACACTCTTGTGTCCTGTCTCTTCACTGCCAAGCTTGGCTGCACGTCGGCCGTGAATAAACACCTCAAGCGCCGTCACCGTTTGTAAAAAAAAATGTTTCTTTCATTTTTTGTACACCAGAGGGTGCTGTCGCTTTACTAAATAATAATGTTTCATTGACAATGGGCCTATAATGTGCTATTAGTATTGCCAACTGAAAGGTTTATTTCATGTTATGGTTTATTTTATGGTATAGAAAATTATATAAGGTTAAAAGGTCATAAATATATACAGTATATACAGTGATTGCACTCAAGGAAGAGATTGTCAATGATAAGGTAATAAATTAAGGTAAAGGAAATTCATATAGGCAATTCATTGATATATAAATAAGGTTTAAAACGAAAAAGGTGAAAAGTTTTCGTTAATTTCTAATTCTGTTGTTTTATTTGTATGCACCGTAGCTCTTACAGTGTGATTACATCAAGGATGGAATAAAAGTTGTAAACCATCAGTTTAAGAGACCATCTTTTCAATCGGGATGCTACACTAGTTAATTCTATCAGCATTTGAAGTCATTGTTTATTTGTGATTTATTATTGTTATTTACGTGTTTATTTGTACTTTAGTAAATATTTTAAGTGTTCCAATATGTTTTTTGTGAATTGATAAGTGTCAACAAAAATTTCATTGCTAAATTAGTAAACAAAAACAAAAAATATTTTTTTAAATTATTAGATTAGTCGACTAAAAAAATAAAAATAAAAATAAAAAAATAGTCGGCTGACTAATCGGGAGAAAATTAGTCGTTTGGGACAGCCCTGCTCTAAAATGCTGCTCGCTCGCGCGGGTGGTAGAGTGGAGTGGGCTACAGCTGTGTAATCGGCTGACTGACGCATCTGATTAGTTTTTTTTTTTTTTTTCCCCCCGGCGTTGGGGTGGGGGGTGTCAAACGAGCGGGCCGCCACAGTCTCGTTCATTGGTGGGAAACACTGTCGTACCTCCTCTCCTCTGACATTCAAAGCTAGCATATAGCAATCAGATGCATCCTGCGACAGTCCCTGTACCCACTCCGATTTTGCAGAAAAGTCACTCTTCGGCTCCGACACAGGAGTGTAGGCATGGACTATGTTTTCTGTTGCCATTTTACAAAAAACGCTGGTAAAACGGAACTTTCTCTAATTTGCTCAAAAAACACTCTTCCGAAAACAAAGGTAATCCAGCCGGAGGATAACGGAGTGAGAATACGTCAGTGGTGGGAACAACGTTCTTCAGTCCCATTTCCAGCCGTTTGAGACAACCATGTTACAAAAGAAATTTTCTATTAAGTCATGTATGAAATGAATAGCTTTCACAAATTGACTCAAGATAAAATGGTTACTTGAGTGTTCTTTAGAATGATACTATATGCCTGAAAATGGCATGGGCCTCTTTAAATCTATAGACATGTATCATAAAGAAGCCAATTACACAAAAATGACATCTTCAAGAATATTTCCAAAAAGATAAAAGGCAATTTTTTTCTTCATGGCACTGTAAGAATTAACAATCTCAGATAATAAATGACATTGACATTAAAAAAAAGAAAAAAGAAAAAAAGAATGCATGGCATTGTTCGAATGGGATCGAAGTATTTAAAAAAATACATGTGGAATTTGGTCGGTAACAAAAGTGCAACATTTGTAGCTAATATAGCCTAGTGATTTGGCAAGTGGGGAAAAATATGCAATGTTTTGGTGGTAATATTGCATAGTTCTTTTAACACAACAGTTAAGTAAAAAACGCAACCAAAAAAATTGAAATAAAGGGCTACTTCTAAACTTGAAAATGTCTGTTCAAGTGCAAGTAGTAATAGTAAGCATGATGCAGGAAGCTTTTATATAGGGATGCAGCTATCGATTATTTTAGTAGTCGATTAATTGATGAACTAGTTAGTTCGAATAATCGAGTAATTGGATAAAAAAGAATTAAAATACGGTGTTTAAAAAAAATAAATGAGGATCTAGAAAAGAAAAGGACTATTGGCTAACTTACATAGTAAAAGTCCTCTAGCTTAAAGTGCCTGTGACACGAAAAAGCATGTTTATTTCATAATACACGCGGTATTTTATGCCCCTGAATGATA
Source organism: Corythoichthys intestinalis (assembly GCF_030265065.1). Taxonomy (NCBI): domain Eukaryota; kingdom Metazoa; phylum Chordata; class Actinopteri; order Syngnathiformes; family Syngnathidae; genus Corythoichthys; species Corythoichthys intestinalis. Next base: position 41,253,949 of record NC_080400.1, read on the forward strand.
TGGGCCGCTTGGATGTGTGTGGAAGCGATCGCTATTTTGATTTAGTTTTTTGAATCCCGCGCCATGAAAATGAGTGACTTCCGGCTTCGGTCTTGCATTGAGGAGGAGGGCGCTGTGACGTGTACGGTAGAAGACGTCCTCTTCACGCTACAGTGTACTGTTGTGTATGAGGACGAAGGATTCAGCTGATTTTGCGGATTAATACGTTTATTTTTCGTATCACGCCAGCCAAACGGCTGCAGAAAAATCATTCTGTATGAGGGAGAGGCGTATGCGCCTTTTTGGAGTTTCAAAAGGTTCCCATTCACCGTGGATATTGACTGTGGGACCATTGGACATCTTGTTTTGTATTATGTCAAGTACGAATACAGCGATTACAAAGTAAACACTACAAACTTCCTTTAAATGAAGGACTACTTACGTTTGATCATTGATAGGCATGTAAAAAGCTCTCCTAATGCTCATTAGCAGCAGCACGTTAGCTGCACAACAACTCCAGCCACCCTCCTCCGGGGAACGAACTGTAAATTGCTCTCTGTCGGGCAGTTTGCCGATCCGCGAAGACAATCGACAACCGGGTCGTCATGTCAAATAATTCAGGATATTTATGTGTGATTTTCCGCTTTGAAGACTTTGAAACATCACTCGGTTCAGGTTAGCATGTCGGCTAGCTGTCACGCCTTCTGGTTTGTTTACATTCTCCGAAGCCGGGGAAGGGAAATGACTTATGTCCGATTTAGGTGTCATAAAATATCGTTCGGGAGGTGCGACAGTAAAGGTGAAGTCGACAGTTTTGACCATTATGGAGTAATTTTCCCATGTCGTCCTGAATAAATGCATTTTTATTATTTCATATTCCATCCAGCACAAGACTGTTATTTGTCATGACAATGCCATTTATTTAGCAATTGGGGAAAATACTTGGATAAAAAGAACATCCTGTAAAAAATATTGAAGTAAAGAGACAGAAACAATGACATTTTGCCGCTCTCTTCGTCGCGTTTTCCTCGTTGTGAATAGTTCCCCCTCGACGGGCTGACTGGTCCTTCTCAAGCCATTTATATAGCTTTTGGGGAAAAATACTTGGATAAAAAGAATATCCTGTAAAAATATTGGAGTAGAGAGACTGAAACAATGACATTTTGCGGCTCTCTTCGTTGCATTTTCCTCGTTCTGAATAATTCCCCCTCAATAGGCTGAATAGTAAAACCGATGAGCCCAGTCTACCGCTGACGTCATCCACCTCTTGGGGACGCTAAAGCCCTATAATGGTAGGCGTGGCTAACCGGCAGATTAAAAGACTAATTTCTCGTCATCTGTGCTTTGCTAAATTGTTGTATATAGTCGAATCGTCTCAAAATATGATTCTAATTCACATAATAATGCCATTTAAGACTTTTTTTCTCGTGTCATATGCTCTTTAAATACTATAAAATGCTAACTTTTTAATTTTTTTTATTTTTTACAATGCTCTTAACAAATGGTCCAAACACATATTCCCACAGAAAGACTGCTAAATACTGTATACTTATAAATTAAATTACAAAATCATTAAAAAGACATTAGCTTAAATAAAAACTTTGCTTATGTTGGTCTTAACAGGGAATAGTTGGATTCAGCCATGTGAAATGAGTTATGTCATATTCACTGTTGCTACTAGAGAGCAGTACATCCACCCAAAATCAATAAAACTAAATGCAAACACTTTCAAAACAAACCATTACAACGCCACTTTAATTAAACAAATACTCGAAGCAGCAAACTTTAATTTGAATCCTTTTTCTATAATTCTTTAATCTCTAATCGAATCACTCAAGTTTATTGATTACTCGTTGCAGCACTACTTTTATATTTAAGTTGGTCCGCAATTGTAGTCATACTTCCTCCTTCATACTACCTGATAGCGTTTGTTACGCTCGCGGTGTTTTAAAAAAAGAAACCTCCTAGGATACAGCTTCCTAGTCTCACGTTAGCCATTGCACATCTTGACCGCTGATGTACCTCTGTATTAATGGCATATTTTGTGTCGATTTACTATCGATACAGTAGTATTTCATGCCTTTACGAAAGGATCAAATTATTTTTCCGTCACACATTTGATCAGCCAATTCGTCTTACCATTTGGAAAACATACAAAATGTTTAATCCTTTAATATAGCGTTTTTGTTATGCTCATTTTAAAGTACATATAGTAACAAGTAGAGGTGGGAATCTTGGGGTACCTAACGATTGGATTACGATTCAGAGGCTCCGATTCGATTATTGATGTCACCCTAACCACCCCCCTTTTAATGTTTTGAACATTAGTTCCAAAATAGTTTAAAAATCCTATTAGACTAAACCAAACTAATATTTAAGTATCAAGTTAACAGTTAAAAACATTAAATAAAATACTCAAATCCCCATTTTGTATCAGTAGCTTTAAACTACATTCAATTAATTTAATGATGTGAATCAACCGTTAAAGTTGATAAAATTGCTCCCGTTATTCCATAATTTCCCTTCTAATTACAACATGTCAAAGTTTTACTTTTACTTTTACTTACTTTTACTATTACTTAAAGATAGATTCAAGTCAAGATTTTGCTGAGTTAGGAGTATTTCAGATAAAAAGTTAATTAGGTTCGTTACAACAGAGCCTTCTAGAGAAGTCTACTGCTTTAAGATAGCGGCTGTTTACAACGCGGCAACTACTAAACGGCAAGCCTGTCGTTTCGCATCTAGTTCTTTTTATATGTTCTAACACCGCAGTCGTCTGTCATTTAGCATCTAGTTCTGCATATATGTGATATCTACTGTGGCCGTATGTTAGTAGCAACTAGCAACTGGGCGTTGTTTGAACCAGCTGTCGGCCGCAGTCAGGTATTTTTGTTTTTTTATCTAGTGGCATGAGTTGAACATAATATTTGCTCTTGGTCCGTTCTTCATTGCGTCCTGAAGACCGCACTGTGTTTTAGTTCTGCTTTACCTGGTATAATTCAATAATCGGAATTTGGATGTTTGTGAATCGTTCTCTAACCTTATACGGCCGAATCGCGAATAATCTAAGAATCGGAAATTTCGCACGCCTCTTGTAGCAAGTCTGCCTGTCACCACTGTGTTGTATGAGACATAAAGTAAGAAATACTGTGCCATCTGCAGGTGCTGTTGGCAGCGGCGGTGTGCACCAAGGCTGGCAAGGCCATCGTTTCACGACAGTTTGTCGAAATGACGCGGACAAGAATTGAAGGTCTTCTAGCTGCATTCCCCAAACTGATGAACACAGGGAAGCAGCATACCTTTGTGGAAACAGACAGTGTCCGTTATGTGTACCAGCCCCTGGAGAAGCTCTACATGGTCCTTATTACCACCAAGAACAGCAACATCCTTGAGGACCTTGAGACACTCAGACTTTTCTCTCGCGTGGTAAGCCCTCCCGTGTTGGAGTGATTTCACCTCTGTGTTGTTGTGTGCTCCCAATTATATTTGCAATGTTTTTGCGTTTACTGTCCACACTTGACCTAGAGCCATCAGTGTGTCTTTCCGGTAAACACAACCATGTTTAATTCCCTGAATATTTGAAAATTGAAATATTTAAGAACAATTGTTACTGCTACACATACCAAATAAACATCTCTTTCTCCTTACAGATCCCAGAATACTGCCGGGTGCTGGAGGAGAGCGAAATATCAGAGCACTGTTTTGACCTGATCTTTGCCTTTGATGAGATTGTGGCTTTAGGGTACAGAGAGAACGTCAACCTGGCTCAAATCCGCACCTTCACAGAGATGGACTCCCATGAGGAGAAGGTTTTCCGTGCAGTTAGAGAGGTGAGATCATCACAAAGCTGTCTTAATTTACCGTATTTATGGGGAATATAAAGCGCACTTAAAATCCTTTATTTTTCCCAAAATTGAAAGTGCGCACTATAATACTGTGTCCATTATATGGATTCTGGGTGGGCTTATGGCCTCAAACCTTTTTTTGTTGGAGCATAGCTGTATTATAGTTCTCCAGTAAAGTGCTCAAGACCTGCAATAACTCATCAAACCCATTAAAAAAAAGCAACCTAACAAATAAATAAATTGAAAACTCAAAAATAATTACAATGATAAAATATAAAGAATGACTAAAGTATTACATTGATCAGGTGTGCCATATGTCTACTAAGTCATTTCTTGGTGATGCGCCTTATAATCTGATGCGCTTTATAGTCCAAAAATGTTAGTTTTTTTAGTAGATTTGCTAGTTTTCTTTTGTTTTAATTTTCTTTTTATTGTTTTTTTTTTATTAGTTTGAAATAGGGCTGCGACTAATGATTATTTTTATAATTGATTAATCGGATGATTAATTAAACGACTAATCGGATAAATGTTAGTTTTTTTTTTTTCCTCCAACTACGTTTACAATGTAGTGGATTTGCCTTGAAGTTCTTTTAGGCATGTTCTAAGTAACAGTGGAGACAAAACTGATGATTATTTCCTTCAAAAACAATATTTTATAACAGCTTCCTGACTCTGACGGAGGCGCACTGAACACTCAGATTAGTTGGCAACTACCGGTAATTTATTTTATCGATTAAATCTATTAGTTGTTGCAGCCTTAATTTTTGAATTAGTTTTTCAAACGTTGGTTTATTCGTCAGGTGCAGGATAAAATCGAATAACATAATGCTCATAAAACGGATAACTTTTTTGGGGGGATAGTCATATAGAACAACCAACTTTAACAGTCCACAACATAGCCTGAAGTGCAACCACCAGGTGTGCCTGCCTAGTACATATCAAAACACATAAACTGAAGACACACAGGAATAACGAATATAAGCCCACACATCAGCCAAAGTTCATATTTCTTGATAGCCAGGAGTGACTGAGGTTCTAAAGTTTGATGATGGCTACATAGAAATAAACTATCTTTTCAATATAAGTCATTCTGTATAAATCGCTTGCAGTAAGATTTGCAGGTCACAACAAAACTAAAAATGTCATCAGCAAGTCTTACTAGATATAGTACTTCTGATCCCTAACAAAAGTCGTTCTACTGCAATGTGATGTAAGAAGTCGTTAGTTGTGCTGCAGTAAACTATTGTCACTAATTTGCACAAAACATTTTTTTAATAACCCCTATTCGAAAGACAACCTGTTGATCAAGGGTGTGTTGCTTAGCTCCCTAAAGGTTGGGAAACACTGATCTGTAGGATACAATTTAGAGCTCAGCACTAAACCTCGGGAGATGCCTCAAGTAATCACTAAACAATTAAAAAGCAAGCATGGGGCTCTAATGCACTTTATTGAAACACGCCATAGCACTTAATACTCATTCATTCGATCACACTTGAACGTACACAAGTAATATTAATAAATCTTACCCATACCTCTGCAATGGATGAGAACTCTGGTGTGAACAAAACATGTCAGCAGATTTACTTAGACTTGGAGTATCTTGTTTGAACCAGCAAAATATTATACACAGTGCAGAGGTTGCGCTAGACTTTTTCGTTGTCTGTCATTTTGACTGACAGGGTCATAAAAATCCGGTCATAATCTATTTTTACCCGTCACTTAAATTTTAAAAATGATGATAATGATATTGTGGTGACCCTTTGTTTGGCATAATTCACCTTCCGTACTTGTGTGTCCATTTGGCCGAGCGCGTTACCGGCTACGACACAGTCACGTGACAGAGACACTTAAGAGCCGCGCGCGTTCCGGCTTGAATAGAGAGTTCACAGAGAGCAGCAGAGCTACAGCGGCTGGACACAGCAATTCGAGCTAACAAGACTCTTAACATTGCATACCGCTTCAACATATTCAATAGTATTTAGTTTTCATTCATTTTAAATTAATATTCTGTCCGAACAAGCTTAACAGAGAATCCACACCGTGCCATCATCACACATCAAGCAGATGAGGTTACATATGGAACAATGAAATTAACAGTTCACCTGCTGTGACCTGAACGCAGTCTCACACTTTCCTCCTGGTGCGCATGGACTTGAATTGCGTGCCCGCTTGTGCAGTCCCTCTTTTTTCACCTCTTTTATCAACACCATCGTCGTTTTGGGGCTTTTTGAAGAAACTTCGGACACTCAGTTGCCTTGACATTTTTCAGAGTAAGGCCAACGACGTCATGCATCAAGAGAGACAATAGCTAACTAATATGCTCACTCGCCACCCTGTGGTCTGGAGTGTGAATTGCAACCTGTCAAAATGACAGATGGACTTCAGTTTTTTCCGTCACCGTTTTAAAAAAATCGGTCAACGACGGAAAATATTCGGTTAACGCGACCCCTGATACAGTGGACCCTCACGATATGCGCAGTCTGTTTCACGACCAAGCTCGTATTAGGAATGTGCTCGTATTGTATTTTCTCCAAATGGAATAATTGAATTCCACTTAATGCGTGCAAGACTTGCCTCAGCCCCCCCCCCCCATGTTATCCCTAAAAAATAACAATAATTCAAGGCATAATTTTTTAAGGCTAAATGAAAATGAAATTAAAGGTTAAAAACAATGCTATTTATATACAAGCACTTACCACGAGGGCTGAGACGACGTAACAAAAGTTCGAGCCAGACGGATGCTAATTCTTTTTTGCGAGTGTGGTCATTCCTTTCATTGCAGTTATAGCCATGATACCCTCAAGATAGCCAACACTTTTTTGTTTTTAATGTTTTCTATGATTTCTTGCCTTGGTTCAATTCAGAGCGTTCCAAGCAAAAGAGAGCTCTCATGACACCTATGGGGCGCTGTTTGTAAAGCAGCACATGCTGAAAAATAACAGCAACATTTTGTCACATTTAGTGCCAAACCAAGTTTAAAATGTGTTTTGGACTCTGGACGCGTGGGAAAGGCTTTTCTGCTGCTTGTTTGGTGAAAATTTGCTCACATACACTGATTGTATTGGCCAATTTTTAAAATGTATTTTGTTAAACCACAGACTCAGGAAAGAGAGGCCAAGGCTGAAATGAGGAGAAAGGCCAAAGAGCTGCAGCAGGCGAGAAGGGATGCTGAACGTTCTGGCAAAAAGGGACCAGGTTTTGGTGGCTTTGGCAGTGGTGGCATGAGCAGCATCTCCTCAGGCTCTATCATCACGGAAACCATCGTAGAACCTGAAAAGCCCAAGATAACACCAGCTCCAGTCAGGTACAGAAAATGAGAAAGTTCAAAATTTGCTCTGTCGTTGGTGTTTTGAATTGTCAAGGAGTGTTTGACATTGTTTCTCCCCCTTTTCAGACCAAGTGGACCAAGTAAGGCCCTGAAGCTGGGTGCTAAAGGGAAAGAGGTGGACAACTTTGTTGATAAATTAAAGTCTGAAGGAGAAACTATCATGCCGTCCTCTGGGAAAAGAGGCTCAGATGTTTCAAAAGCTCTACCATCGCCAGTGAATGTAGAGAGGTATGGCAATGAATTCCCACAATATCTTCTTTTCATTTAATGAAATTGTATTAACAGTCTACTTCTGATGGTCCTCCACTCACCATCTCTTTTATTGTGTGCGCTCTACAGTGTACATCTCCGTGTTGAGGAGAAGATCTCGCTCACTTGTGGGCGTGATGGTGGGCTGCAGAACATGGAGGTTCTGGGCATGGTGACGCTCCGAGTCACAGATGACAAGAACGGACGCATTCGCCTTGTTCTTGTAAATAATGACAGTAAAGGGCTACAACTACAAGTAGGTGCTTTTCAAAATTTAGCCTCATTTAATCGTCACACATGAAGTAATGTAACTCATTGGCTGCCATTGATAATGAGAGGAACTGTTTCTACATTGACCACACAGTGACATTGCCATATTACTAATTATTACACGAACTATGGAAACAAACCAACCAACCGACCAAATTGCCATATTACTAATCATAACACGAACTATGGAAACAAACAAACAAACCAACCAACCGACCAAATTAAATCGATCAAAACGCAAAACATCATCAACATAAGATTTTGATAAAAAGAATGTTTTTATTTAAAAAATGATCAGAAACATCCAAGTTCCTTTTTTTTTTTTTTTTTTTTTTTTTTTTTTTTTTTTTTAAATTGCTTTAGGTGGATTGTAACTGATAAATCTACATATTGTATCGAATCGATAGAAGGCCCTTGTTAGACTTTGCAATATTATATACATGTATCGTTGTCCGATGGATTGATATTGGCATGAAATTGATTTACACCCATTAACTACTAAATATTTTATTCCTAAATTTGTTTTGTATTAATGTATATTAGTTGCTAAAATGTCATTTGACATTAACCATTGATTACCCCCCCCCCTCCCCCCGCCAGACGCATCCCAATGTGGACAAGAAGTTGTTCACCGCCGATTCAGTGATTGGCCTGAAGAACCCTGAGAAGTCCTTCCCTCTCAACAATGATGTTGGCGTCCTAAAATGGAGACTACAGACCACAGACGAGTCACTTATACCTTTAACCAGTAAGTCCAAATAGATTTCGGCATATGTTATTTATTCATTATTATTTTTTGCCAAGGTCCGTTCAAATTATTGTGGAAGGTGTATTGAAAAATAGCCTGGGGCAACGTTCAGGGAAACTGCCTTTCATTGCTTGTTGCTACAAAAGTGACCCTACACAGCCACAAAGCATTGGCCAATTTAACCCGGAGTAGTCGCCTACTTCGTCACGGCAAGCAGAGGGATGAGTTCACTGAGTGACTGTTATCACTGAGGACTGGGCGAGATGGTGCTGGTGTAGCGAGCATAAAATTAATGTGCGTGTTAGTAACAAAATACGATTTGGCTTTTTAAAAGCTTTTTAAAAATCTCCTGCAGTGCCAACTTTTGGCTCGGTATGTGCCTTTCGAACCATCGTAGATGTCACATACAAGTTGTCTTCCCAAGTCTGCCTCTAAAATACTGGGAAGCCAGTTAGAGAAGTGCTTTAGGCATCTCTATATTTTATATAACATTAAATGAAGTCTTCCTAGTCCTGTGTCTTTCCATTAGATATAGGGTTGCAATACACTAATGAAGAATCCCGTGATTAGTAACAAAAATGCATGTGGTAATATTGGCGTTAACCATTGTAGGAATTTTAAGTAGAAAACAACTAATATTGTGCTGTGCTTTCATTTAATTCTTTGTTTATTGTTAATCTGGGTTTATCGTGATTACTGTCAAATAATCAAGACATACAGGAAAAACGAGATGTGGCAACTGCCAAAGTTTTCTTGCTTCATTTTTTATAAGCAGCATGATAAAACTACGTAATTATGGGTGGCTTTCAGTGTTTGTAATGTAGCAATTGGTTAAGCAACAATCATATCAAATTGATTTAAATGCAAAGCAGCAATCAACACCGTTTTTTAGATTTCTATCCATCCATCCATCCATCCATCCATCCATCCATTGGGATGCTTAAAAAAAAGCAAAACAAAAATAAAGGATTTCACACTTGAAGGGTGAAGATCTAACTTCTCCAAATGCCCCCTCAAAGATGCTTCACAATGTCTTTCTTTCTTCAGTAAACTGTTGGCCTTCAGAAAGCGGCACTGGCTGTGACGTAAATATCGAATACGAGCTGCAAGAGGAGAGCCTGGAACTCAACGACGTCGTCATTACCATACCAGTGCCGTAAGTAGATAAATTGTAATAGTAAATAATCTTTTTGTGTGGTCAATAAGAGAACACATTGACGGAATTAGCTTTACAGAAAATATGTGGTCTTTGCTTAAATAGCAATAAAATACAAAAATAATACTTTATAGTTGTTATCATAAAGTGTGTTACATCATAGTGGATCTGTCTCCGTGTAGGTCTGGTGTGGGTGCTCCTGTTATTGGAGATCTGGATGGAGAGTACAAACACGACAGTAGGCGAAATGTCCTGGAGTGGTGCCTACCTGTCATTGATGCCAACAACAAGACTGGCAGCCTGGAGTTCAGCATTAGCGGGCAGCCCAATGACTTCTTCCCCGTTAATGTGTCCTTTGTGTCCAAACGCAACTATTGCGACATTCAGGTAGGAACTTGGATTGAAAGAGGCTAAATCTTTTTTTTTAATGCTCTAAATGATACATGCTGCATTTTGAAAGTCTTTTTTTAACATCAACTGGCTTTTGTAGTTGTCAGATAAGGGGTGTCTACTTTTTCCTCTGAGGGCCACTTTCAGCAAACTGCTGAAAAGGTGTCTGTTTGAATCACGACCTCGACATTTCTAGCTAAATCTAAATGTGAAGGATAACTTGTAGTATTTGCATATTTTTGTAGTATATTTGTCTGTGCATATGCCAAAAATTATCCAAATTGTTGATTTGGACACATTTTATGGACCCACCCCTGGCTTGACACAAACACTCCCAGCTGCTAAGACCCATTGTCCTCTAGTTTCTTTGAACGCAAGAAGCATTTCGAAGGCTATTTTTAATACAGGCCACGGGCCACATTTATTTGGAAGACAGGCCGGACTTTGAATCGAATGCCGTGATTTAGTTCCTCATGCTTTTTCCACTTGATTGGATTAAACTGTATGCTTTGCTCTCAATTTGCAACATGTTCATAGTAATGAACATCTTTTCTTTTTCTCTCTCTGCACCAGGTTGCCAAAGTGACCCACGTTGATGGAGACAGCTCTGTTAGATTCTCTTTGGAGACCTCCTTTGTTGTTGACAAATATGAAATCCTGTAAGAATTTTTGAAGAAAAGTGAAAATAAATAGCCCACAAAAATTAGTCCAAATCTGCTCCAGAGAACGATTGACAATTCCTTGCCTGCCCACCCTGTATACTATTACACAGACTGTGTACGTCAACAGGACTTCATCATCCCTTCTGGCAAATCCGCTACCAAGTGCTGGAACAGCTGCAGTGGTTTATTTATGTTTCTAAGAGCAGGAAGGATCAGTTAAACAGTAATTGAAATTTCAGAACTATATTGATTATATTGTTACCGACCTGAATGGAGGCCGAGGATGATTGCGGGCGGGCCACTGGTCACATCGTGCTCGGGACAAGCTTTTGGGGAACCTGACAACACGGTGCAATGGTATCAGCCTTCACTCCAGTTGGCCCAAATACTCAACATGCACCCAACTGTTATTCTTTCTTCTCTATGTTGCATTGCAATAGTTTGATAATGCTGATCGGGGTTCTTGTTTTCTTTTTCTGATTTTGTGTCCTAAACTGTTCTCATGTCTGTCATTATAAGCAATCAAACTGTTGTTGCTCTCGCCAATATTTTTTCCCCATGCAAGGACACTTTACTAAAAAAGGTTACAGATTGGACCTTGTCTCAAAAGCAATTACTCATTATATATCTGCGGCCATTTTCGTTAACATCATAGAGGAGTCTTTTCTTTTTAACATACCTTTTTGCTGTGTAATTGGTCATTTTACACCACATGGCATTGAAGTATGACAGTGGAAAGCAGATGTACCCAATGAATATATTTGAGTATTTCAATTTAGATATTTTTGTAATTCCCTGGTAACCCTTCTTTGCACAAAAGTCTAGTTGTGTTACAGTAATGGCAATTACATTGTGGGGAGTGGTAATTTAGACAAGGGCCAAAAACAAATCCAAATAACCCACAGAAATAAGTTATTGGGCACTCCATAACCAGCGGCTCACACCCATATCCATCAATGTATTTTTTTTCTTGACATCTAAGATTAAATCAATATTCAAAAATTGATAATAGCCATATTAGTACGGTATTATTACTTGTGGATCTCTGGTAAATCACTTTTTAGTTACTTCAGTGACATTACGGCCTCCACAATAATTGGCAGTAATGGACCTTGAATGTTGGTTTGCCACCCACCAACGAAGCAGACATTAGGGCTGATTGTATTTTATAAACGGTCAATGGGCTGAATAAGTCAAAATGCCCGTTTTACGTTCATTTTGGTAGCGACCAGATGACGGTTGCTTCTTACACGTAGAAAAGTCAAAAAAGGGCTTTGGCTGAAGGATACCTATTTATTACAGATCAATTTCCATATACTGTCTGATTTTGGGCCATGTTTGCCCATGAAAAGCTGTAAAGACTGCCAATTATTGGGATTTTTTTTTCCTCGGGCATGGTACATCCATAGCAATTATAAATCACGAGAGGTCCACAGGTAATGCATTCCAATCCTGTGCGAATCTGCCTTTTTTTTTTTTTTTAAACAACTAAATATTTCAGTGATTTTGGGGTGGTTTATTTTTCACTTGAACTCCCCAAATTTCAATTTAGCAAGGGTTGTATGGCCGAGTTGAAAATGACTAAAGCGTTTTTTATTTCTGAAGGGAATCGTAACATTCCATTGTACTATTAGGGGGAAAGCAGAATCTTTAATGTAATAAAATGTATTCTTGAAAGGTTCATGGTTGGGAGTTATTGTCATTACTTAATATTGCACTGTAATTAGGCAAGGCGTGGGGTGGCGTGGCTCAGTGGTAGAGTAATTGTCCCCCAACCCAGAGGTTGTGGGTTCGATTCTCCGCCCTGATGAACACGTCTAAGTGTCCTTGAGCAAGACACTGAACCCCGCATTAATCCTGGTGCTGCGTCACCAGTAGGTGGATGGTGAGATAGTGTAAAGCGCTTTGAGTGCCTAGAAAGGTGGAAAAGCGCTATATAAGTGTAACACCAACACCAAGGCAAATTTATTTATATAGCACAATTCAACACAAGGCAATTCAAAGTGCTTTACATCACATGAAGACCATAAAAATCACATTTAAATCAACACAACGTAAAAACCAAGAGAAAAGATCGCATTTAATCACAGAATAAAAATAAAACAAAAACTACTACTACTAATAATAATTGAAATCAGCAATGGAGATAAGCACAAGAGGAATAGAAAGCAGATAGATTGAATTATATAGACAGTTATGGATATGCAGTGCTAAACAAAAGCGTTTTTAGCCCTGATTTAAAAGAGCAAACAGTTTGAGCATACTTCAGACGTTCGGGTAACTTGTTCCAGAGGTGAGGACTAATAATAACTAAATGCTGCCTCACCCTGCTTGGTTCTTGTTCTTGGAACATGGAGAAGACCGGTTCCAGACGACCTTAGGGGTCTAGATGTCTCGTAGGAATCTAACAAGTCAAGCATGTATTTTGGTCCAAGGCCATTAAGTGTTTTGTAGACGAGCAGTAGTATTTTATAGTCTATCCTTTGACTCACTGGAAGCCAGTGTAGCCATTTCAAAACCGGTGTAATGTGGTCCAGCTTCCTTGTATTTGTGAGGACTCTGGCTGCAGCATTCTGTACTAGCTGCAGCTTCCTGACTGATTTTTTATCAAGACCTGTAAATATACCGTTGCAGTAGTCCAATCTGCTGAAAATGAATGCATGCATAAGTTTTTCCATGTCTTGTTGAGTCAGAAGCCCCTTAATTCTGGTTATATTTTTTAGGTGGTAATAAGCGGATTTAGTGACAGACTTTAGATGGCTATCAAATTTTAGGTCTGAGTCAATAATTACGCCAAGGTTTCTGACTTGATTTGTAGCTGTAAGTGACATTGTGCTAAGTTGGCTGCTTATCTTTGACCTTTCCTTTTTTGGCCCAAAAATGATCACCTCTGTCTTCTCCACATTTAACTGGAGAAAATTCTGGCACATCCATTCATTGATTTGATGAATGCATTTGCTCAGGGAGACTAAGGGACTATAATCATGTGGGGACACAGAAATGTACAGTTGTGTGTCATCTGCATAGGCGTGATATGAGATGTCATACTGTTCCATTATCTGAGCTAACGGAAGCATATAGATGTTAAATAAGAGTAGTCCAAGAATTGACCCTTGAGGGACTCCACACGTGAATTTGGTTCGTTCTGACTGATATTTTCCGATCGACACAAAGAAATCCCTATCATGTAAATAGGATGTAAACCACTGAAGAATAGTGTCAGTAAGCCCTACCCACTGTTCCAATCTGCTGAGTAGTATGTTGTGATCAACCGTATCCAATAGTATATATATATATATATATATATATATATATATATATATATAATATATAGTATATATAATAGATCCAATAGTAGCAGAACAGATGATTTGCCTGCATCGGTATTCCGACGAATATCATTTAGGACTTTGATAAGTACGGTCTCGGTGCTGTGTTGTGGCCGAAATCCAGACTGAAATGAGTTAAAAAGATTGTTTTGCATCATAAAAGTCTGGATCTGTTCAAACACAACCCTTTCGATAATTTTCCCCAGGAATGTCAGATTTGATATTGGCCTGTAATTACTAATGGTTGAGGCATCCAGATAAGGTTTTTTTTAGGAGAGGTTTTATTACTGCAGTTTTTAAAGTCTGAGGAAACTCTCCTGTTTGGAGGGAAGTATTTATAATCTGAAGTAAGTATGGGGCTATGCAATGAAAAACAGTTTTGAAAAAGTTTGAAGGAAGGATGTCAAGGCAGCATGTTGTGGGCTTTAATTTCGACACAATTTCTGTTAAAGTGGCATAGTCCAAGAGGCTAAACTGTCTAAGATTGACGTGGGGGACATTTTGGGAGGCGTTTAGTGTAACATTTGTTAATCTGGAGTTGCACACAGTCTGTCTAATCTTTAGTACTTTGTGTGTAAAGAATGCTGCGAAATTATTACAGGACACCTCAGATGCCAATTCCTGAGGTATTGATGCTTGTGGGTTTGTCAGTTTGTCAACAACAGAAAATAGTGTGCGAGTATTGTTGGTCTTTCTACTAATGATCTCTGAAAAATATGACTGTCTAGCATTTTTCAGTTCCTGGTTGTATTTGCGAAGACTCTCTTTGTAGATATCATAAAAAACTAGGAGTTTGTTTTTTCGCCATCTGCGTTCTGCTCGTCTACGAACTTGCTTTTGTTTTATAGCTAGTATGGCATTTCTCCAGGGTGACCTTTTCTTTCTTGACAAAGTTTTTGTCTCAATCGGGGCAATAGTGTCCATTACAGTAATCACACTGGAACTGAAACTATTTACAAGTTCTTCCACTGGAGCTATTGTAGGGGTTAATGATGAGGCATAGGCCGGTGTGAATAACGCACATGTGTTATCACTTATGTAACGCTTCCTAATCACCTCGGTTTCCCTTTTCAGAGGATGGACAGGGGTGGTCATTTTAAACAGAATACAGTAGTGATCAGACAGAGCAACATCATTCACTGTGACCTCAGAGATGTTAAGACCTTTGGATATTATTAAGTCCAGTATGTGCCTTCTGTTATGTGTTGGAACTGTGACATGCTGAGATAAACCAAATGTATCCAAAATATTTAAAAACTCTCTAGCACATCCGTCTTCAGGATTATCAACATGAATGTTAAAGTCACCCACTAAAACAACACAATCAAAGTCCATGCAGACGGAAGACAGTATTTTGGTAAACTCATCAAAAAACATTGTGTTATGCTTCGGTGGTCTGTAAATTGTTACCAAGGCAGCTCTGCAAGGGCTTTTTAGCTGAATGACAATATATTCAAAGGAATCAAACTGACCACATGAAATATTCGTGCATTGAAAACTGTCCCCGATCAGACTGGCAACCCCACCTCCTTTCTTATGGGTTCTTGGTGCACTAAAGAAATTGAAGTTTGTGGGGGTTGCCTCAATCAGAACTGTCGAACTCTTATCTTGATCTAACCAAGTTTCTGTTAGGAACATCATGTCAAGGTTATGTTTGCTGATAAAATCATTAATTAAGAAAGATTTGCCAGCTAAAGATCTGATATTTAGCAGAGCCAATTGGAGATGCCAGACTGGATTCACTGGTGAGTTTTGGGAATGACAAAATTATCTGTTTACATACATGTAATTGTTTATATTTTCACGACATTTAAAAAAAAAAAAAAAAAAAGCCCTGCGAGGCACCTATCTTGATAGAAACCATAGAAGAATGCCAGAATTGTATTTCGTAAGGCAAAGGCTGACCCAGGTATGCTTTGAGGTCATTGGCCACATAGGATTTTTAACATTGAAATGTGCCAGGTCATTAGATGGCCTAACGAGCATTTTAAGAAAGAAGAAAAAAAAAAAAAAAAAAAAGTCATTAGTAGATTATCTGACAGCTGGTTTTACACGTGCGCCACAGGAATCCAACCAAAAGGCTCACACTGTTGAGTCAGTTCTCAACCTTTAAAAGCTGAAAATAACTAAACTGGCTCGGCCCAAATCATGACAAAATCAAATACTCATACTCAAAAAAAAAAAATCGCACACCAATTTTGAGTATTTAATCGGGACTGCACTAGTCTAAACATTTAAAATGCATCGTGATTCGTCTCACCACCCCAGGGTAATATTGGTCCTTCCCCTAACAGTCCTACTCAACAGTGTGCACAAAACAGTTTAGAGTATCCAACCAACCCACCAACACGTTATAGACTAGAGGAAGGAGTCCCTAACTCACCCACCAACACACAAATGAGATTTTAAAGGGACCGTCCATTGGAAGTCAATAAATTATTAATGAATAATTATTACATTGTTTGTCTCAAAAGAGTGCTAAGAAGCCTGCCAAATTTGAATTTATCAAAATTGCTCAATATATTTAAAAATTCCTCAAAATGGGGAAAAAAATAAGCTGGACCTTCAAGTTTCGGACGCTAGGTGTGTCTCTTCAAACTAACTCAAACTGTCTACTTGTTACAGAGCTTGTTATAGTGCTGAAAATGGATAACACTTTTCTAGTAGTTCTCTATATCAACACAACTCATCTACCATGTCATTGAGTCTTTGTGAATGCGGACACAGGGAGACCCATCTCTAGTCAACTGGGCTTTGCGAAGGCGAACAACTGGCGAGCAGTGACCCTGGGAAACCCCACAGACAAATGGTTCCCCATGTGGCAGTCACCATCAGTAGATGAATGCAGTCCCCTTCAATTAGGTAGAAAATCAGCAGGTCTTTGATGGCACAGGACCGGACCATACAGTACATCTACTCCTGGTCACTGCTACACGACGCACCGCTTGTCAACAGGGCGTCTCTGATTGGCTCCGATAACTGCAACGCCACAAGTATAGCAGCACAGACATAAAGACAGAATTAGGGCTGTCAAACGATTAAAAATTTTTAATCGAGTTATTCACAGCTTAAAAATTAATCGTACTTAATCGCAATTCAAACCATCTATAAATTATGCCATATTTTTCTGTAAATTATTGTTGGAATTGAAAGATAAGACGGATGTATACATTCAACATACTGTACAAAAGTACTGTATTTGTTTATTATAACAATAAATCAACAAGATGGCATTAACATTCTGTTAAAGCGATCCATGGATAGAAAGACTTGTAGTTCTTAAAAGATAAATGTTAGTACAAGTTATAGAAATTTTATATTAAAACCCCTCTTAACGTTTTCGTTTTAATATAATATGTCAAATTTTCAATCAAAAAATAAACTAGTAGCTCGCCATTGTTGATGTCAATAATTACACAATGCTAATTGTGCTGAAAGTAACAAGTTGACATGACACTGTGTTGTCATTTTAATCTGTTTGAGCGGGGCATGTGCGTTAATTGCGTCAAATATTTTAACGTGATTAATTAAAAAAATTAATTACCGCCCGTTAGCGCGATCATTTTGACAGCCCTAGACAGAATACATAGACGCCACAATACATCAAGGATATCTTTGACATCGCCGCCATATTGGACAGGTCTCCACGCTGTAATCAATGTCAGAATATTAGTGGCTCAAAAGGAGCAAAGACTGTGGTTATGGGTGATGGATGAGTATGTGGATGCTGCCGAGAAGTTGAGTTTGGTGCATGGAAAACGTGACGCCAACCCCTGGCCATACCAAACTGAGTTCTTGGAGTTCAAATCAGCCGTTGATAACAATATCATACTCCAATCAAACCTTGTGTGCTGAAAAGGCAGCTATTTTCAATATAAATACTGTACTCCGGTTCCAACCAGTGCAAGCATTTACAGGTAAGGTTATAAGTAGGATCATAGCCAATGGCGTGCACTTAAGTTTGAGTTTTCTTTAAATTTCAGGTTTTGGAGAATCTTGTTCAGCATTTACTGTAATAAAAGAGTGATTTTGAGCTCTTTTTGTGCCTTCACAAACACATATACAAAAGAAATAAAGTATATTTTATTCTCTACGTTTTAAATAAGCCACTTTTTACTTGAATCGATTTTTACACCATTATTTTTACCACAGCGGAATTTGACTTTTGGGGCGGGGGGGTGCACAACATGTTCATGACCCCGAAACGCAGTGTCAGCAAGAAAATTAACTTACAAGAATATTCATAATAATAAGTTGAAAATGAGCGTTTTTTGTTTCCCATCATTCTTGAGGGGAATTCTAAATCAGGCTGCTTAGGACAGCTATATTTTTCGCCAAGATCATCATCCATTGAATATGGTACGCCTGCCGGTATCGTGCTAATGTAGTTATCCTCGTCAAAAATTCTATTCCCGGGGCGGAACCACTGCGCTGCACTGATTTGCTTGATTTCCGTGTTTGCTGATGTAGTTATCTACGAGGTTTTAAAACATGGCCCATCCATCAAAAAAAAAAAAAAAAAATCCTGCGTATAATGTAACGTACTTACTGAATGTAAAAAAAGGCAATGTTCTACTGTTTAATGCAAAAATCAATGGTACTTTTGACATACCCAAACTTGAAACAACATACGAAAACAATATACTGCAAAGGTTTAGTATTTTCAGGCCAAGTTAATTTACAGGTCACATTTAAGCCAAATATTATGTTATATATTATATTAGCCAAAATATGGGCTGATTTCTAACACAAGATAAGGGGTAATGTTTTGAGCAGCCATTAGCTAATTAGCACTAACTACTGTTCGTACAACTAAACATAAGCTGCTTTATTGGCAGCGACCCGCAGACAGGGCTTGGCCATTTTTGGTTTTTGGTCTCATTAGTCATAGGGCAAACAAGCACTTCTTTCACAACAAAAAGCCCCCGTTGTTTCTTTTACAGCTCACATATACGGTTCTGCATATAATGTCAGCAAGGGCAGATTGTAGGCAGACAATAAACGCCCAAAAAGATGAGGAACATCCGTTGAGACGTTGCAGACTAACAGATGGGTAAATACAGGGAGATGACGTGTGTGTGGGGGGTGTAATGGGGAGGGGGAGGAGTTCAACTGAGTTTACCAACACCCATACTTGGAGTGCGGGTGTTGTTAAAGAGCAAGGGGCGTAGCATCCCTCGCCTCATAAAAAGAGGGTGTGTCTGTTTTCCGAATGAATGAACAGGATGATAAGCTTTGAAAGGGTCTCACAGGAGGAAGAGGGAGAGGGGTGAGCTGGTCCGGGCCGCCCTGTTGTCTTTGGCTTGTGAGAAACACACTTTTCGGAGGGGCCGCTGAGTCAGAGTACATGTTTTGACTGCAATTCAAACCAGACAATCGACTACTACGCTGTTTGGACTTAGGGCAAAGGCCATTTGGGAGCGGGGTCAGACTTGGGGAAACGGTCCATCTTTGTTGGCTGCTAATCACTTAGATCGAGTGATGATGCTGAAGAAGGTGCGATTCAAGGTAGGAAAATGTTAACACTCTCTTTCACTATCAAGGTTAACACGTTTCAATCGTGTACAAAAAGAGTAAATGTAATTCTTGCGAAATTGACGTTATGAACAATACATTAGTCGCAACTTCCTGAAGGATACTCATACACTGACAGGGCAACTGAGAGACATCATCAGATGTGCCTTGGGAAATTATCCAATTTCACTGACTTTATTTACTGCAAATATTAAGCTTCTATTCAACTATCTATGCCACTGACCTATAGTGACAGGCAGGCATGCAGAATATTCTTCCACTAGATGACCGAAGCTTGACCTGTGTATACACATTTTTTGGCAGTGTTGTTTTCGTTTTGCCATGACATTTTTTTACTAATATAAAATGTGTCTTGGTTCAATAAAGGTTGGGAAACACAGCCCTTAACATGAATCTAAAGATCAGGTAGAGCTGTCTCCTCGTGTTGGTTCTTGTTAAAGATCATAATCCTCTTGTAAGTCACAGGCTCTAAGAACCTAGGAAAAACCCCTCAGAATATGACCGAATAAAGCTGACTAGGTTGTTGTTGGCTCTTCATTAGTGCTCCTGTTGGCACTGCAGTACAAAGCAAAGCTGCTCAGTCTGGATAGTGACAGTAAAGTGATAATTATGGCGGGACCGCAACAAAAGTTCATGTAGATTCTGATTGAACCACTTTAGACAACTAATTGAGTATTTCATGTATTAAACATGCAACCAACATGCACATTTGTCACTTAAGGTAAAAGTTGAATCTTCAAATGCATTCATCTTTGCTACTTTTGAGGATGCATCAACTAACTTGACTCCAGAGTCCCTACTTTGCCTCAGTATTCTGGTTTATTGCTGCCCTCAGTCTCCCCAAGAATAAAATTGGTCTCTTTCCAACATGACAAGGCATGCCAAGAAGCAAATACATGGGTCCGTCACTGTTGATGTTTGTCAGTGTATTCTTCTGACTGATGGTAGTTTTTTTTGTAATTTAATGCAATACTGCAACACTGACTTATTTCCAATAAAAAACACAGGATGCACCCTTGCAATTTTATAATCAGTGTGTCTATAATGTACTCAAAATACATTAAAAATTTGCTATTCCAAGTCGGTTTTAATGGACAATACAGCTTTTGTGAGACTTGGACCAAGAAACGCTTTAGTAAAGAAACATGGAATACTGACGGTTTCATAGCTTAGTAAGTGATTATTACGCTAAACATATTGTCTGTCAAGCTTTTGTGATGCTTGGTCATTTGAATTCTGTTAAAAGTGGCCAATATAATCTGAAAGGCAGAGGGGCAGGGGAAGAAAGCTGGCTTTGTTACTCTATGTCGATGATAGCTACAGTAAACATAAGAAATTATTCAAAAATAGCAACTTCTTGTAGCAATAACCTGCTGCATGTAAATCATAGCAAGAGATTAAGAATGCAGTCAATGCTCCCAGTGGATAGATTTTGGTGTTGAAAAACACAAATGCAGCTCTAAACACAGCCTCGTCAAGCAAATATGGGAGAAACTATAACAGATCATGAAATAATGATGGCAAAGAAGACAATTGTAATGAATAGACCTGCAAAATATAGCCCACAGAATGCAGGATGTCAAAACTTAACGATTTGTGCGATAAATAACAGCATCTTCAAACTTTTCTCGAAAGCATTTGCAATGAGAAAAGTATGTCAGAAAATCAGCATCCTCCAAGGCTGGAATTCTGTATGCCTGTGTGGAATTTTCTTCCAGTAACCGTTTAAACAGCAACAAGTAGACGTCCATTCGGCTGCTTTATAGCAGTTTTTTCTTCTCACGCGGCCCTGCTACATTCTGTCTGCCAACGTCCAGCTGTACTTTATACTATGTCTCCTGTACACATTTTTCTGTCTTCTTTCAAAACATATAAAAGTACATTTAGAAACCACTGAGAAATATTTTGTGGACACAGTGCAGTCATTCAGTTATAACGGTAACAGTACTTTTTCAATTTCTATACTGTAGCTTCATATCGTTTATTATTAGCTGGAGCCTATCACAGATGACTTTGGCAGACTGGTCGCCAGTCAATCACAGAGAAGACAGAGAACCAATCACACTCACATTCACATGGTCACTGAACCAATGGGAAAAAGGTCCATTCGAATAGTCGGCCACAAAAGTAGTTGAGTTGCTGCAATAAAGGAGATTCTTCTTATCACAAGGCCAATGTACTATCATAAAAAATGGTTGAACACTATTATATATACTGTATTATACTCAGTTCCCTCTACTGTTTGTGCTAATAGGTAGATTTGTCATCAATAATATATCACGCTGCTGGCCAAAAGTATTGGCACCCCTGCAGTTCCGTCAGATAATGCTCAATTTCTCCCAGAAAATGTTTGCAATTACAAATGCTTTGGCTTTTTTATGTCTCTTGGTCTGAAGTGGGGTCTTGCTGGGTATCCTACCATAGAGTCCCTTTTCATTCAGACACTGACGGATAGCAGGGGTTGAGACAGTTTGAACTTGTTTGGATGTTAGTCGAGGTTCTTTATCTACCATCCGCACAATCTTTCGTTGAAATCTCTCGTCAATATTTTATTTTCCGTCCACATCTAGGGAGGTTTGCCACAGTCCCATGAGCTTTACACTTATTGATGACACTACGCACGGTAGATACAAGAACATTCAGGTCATTGGCTTCCTTACAATTTTGCTTCTCAAGTCCTCAGGCATTTCTTTGGTCTTCTTTCTTTTCTCCATGCTCAATTTGGTACACACAAGGACACAGGACAGAGGATGAGTCAACTTTAATCCATTTTAACTGGCTTCACGTGTGATTTAGTTATTGCCACCACCTTTATGTGCCACAGGTAAGTAACAGGTGCTGTTAATCACACAAATTAGAGAAGCATCACATGATTTTTCAAAAGGTGCCTATAGACCCTACTCACATGACGTCACAACCACGCCCCCGCGCCATATTGTCCGTCAACTTGTCGTTGTTGATGCATTACCGCTACGTAAATTCCTCCTGTTATGGCGTGTTTTTCTGCTCGTTAACATTAATAATCAAAATGGTGAAGGCGTGTGTGGCGGTCGGTTGCAATAACAGAGAAGATAGACTGAGAGACTTGAGGTTCTACCATATTCCGAGAGACCCGGAGAGGAGAGCGAGATGGACTGCTGCAATTCGACTAGAAAACTGGGCTCCAAATGATTACCACGGATTATGTAGTAGTCATTTTACATCTGGTAAGATGCATTTAATATATATTTAGAGGGTTTTGGGCTGACAACCACAGTTAAGATCATTGCTAGGCTAATCGCCGACAACATACCGTTTCAAATTCAAGATGCTTATTTCTTCCACCATCTTTATTTTTTGAATAATATTTAGCTGGTAAGAAGTGAAAGAAGCTGGCCTCGTCTACGGATCCTCGATTAAACATGGGTGTCCAAACTTTTTGCAAAGGGGGTCAGATTTTGTGTGGTAAAAATGTGGGGGGCTACCTGGGCTGATTTACGTAGAACAATACATTTAAAGAAATTTTAGCAAGCCCTTCTGTGTGTCACATTTGCTTTATTATTATTATTTTTAATTCATAACTTCAACAATCTCGCCTTTGTGGCATTCTCTTTCGACCCTCGGGCTCTTGCGAAATACTGCTGCTGTGAAATTAAATTAGCTTCAAGTTGCTATAATTTCTCGCTGCGTATCTTCCCTGTAATGTCGTACATGTCAGCGTGTCTTGTTCGGTAATATTATCGCGTCACATTGAACTCTTTAAAAAAAGCGACTGTCTCTTTGCAAATGAGGCAGACACAGTTGTTGTGTGTTTTATTGAAGAAATAGTCCAATATCCACCTATCCTTGAAGCGTCGGCCATCGCAGTCAACTTTTTTTTTTATTGATTGTCGCCATTTTAGAAAATTGGGTCACGCGGGGTAATGTTGCTTAGAGTGCTGCTCTTAAAGTTTTTCAAACTTTTGTGAGAATAGGCTGATTTTGTGTGGACAAGTTAGTTGTAGATATCAGGGTAGCAGATGTCAGGCAGAGAGGGCGAAGACAGCGGGTCGAAAAATATCGATTTAGGCATCAAATATGGATCTTGCGAATGGATAGACTGAAGCTTTTCCACATAACGCCTTTTATGCAACGCATCCGATGAGTTTACAGCGTCTGAAAGCACCGGGGCTTCCATGAATTGCTCTATAAACTGAACGACTAATTGAAACCATTGAGAATAGGGCTAAACAGAGACGGACAATATGGCGGCCGGATACAGCGACACGTCATTCTGAGACGTTGGTGAGTAGGGTCTATACTTTTGTCCGGCTGATTTTTGGAGTTTTGTGTAAAATGATAATGATTTATTTTTTTCCCTCCTATTCTCTTTTGTGTTTTTTTTCATTGCAAGCAAAATCAATGAAGATATTACAACCAAAGCATTTGTAATTGCAATCATTTTCTGGGAGAAATTGAGCATTATCTGACAGGATTGCAAAGGTGCCAATACTTTTGGCCAGCAGTGTAACTGAACATTTCCACTTCGTAAAGGCTCCAATAACTGGCATAACTGAGTCTTTGCTCAAGGTAATGCTATTAGTTTTGGCAGTTGTGTGATATACATATTTTACAAATATTTCTGAATAAATTATATATACAGTATATCCCAAAAAGTAATATAGGCATAATTACTTATAAGTGGGTCATCAATAGAGCAAGAGAAAAGAAATAGGTATTTCAAACCATTTTAAAATTCACTTACATTATAGCTACTGTTGGGTATAATCTTAAGATGGTAAAATTCTCTTGTGTTGTACCTTTTAATTTTCCAATTTATAATGGGGAGAGATAATAACATCCTCCAATTCTCCTCCAATCCTCTTCGATTCTCTATAGAAGGTAGCCACTAAGTGGCGCTAGTGTTCTTTCCTATTACATTTGCTCACATTACAAACGTCACTACCCTCCCCAGACAATAACAAAAAAAAAAAAACAACAAAAAAACAAAAACAAAAAAACAAAAACAAAAACAAAAAACCCTAAATAAATAGAATAATAGGCATCTTATTTCAGAATGGAATGACAGAGCGTGACATAAAAGCTGTCATGGCAGCCATTGTTGGAATACACCACCACTTAACAATAGTGTTGAATAAAACATCTCTCTGGTGGCACATTGAGGGGCCATTACAGAACTGCCACTTCCTGCTAAATGGCCTGTGGGCCTGGTGGTGAGGGAGGTAGGGGGGCAACATGTGGGAGTCTGATCCACCACCCATCAAGTGAAAAAAACATGCTAAAATAAATTAATATAGGCGATGACCCAAATGCCTCCAATTGTCAATTTCCTTCTTCCTGTCAGCTCTGATTCAGTCGATAGTTCACCCGATTTTATTCAGTGAGTAATATTCTTCAATCTAATTGCAAAGCCAGCCAGTAGATATTTGGGCCTTTGATGCTCATAATGAGTGCTTCGTTCAGCTCTGCCCTCAGGTTATGCTTCTCTTCATGTCTGTATGAAGGCGGTAAGATTTGACTGGGTGCGTGGGCACCCTTGATGAGGTACAGAGGGGAGAGCAGCCAAATATGTTTTTCATTAAAGATGAAAAGTGTTTACCATCACAGATGTCTGCTTATGCAAAGTCTAAATGTGTGTTCACATTACGAGAGGAGTTTTCCGCTCTCACCCCGACTGGTTTGGGTACCTGGAGGCTCATCATCAGTCATCAATTAATTTACAAACCAGATTCCAAATGGGTTTGGGCACTATACAAATCTAGTATAAAAACTGAATGCAATGATATGGAAGTGCTAAACTTTAATACTTTTTTCATAATAGAACATGGATGACTGGTAAAAAGTTTAGACTGAAAAAAACTACCATTTTAAGGATAAAAAAATGTCTTTAATGTCGAAAATAATTTTAGATTACATGGTGTCAACTACACCCCCCCCGAATGTTGGGACAAAATCGTTTTCCCCACTGTGACGCATCCTCCTTCTTCCTATATTCTGCAAACGTCTAGGGCAGTGGCGGACTAAAAGTGAATAGTGTCCGGGTGCATTGATCATAAATGGGACCTCCTGAGTGGACCGTCCAACAGAGTGGTAGGGGGTAGGCGAGTGGACAAGTGCAGTGCTCTTTAAGAGCCAAAGATCACTGGATTCCAGTATGGTTTTTCGGCTTGGAACCCTACGCACTGTTTGAGATTGTTCAAGATTCTTTGAATCTGTGGACGATGCTGTGCACTGTGGATGATGAGAAATTTTGTTCTTTGCAATTCTTCGCTGGCAAACATGCTTCTGATATTGCCCCACTAAGTTTCTTCAATTCAACGTGCCCTTGGCAGAAGTGTAGCCAAGTGTAACATGCCTAATGTCTGCTATTTTTGCATGACACACTGCTTGTTTTCGCAGTACTCTCACAGCTAAGCGTCAGTCGGCTGTGCTTTATGCAATATTATGTAAAGCCCACATTACATAAAACACATCAACATCCAAAAGAAGATGTATTTTGCTGACGGAGATTTTAGCGTTTGTAATTCATTCACTGGTACCTCAGGAATTAACGCTAGGAATTCAGCAGGTCTTTGGCTGAAGTGTAGCTGACCTTAATGCATGTCGGCCATTCCTGCATAACTCACCGCTTGGCTGTAGGGCAGTGCTTCTCACTTATTTTCTGTTATGCCCCCCCCAGGAAAACATAAACGTTCCGCGCCCCCCCTACTCTCTGCCGCCGCTATAAATATACTGTAGTATCATTTGTATATAACATTCTTATTATTATAGGTACACCTCTGCATAACATTGTGTTCTTTTTAATATTAAAGAAAAACAAATATAGATCAACTTACAATAAAGTGTAAAAATAAAATCAATAAATAATAATAAATTCAAATTGATTAGCATATTAACTCACGAGGACAATATGCCAAACAATTAGACCGAAAAAATAAAGATTAATAGAATAAAAACGACAATTTCATTGGACAGAGGAACAGTTTTTATATTTGCTGCAGGCAGTATCAGCTCCTTTGCTATGATGTGGGGTTATTTTGCACTGAGCAATGTGGTATATAATCTAAAAAGATGCTAAAAGTGCTAGCTGGTTTACTGAAGTCACACTGACAAAGCAGGAAGATTGCTAGCAATATTCGGCACATTTTCGTTGAAAAAAAAAAAAATTCTACTGTCCGCTGCGAACATTTTCAAGCAAAGTAAACAGACTGGTCTTTCCGCGTCCCCCACTGTACTAAAAGTCATGGCCAAAAGCCAAATGCTACATACGCTTCGTCATATTTCCTTGTCTTACCATTACATATGTCCAGTGCTCTTTGCTGTGTGCTCTTGTTTGGTTCAAAAATATTGCGCACACGCTGAAAATGAGGGTGGCTCTGCCACCCACTGAGTGGATGTGCAATTACACTTTATTTTAGTACGGCAAAAAGTATGTTTCCCAAGGTCACATGCGCCACCCCCAGCATCGCTCTGCGCCCCCCTGAGGGAGGGCCGCCCCACTATTTGAGAAGTACTGCTGTAGGGGTTGTGTGCTGCATCTTCTTGCATTATTACACAAAGTCCAAACAACATACAGCATATAAACACCTAAGGAATTAAGTATTTGTTGGATGAGTCTGTAACGTGATGTCCAAGTAAATAAGCAATTTGCCATTGCGCTAAATAGACGCTGACAGCGCTTTGTTTAATATAGCAGGTAGGGCGGCAAGAAATCAAGGTTCTTGCTGACATCAGCAGATTCCTTGTTTAAACCAACCTAAAAAGTCCTGCTGCTATGTAGGTGAAAAAGGGGTTTGATTCTCTAACTCAGCAATTCAGCAGAAAATTTTTCTCAGCCTGTACGCTTGTTTTCAGCACATATCTTCAATAATTTGTTTGTCTAATAGGAGCAGTGGCTGACTTGTTCATTTTTCACCATGACATGAAATGCATGTAAGACAACGAAGTTTGAAATGTGGTTTAAAAATTGCCTCAGGGGTAAATAAAAGTTTTATAGTAGCAACAGTTTGATCCTGTGAAAAGAGTCTAAACTAGTAAAATGTCAACCAACGCTGTGGAATGGACTGTGTTTTACCTTGAAGCTTCCAGAGTATTACTAGATTGTTTTGCTTGGTTTTTCATGGCCACTTAGCCAGTCAGGGTCATTCTTGTTGCAGCTGTGATCTGAGTGAAACACGGATGTGTTTGCTTAAATTTAATCACACCCACTCTGAATGGAATGTTAAGCACATAAGCATATATCATTGCTCTGTATGCATCTGACACCCACAAACACAAATGAGTTATGGAGAGTCAAATGAGCAGTTTGGTCAAAAGAGGGGAAATAACAGTACATGTTCTATTTTGGTTGATTCTGACATAGGTGGACCAAAATAGCCCAAAATTCTTTTCAAGTTTTCATAATTATACTTTCCCATCATGTTGGAATTTTTAGCAGATATACAGCACATAGAGTAAAAACGACTTTCAATACATTTTTAATGTACATTCATTCAGCTTTTGAATCGCGTATCCTATTAACTGCGAAAGTCATAGAGATGCTGGAGCCTTTTCCTTCTAACAACGGGCAGGAGGCAGCGTACGCCCTGAGCTAGTTGCCAGCCAGTTGCAAGGCACATAGAGACAAACAACCATTCACTCACACACCACACACACACACACACACACACACACACCTACACACCTACGGACAATTTGGAGTATTTAATCATCAGTCATTAATGTTGGAGGAAGCCAGAATACCTGGAGAAGTGAAGAACATGCAACTCCACACAGGAAGGCCGGAGGCGGTATTGAACCTATTATCACAGAACTGTGCGACGGACGTGCTAACCACTCCTCCGTTGAGCCCCTTTAAATGTACATTTATATGTGTATACAGTGGTTTGAAAAAGTATCTGAACCTTTTGAAATTTCTCACATTTCTGTATAAAATCACCATCAAATGTGATCTGATATTTGTCAAAATCACACAGATGAAAAAACAGTGTCTGCTTTAACTTTAACCACCCAAACATTTATAGGTTTTCATATTTTAAAGAGGATAGTATGCAAACAATGACAGAAGGGGGAAAATAAGTAATGATAGAAGGAGGAAAATAAGTAATATATAATATTAATAATATAATAATAATATAATAATATTTGATGCACTTTGTGGAGGGAGATAAAGGATGTCCTTTTGGCATAAAGCACTGGCCTGAGAGGCAAAGCTAATTAAAAATATGATGAATGAATCGCATCAAGTCTGTTGGATAATCAGCCAGCTATCAGAGTTGAAGCAAGTTTTTTTTGACTGACCATGTCGCGAACAAAAACAAGAACTAAAAGATCTGTTTAACAGTAAAAATCCGCTCCTACACGCTAACCCACTGAATTGTTATGAACTTAGCTCAGACAAGTCCAGTTGGAGAATATTTCTTTTTAAGAACACAGGAACTCTTTATTCAGAAGAATGAATGCCTTGTGTCCCCATATTGGGGCGAGGCGAACCGAGCAGGAAAGCTGGGAGTGTGAGGCTCCATGAATTCGTGTGTGTGTGTGAAAGAGCAAACGTAAGCCAAGAGATTGAGAGGGAGGAGACCAGCAGCAGCAGCAGCTAGACAGTACGTGTCAGCAGTGTGTCAGCCACATGGCTTTATTGTAGTGCGTGTTTTGACAGCAACAGACAGTGTGTATGAGCGTGTATGAGGAATTAACCTTGATGACAAGAGAGCGAAAAGGCACAAGGATAAAAAAACTTCTTGGATCTCAGTTCTTGCATCATTCTTCTAACTTTTTGACATCAGCAGCAGTCTCGACTTCTGTCTGTGTGGTGGACTGCTTATCCGGAATCCATCAGTCATATCTATCAATCAGGTAAATTTGATACACATTTGAATATTTGTCTTCAAGACAAACCTTTAGCCTATCTCTTTCCTCAAGGGCAAAATTTAAACTTATTTTTTTCGACAGTCTAGACCAGGGGTCAGCAACCTTTTTGGTGTGGAGTGCCACTTTCAAATTTTTGTTGTCAATCAGTGTGCCACACCAAGATCACGCACATCCAAATTTTTATATTCAACAGAGCTGTAATTTTACTCCAAAGAAAACAACATGGGCACCCATTGAAATCCTGTAACTACCATTCTTCCTTATCAATTAACTAAAAAATAAATGCTTACTGTAGAAAATATCAAAACTTGAAAATAAATGCAACAGTAATAACAGCTGTACAGCAGCATCATCTTATGTAAACATATCACACACACACACGCGCCTCAGCAAGAAAAGGGGAAGAGGTGTGATTCTCAGTGCAGGTCTCTCACAGTACAGAGCGGGCTGTTTTAACCTTCAAAGTCAGAACAGGCGACTCTTACATTTTGTCTGTGAATTCTATGCACAATTTTAGATTTTATATTAAAAATATATAAGATGCCTACCGTAATATGATCCCTGGCCCTGTTTTCCGTGAATTTTCATTTTTGTCTCGTAGTGGCATTTGACACTTGTTGTGCGACACACATTGCTCTTGAGGCATAATGCACAAACAGAGCTAGTGGAAGTAACCAGCCAACCAGTTGTTACTGGGATCCCCAAGGGGCCGCTGTCCCCTACAATATGACCGGCTTACTAGTTAAGCGTAGAAGAAGAAATGGGCGTCTTGGCGAGAAAAAGAGAGGCACCAAAGCACGGTGTTGAGAGAGAGTTGCGCTGAAAACGCAGTGAAAAGTGGCCATTGCGGGGTTTTGTTTTGTTAATAAAAGCCTCTAGCAAAATGCCATCCAACGCGTCACTGTTTTTAAACACATTGCCACCTCTCCAAAGTAAGCACCGGACAAATCGACGACAACGAGCCAAGTTAATTGCTGGTCCACTCCACACTAAGGTGCGGAGTTGAAAGCACCGCAATTACCACTTCCGCCTGCTCTCGGATTGGTTGGCTTCGTGACACGTTAGTAGCGTGGGCTGAATTGAGCACTCGGAGAAAAAAAATCCAATGAGCGCAGGAATCGAGAAATTGAGGAAGAGCTGGAGGTGTGCTCAAAATCCATTATTGCTCGCATATAAAGCATAGGCATAGGGAGTGGGAGGGGCCCTCCCGTAAAGCCCCTTAATAACAGGGCGCGCAACTGAAAATGTCTTAATTTCAGGTAAAAAGGCGCTTATTTATTTATTTAATTTTTTCCATGCGCTCGCGTGTCACTGGTTAACTCTTCGCATGGCAGTGCTGACACGCGTGTGATAGGTTACCGACCCCTGGTCTAGACACAACAGTTGAAGCTTATCTTGTCCAGAACAGTCACCCTGTTAACTCTGTAAACCTATCTAATGTCTGGGATTATGAAGTCCTTTCTAAAATTGAAAAAATGTCAACAATTTTAATGTTTAAATCAATGAATCCAACTTGGTGTGTGTTCATGGGCAGTACTTTTGAGTCAAGTCAGAGGAGTTTGAATGTTACCTTTGCTATGTTTTCAAAAGTGGCGTATTCTATTTTATTGTATTCTGAAACTGGTTTCCAAGTATTCTAAAATTTCGGCTGATTGCACATTAGACACAGAGTTATTATGCTACTATACCACTTACATAAGTACTTTATGTTCCAAAATATTATTGCAAACAGAATGGCCAAATGACACAAGGCTTAGGGATTTCATCATTTCTAAGACCAATGGCCCTCTTGTAGACACTACCATTTGTTTGTCTTAGGTAACTATGGGTGCTTTCATACTAGCAATGTTTTGTCCGTTTTAAACGGACCAAAGTTACCTTTATCAGAGAGTCCACTCTGTTTTGTAAATGTGAAGGCGCATCTGAACTGTAGTTTGGACCAAACAACTGAACTCTTGTCCGCTCAAAAATCATGGTTCTCCGTCCGCTTTAAGTGCACCCTGCTTCGCTTGTGAATGCAACCGGAGCAGGGTGCGCTTTTTCTACTTTATGTGAAGTGTCACAGCTTGGAACTGTGATGATCTAGGCTGTGATAGTACATAATGGGCATCCTTTGAAGCGGAAGTACAGTGTGGACGCTATTAAAATCCAGAATGGCAAGATGATAGCTGATTAGCCATGGCCAAATGTTGTTGTGCTGCGCTAAGCACTTGCATTTGATACATTGAATTGGGTTCTCATTGGGCGGTTGTGTTTTGCATGCTGTTGCTGAATGTACCGTGTGAGAGTGACTGGCCGAGACAGGCGCAGCCTTTCAGGGCGGCCGTTTCGTGAGTCTCGCTCTCCTGGAAGTGGCGACAATTGGATAGTCCAAAAAGTCATGAAAGTGAGAGCTATTGCGCCTGTGTGACTTAGGGTGTAACGCGGTTCCCTTTCATGGTTTAATGTTATCCAATGCATTTTTTTATATACTCCAGTTTGCTCGGCATTGAGTCGGGAGGGGGCAAACCTGCTGCTGGCCGACCAACGACTTGCTATGCTACACTACGTTTTTTTTTTTTTTTTTTTAAATTACGTGCTCACAAACCTCTACTTTGCTAAATGTTACTGGTGTGTCAGTGCCGCCCTGTGTTCAGCTCCACCCCTGGCTAGGCTGGGACGCTTTCACTCGGCAGGTAGAGACGCTAACCACTGCGCCATAAAGCTCGCGCCAATGGCACAGCCGTGAGCGCCCCCACATGAAGGAATCGGAAGGGAGGTTTCCACGCTTCACAAAGGACCTGCGTGTACCCGTTACATAAAAAGTCAGTTGACAAAAAAATTGACACATACAGATGCACGGTTATATTATAATTGCAAAATAAAATACAGTAATTAAAAAATATTTTAAAAATTATATACAATTAACATGTGAAAATAATGCTATGCTACATAACGTGCAGCATCACAGTACCACGCAGTGACGCGCCACACTCCCTCTCCTCCCAGGAGGGAGGAATTTCCTCTTCTCTTTGTCCAATCAATGAGTGCACCTTTCATCCACATGGTGGTACTCAAAAAGTTCGGTTAGCGCAAGTGTTGCTGCGAGGTAGCTCTCCAACCAAACCCTGGTCCTCTTGGTGTAATGTGTAAGTGCCCTATGAGATTTGAGACCATGGTACCTACCTGGAAAAGGGTGGAGTTCTCGTTTCAGGTCAGAAATTATCCCATGTGCTAAGTGGGGGAGGTCATGTCTTTTAGGGTTTTATTTGTGGGGTCAGACATTTGCTTCCATTTGCACTGATAAATTGAGCTGTCGTAGTGAGGATGGGGGTGAAAGGCGAATCTCCAGATTTATTGGTCAATCTATAGTACCATCCCTATCTATGGTAAGAAACAGTGGATCAGGATCAAAAGAACAACATCATGGATTCCAGCAGCTTATTTGAGTTTCCACCACAGTGTGTTGAAATAAGATTTGCATCTCGGTGGTTCTTAGATTTGAGCTGATGAGGTGGCATGGGCATCTTGATAGGATACTGCACTGGTGAGGGATTCCAGGCATGACAAACTGGCAGAAGGACAAGTTAGTCTAGACATGCATCAGGTTTTGCACCGCATTTATAGGGAAGGAGAAGAGCTGCTTTACTTAGCGTCGAATGGAATCGGTGCTGATCACTCAACTCAATAATCAAACTGCCATCTTTCAGATGCATCAGCTTGTGTCTAAAATGTCTGTAAAATTTCTGACAAAATGCCTTCTCGTACCGTCATGCAGCATTTGTGCCTGTTACAAAAAATCAAACATTTGGTGTTGACTTGGTTTTGGTTAATGTGGTTTATCTGACAATAAATAACACCTAAGAAATGTTTGGTGCCAACAAAAGTTATAGATCGTAGAGGTGATATTAATTTCGATCAAAATATTTTTGACAGTGGTATAGGAATTCAATTTGTTAGTTTCATCTGGTTTTAATATCTTTTGCAAGTGTTTTCCCTTAGTCACAGCACATTTCCATTAAAAAAATACTTCAGTCTTTCTTTAGCTGTGTTATACCTGGACTGGAATGAGAGGAGTTAGTGCAGTGGCCAAACAACCAATCACAAGTCTTATCACAGACTGTCTAATAAGCAGACGTAAGAAGGCTTGTGTAGGGCGACATGGGGCCCCAACAAAAGCAGAGCAAGGACCTAATTTTCACATTCCTGACAGAGAACGTGACTGTGCAGCAACTCTCCAACTGCTGATAATAAATTATT
The DNA here is from genome assembly GCF_030265065.1 of Corythoichthys intestinalis. Lineage (NCBI taxonomy): Eukaryota > Metazoa > Chordata > Actinopteri > Syngnathiformes > Syngnathidae > Corythoichthys > Corythoichthys intestinalis. The sequence continues at coordinate 41,287,531 of NC_080400.1, forward strand.
TGTTACATGACTTCATTTTGTGACAAGCATGGTTGGGTCAGTACAGTGGCACTCTGTAAACCCCCTCTCCCTGTACTCTTCTGCGGTTCCCCTTTGGTTTTGTTAGCACTTTGCTTGTGCTAGTTTCAACAATTACCACCTTCAATAGGTTCAGAATGAACAAATTCATTGAGTTTTACATCATCATTTACATGTTAAAACAACAACTTCATATAATTGAAGATAGCCATAAATATCCAGCCATCTGCATCTCTTATCCTTAGTCACAGGGGTGTTGGAGCCTATCCTAGCTAACTTTGGGCAGTATGCAGCCCTGATTTGAATCGCCGATTTGAGAAGTGTGAGTTATATATTCCACCGCGTCATTATGTATACGATAGTTTATATGTTGCGGCCAATCTATGAACCTGTCAATTTTATGTCAGCGAGGATCGTAAAGCACATCTCATCTTTCATGCTGAATTTCCTTTACTGTATTAACTCATATAACTAATGTCGCCAATTTATGCGTGGAAAGTCTTTGGCCAAGCACTTCACCCGAACAACAAAATAATTACTCCCAGACTCTTCAGCTCTCATTATACTACAGATTTGCTTATCCATTTGAAATTGTTTTCTTGAGAGCCTTCTTGGTGTCATTTTGCAAACTGCCTTCCCTGTATCCACCCTCTACACTTTAAATCTCTTATTACTGCTGCTTACAACTTAAAACTAGGGAAAGTAAGGATTATAAAGTATAAACTTAGCATAGTGGTGCTTGTGGCTAATGCATCTTCCTAACAATGTGGTGTTAATGATCTCCTCGTACTTGCCTGTGTTTTCACTTATTGCCTACAATTCACAAAACATGCATATTAGGCCCATTGAATTAAGTAAGTGTAAGTGTGTAAGTGCGTATTTGTCTCCACAAAATAGGGTATGTGCCCTTCGATTGACTCGAGTCTAGTTCAGGCAGTACCTTCTCTTACCCAGATAGAGTTGACTTCAGTTAGCTCCAATTCCTAATAAGGGCCGAACACAATGATAAATGGATATTAGGTAGATGCATAGAAATCTTAATGAGAAAAATAAATGGCCCGAATATAAGACGGCCCTGATTATAAGACCACCCCCTCTTTTTCAAGACTCAAGTTTTGATTATAACAATATATTTTGCCTCATTCAAATCTTAATATCTGAACATTTATATATGTAAATTAAAGTGCAATCACATTTGTAAATGCATGGCTTCTGGTTTTTGAAATGTAAATAAGCCAATCTATTGTGATAAAACAACAAAATTGCAATAACTGCATTAACCATCAAAGTGGAGTCTAACTGTAACTGTCTTGAAACAAATCTGAGTAAGGAAAAACAATAAAATAATTCAAACTGGTTAAACTTGAGAGTAGCTGAGATCTGTCATGACAGAACATCGCTTCAATGATATCTGGTGCTATCTAGCGTCGTGAATCGGTATTACGTCTAGACCACGAATATAAGACGACCCCCACTTTTTCCAGTCTTATTTCAATGCAAGAAACACCGTTTTATATTCGGGCCAATAGGGTAAATTAATGATTTTATTTATTTATTTTTGAAATACATGATTTGCTGCCACAAGCAGTGGTGTTACAGGGATGCCAGGTTTGGGTGGGCGTTAGTCTTATCTGGGGGGGCAAAAAAAAAAGAAAAGCTACAATGCACAAGTAGATCGAAATCCAGTGTAGGGCTAATGCACCTTAAAACATGTTTTGTTTACTCCTTGAGATAACTGTTGTTGTGATTTGGTCTAAACAAATAAAAGTTGATTTGATTTTATTTGACTTAGAACACATCCATAACTGAACAGTATGGACACGCAGGTGACGATGTCTTTTTTTTTTTAGGTAACCTATTGTGGTTCCTCGGTTTTATTATTATCATTATAGTTCTTCTTTGTTCTACAGCCCCTTTGACCTCAATTTGACCTCCTTAGAATGCTTTAAAATGCACCAAAATCGGCAGGCAGGTCAAGACAGGTGCAATCTTTGATACCGTGTAAAGACAAATTCCAAATACACTATGTGGCGCCAAGTGGCCCCTAGCAGTCGTTCTTTGTCCCACCGACACTTTGAGCCCTACTTTGACCCCATCAGAATGCTCCAAAATTCACTAAACTCATCAGCCAGGTGAACACTGGTGAAAACTTTGATAAAATCAAAATATGCGTAAATGTGTGTAGCGTCCCCTAGGAACAAAACCAACATTTCATTTTGCTTCTTTTTTTTTTCTTTTAAGGTGAATGGTAATGGTGTTACACTTGAATAAGAGGAGGTAACAACGCAAAGGTTAAAACTTAGAACACATCAGTACTATATGAATGGAATACCATATGCGGTGCCCAGACTGCCATTAGTACTACATCCAGTTTTCTTTGGATGGGCAGAGCGTGTACGTGGGTGGGCTCTGCCCACCCCTGCTACCCCTGGTAACGCTCCTGGCCACAAGTTAGAAATAGTGTTGTGAGAGACAGTGCTTGAGTATGAGATCATTTTTATTTTGAGACATGTGCAAAGTCTTAAGGTGTGGTTATGGTCTATTAGGCGATAGAGCAGGAAGATGTGAAAACAGAACAAGTGAGTGTCCAGCTTGATATTCCCTTGACAAAGTATTGAGTAAGTGTTTCCAGGGGCTGATGAATTTCCACCCAGTGTCTTTGCGCTGTATGTCAGGGCACAGAGAGCAGTCTGTGAGCATATACTGTATGTTCCTTGGATCCCTTTCCATGACTCAAAAGGATATCCCACACTGCCGCCCTCACAACGTTGTTTCCCCACCCCTTTCTTGCTCCCACCTCTACTCCATTCCCTCCTTTATTTTGTATAGTTCACTGCCAACAATGTGCAAACCTGCATCTAATAAAACTGGATTGATTCTTTGCTAAATATGGATCCTTGGTGGGTGATCTAACCCAGGGATGATCTTAAAGCAGAGAAAAGACGGGGAAGGGTAAGTGAAAAGGATTTTTCGTATAACCCATCTTCTTGCAAACTGCAGTGTTGTTGCATTACAATAGTAAGAGTAGAATTTTGGTACAAGAGCAGCCATAACCATGCCTATTTACATTCAAATTTAAACAACGAGGCAGCCGTTGGTCAAACTTTGCAATAAAAAAAAAAAAGCTTTACGAATTATGAACCTTTCTGTGTGTATGTGTGTGTGGTTTTTACGACCTCACATATTATGAATGACATAATAATATAAGGACTGTTTCCCCTTGTACTGCCAGGAAATAAAGTGCAACTTGTGTAAAATGTAATTTTCTTGTTTCCATCAACATTGTTTCATCAGTAGACGATGAAGGGAATGTAACATGTTCACTGACTTCTTTAGTAGCATCTTCTACTTAGCAAAAGCACTATCAGTGGTTTTTTTTTCCCCTCAGTGAGTTATTTTAGCAAAGTACATTAAAGGAAAAGACGTCACCTAGTATCAATGACCTTAATGTGAAATTCACATATTTTTTTCTTGCAACTTCATATGTCCTTCCTTCCATCCATCCATCCATCCATCCATCCATCCATCCATCCATCCATCCATCCATCCATCCATCCATCCATCCATCCATCCATCCATCCATCCATCCATCCATCCATCCATCCATCCATCCATCCATCCATCCATCCATCCATCCATCCATCCATCCATCCATCCATCCATCCATCCAAGCAAGTGGCTCAAAATAGCTAATTAGTTGAGAATGGTTATACAAAATGGGGTTTCTGTACATTTTATCTTTTAGACATCCGACATAAAATTCGACTCGCCATTTGTTTCTACATCCAACAACATGCTCTAAATACGACAATTTATGACAGCGCCGCAGTTTCTTTGTTGTCCCGCAAGACGGACGCACGGCGGACTATCTTATAAGAGAAATCAACATGGGTTCGAACAATGTTTGTGCATGTGGTGAAAAAAGGAAAAAGGTGAGGCTTACCATTGAAATGAAGATGGAAATGATAGAAACACATAAGCGAGGTGTGAGCGTCCGTGAATTGGCTCGACAATACGGCCGTTGACGGTCTATGATCTCGGTGGTCCTCCTCTGTTCGCCCCTCTTTATAAATTAAGATGAAAATTATTATTAAAGTCGTCTCCACAACAACACAAATGGTGAACAGGAGAGCCGAGAATATGTTCCAATCCACGGTAAAATCAGTTTTAAATTACCAAAAACACATCGACACGAGTCATTGACAACAGTCTGTCTCGTGCTAGCCTTGTTGAATAAACTCCGCTCTCTTCGTATGTTTACTTCCGCGCGCAAGTCCCTCGTCCTGCCCTCGTCATTTTACTAACGTCACGTCTGCCCGTCGCTGATTGGTCCACTCCGCTGTCTGTTTACTGTGGCTTGCTCCGCCCTGAAAATTGTATCCGCGTGAATGGTGGCCAGACTCAGTCGCTGGAACAGCGGTGAGTCTGGTGTACCAGGCAAAGGTTTTCCAGCATTTATTTCAGACGTTGTGCAACACAGCACGCCTCCTGTCCGCCGCAGCTGAACATGAAAAGTGAAAGTAAAAAGTCCTCTCTCCCTCTGACACGTCAGCGTGTTCAGGTACACCACGTAAAACACATACCAGCGGTATTTGTTAAGGATTTAGTGTAGGTTTTCGGCACCCGGCACCATGCTTGACTGTAGGCATGACACACTTATCTTTGTAGTCCTCGCCTGGTCGCCGCCACACATGCTTGAGACCATCGGAACCAAACAAATTAATCTTCGTCTCATCAGACTATGGAGGAAGTCGGCGTGATGTCACGATGACGTCACCTCGCTTAGCAACATGTCACCATTTTGTCAAGGGGGTCCGCACAGCTTAACATTTCATAGACAGACGTCTGAAATTCATATATTTCAGGTGTGTTTTGCGTCTTTTTTCCTAAAAACGTCTTAAACGTGGCTTACTATTATCACAAGTCACTGCCGACAGACGCGAGGAGGCGATGCAATTTAAAATTAGCGTTTATTGGCGTACACAGCTGCCGATACAAAGTCGCAGCTGATAGCTGGATAAACAAAGGAATGACCTGCAGTGGAATTCGGAAACATCTACAACTACCTCATAAAGTCACCCAGTAAGTTGACCTTTATCATTTACGTGGAATATGTACTGTGTGGAACTGAGAAAATTGGTAGTATATACGAAGTGATTATTTCTGCCCTTACTGGTAATTCGCCTCCAAGCTTTATTTAGCCGTCAACACGTCACGGAAAAAAAAAACAATTCCCACCAGGCCAATAATATACCGATTGACTAATCAGAGCAGTTCACGGCAAAAGAAAAAAAACGCTTTGCGAGTTGCCGGTCAAGGTAAAAATAACCACTGCCTAGTCTATTGAATCGTAGCAGCTAATTGGGGCAAAAAATAATCGATTAAACTCACCAGTAATAAAATGTCGGCTGCAAATGTAAATGTGCTTGGATTTAGGTTCCCACAGGCGAAAATAGTCCACGGAACCGTCTTCTTTTACTGTTCCTCGATTAATTGCGCTCAGCCATTTGTTACTCCTTTTTTTCTCACGTGGAAGAATGAAGAACTTCAAATGCCGCTCCGAACTCTTCCTTGTGTGATAACCCGCAACACAGCAACTTTTAGCCATTCTGACAGAAAAAAGACTGCAAATAAGACGAAAGTTCAATGCGTTTCTATCTATTATAAGTGACTGGTCTTTTACCCCATTGTCAATATGGCGACGCTTTGTTGTGGCTGGTGATGTCATCAAATGCCCGGATGTCCGACTGCCTCTATCGGACATGGTTCCAGTAATCCATGTGCTTTGTTGACATGTCTTCAGCAAACTGTTTGCGGGCATTCTTGTGCACCGTTTTCAGAAGAGGCTTCCGCCTGGGGTGACAGCCATGCACACCAATTTGATGTAGAGTATGGCGTATGGTCTGAGCACTAACAGGCTGACCCCCCCCCCCCCCCCCCTCTTTAATCTCTGCAGCAATGCTGACAGCACTCCTGTAACAAGTCACATGACATTTTGGAGGGAAAATGACAAGCAGTACTCAATTTGGAAATTTAGGGATGTACGTAATTCCCATGCGGTGTACTCACGTTTGTTGCCAGTTTAGATATTAATGGCTATATTTTACGTTATTTTGAGGGAAAAATAAATGGACTCTATTATATAAGCTGCACACAGACTACTTTTCATTGTGTCAAACTATTTTGTCAGTGTTGTCCCATGAAAAGATATACTTAAATATCTGCAGAAATGCGAGGGGTGTACTCACTTTTGTGATACACTGTTCTACCATTTTGACACACAAGGTCCTGGAACGAATTACCTTTATATGTAGAGGTACCACTGTATATGAAAGCAGTAATTTGGCGTACGAACTTGGTCTTGCAAAAAACAACACATCAACATACTGGTTGTCATGTTAACATTGTGTAAGCATACAATGTGTTTTCATGACACATTTTCTGATATTTTACAACTGTTTCCACCTCATGAGAGCAGAGGCGGGGAAAGAAAAATTGAGTCATGGCACCAGCAGTTTCAAGTCAAAGATGACGTTTGCTCTGTTTTTTTTACCATTAATAATAACTATTGAACTCAAGTGCACTTTTAAAATTGGTGCAATTGATAGAGTTGTATTGTTTATTTAGCAGCTTATCTGCTTCCATTCTTTTATGCGAACATGTGCGTGCGTATGCTTGTGTGTGAGACATAACAGCTGTTGCGTTAAGCTGTTGATAGTGGCACCCCTCCGAGATGGGCTCAGGCTGAAACAGTGATGTTTACATGCACAAATTAATTGGATTACTGAAAATGTCAATCTGACATAGTTACATAGCAAACCACAGAAAGTTGCTGGCATGCAATCTGCCAGGGATACTTTCTTGAAGAAAAGAAAAAGATCAATCAATAGGTGGATATGTCCAACACCACAAGCTTTACACAACAGTACCGTACATTTAAAATGCTGTACATGTGTATAACATTTTACTCCACAACCATTCAGTTATCTTCTACAGTAAATATCTTAAAAAAAAAAAAAAAAAAAAAAAAAAAAAACGAGAGAAAAAAATCCCACATAACAGTTGAAATAAAAGTTAGGCCCAGTTTTGCAACCATCGGCCAGAGACAAACTCTGACCTTGAGCTGTGTCACTAACAGGAAATTAGTTCCTTGCAATTCTCGCCACACAGGAAGTCTACATATAGTGACAGTCATTTTCTTCCTCTCTTGGTCACACACTCCATCCTGTGGATCCCTATCTGGACTACCAAACAGGGAAGTTGGATTGTGAAATAAATATAATTTAAACGCATGAAAAGAATGATGTAACTTTCCAAAGTTCAGTTTGGTTTTTGAAGTGCTCGGTTCGGTTATTTTCGGTACAAAAAAGGCTGGGAAAAAAAAAATCCTCACAATGCTTTCATTTGTCAATAATAAATCAATAGAATTTGTGTAAATAAATAAAAGTGGCTCTTTTGGGTGATACTTCAAATAAATTACTCTCTGGGTAATTAATAAATATTTGGAACAATTATAAAATCTTAAAATAATGAATCAAGAAACAAAACTATAAGTTTGAAACATTAGCAGCAACAACCTGGACATGATACATTTAATTATCCAAGTTTAAATTTTTTGCTGGAGAGATAAGGTTGGATAAGGTGGCAGTGAGAATACCTCCCTGATTTTCTTACATGAATATTCAACATTCATTGTTTGATATTGCTCTTTTAAGTGAGTTAACGTTTCCGTGCTGCAATTGTCGACATAACTATGGATTCCTCCACTTGCCTTCGTCCATTGGTAAATTTAACTTTGAAGCAAAAGAAGTGTTTGACAGCACAGTGGTAGCGTCTCAAGACGGCTGCTCCGCCAGCCGCTTGAGGTGGGCCGGCCTAACAGTAGTGAAGTAAGATGGTCTTTTCGCTCAAGCTTCTTGCTTGCCTTTGTCATGCCTGTAATTTACAGGACTTTACAAGTTGTAAAGTCTAAATTACTTAATCCAAGCTCTGAGTGACAGACACTTAAGACGTCTATGCGGAAACTCCCACTGCACTTTGGTTCTGTATGGATTACTAACATGCAAAACCTAGTTCAATCTTGGGCTCCAGCAATCCTGTGTGGAGTTTACATGTTCGCCCTGTGCCTGTGTGGGTTTTCCCACGTCCAAAAACATGCATGGTAGTCTGATTGAACACTCTAAATTCTCCATAGGTATCAATGTAGCTGGGCACACACTGCGTAGGCTGCTCCCTGGGCTGTGTATGAAGGGCATGTTGCCGAAGAAGGGAGGACCGAGGATGACACTCCAAATGTATTCCCTAGGGGTGTTAACGCCATTCCCATATATTGTTTCACTACTTTAAAGTGCGTACGACAGGAAAAAAAAAGTCTTAAATAGGATTATTATGTGAATTAGAATCATATTTTGAGACGATTCGACTATATACAACAATTTAGCAAAGCGCAGATGACGAGAAATTGGTTTTTTAATCCGCCGGTTAGCCACGCCTACCATTATAGGGCTCTAGAGTTCCCAACAGGTGGATGACGTAAGCGGAGTCACGATTTCATCTGATTTAGTATGCAGCCCAATAAGGGGGAATTACAACGAGGAAAACGCGACGAAGAGAGCTGCAAAATGTCATTGTTTCAGTCTCTCTACTCCAATATTTTTTTAGGATATTCTTTCTATCCAAGTATTTTTCCCCAATAGCTAAATAAATGGCTTGAGAAGGACCAGTCAGCCCGTTGAGGGGGTAATTATTCAGAACGAGGAAAACGTGACGAAGAGAGCCGCCAAATGTCATTGTTTGTCTCTCTACTCCAATATTTTTACAGGATATTCTTTTTATCCAAGTATTTTCCCCATTAGCTAAATAAATGGCATGGCCATGACAAATAACAGTCTTGTGCTAAATGGAATATAAAATAATAATAATGCATTTATTCAGGACGACATTGCAAAATTACTCCATAATGGTCAAAACTGTCGACTTCCCCTTTACAGTCGCATCTCCCGAACGATATTTTATGCCACCTAAATCGGGCTTATGTCATTTTCCTTCCCGGGCTTCGGAGAATGTAAACAAACCAAGAGGTGTGACAGCTAGCCAGCATGCTAACCCGAACTGAGTGATGTTTCAAAGTCTTCGAAGCGGAAAATCACACATAACTAGCCCGGATCATTTCACATGACGACTTGGTTGTCGATTGTCTTTGCTGATCGCCAACTCGCCCGGCGGAGAGCAACTTACAGCTCGTTCCCCTGCTACTACAGACAGGAGAGCTCGCCGGGGAAGCAGCTGGACAATGACCGCTGAACAAACTGGCCAACGTCGGCGAAGCGTGTAGCTGCCAAATGGTCAACACGAATATGGCAAAATAATGCTTTACTACATGGCGAAGTCGTAAATAGCAACAGACACTCGGTGGAGGAGGGCGGCTGCAGTTGTTGTGCAGCTAATGTGTATAAGGAGAGCTTTTTACATGTCCATCCATGATCAAACGTAAGTAGTACTTTATTTAAAGAAAGTTTGTAGTGTTTACTTAGTAATCGCTGTATTCGCGGCTATTTTTAACACAAATTTGCAATTTCTGATCGGTCGGAAAATTTGACAGAACACCGGGCACATGAAGAGGGCAACAAGCCGAGTATAGTGATCTTCTGGCGGGGGGATGTGCGACAAGCTGCCAGTGTCGTCGGCCGAGCCGACAAGGAGCATGTCAGCCACAAAATGCAAGCCACCAACGTATTAAAATGATCCCAGTATTTGACATAATACAAAACACGATGTTTACTCACTTTCTCGTAAGTCCCATGGTCCCACAGTATTAGGGCTTGATTTGGCCAATATCCACTGGTGAATGGGAATCTTTTGAAATCCCAAAAAGACGCACATGCCTCTCCCTCATAGAGCAAGATTTTTCTGCAGCCGTTTGGCTGCCGTGATGTGAAAAATAAACGTATTAATCCGTAAAATCAGCTGAATTCTTAGTCCTCATACAACAGTACGGCTGTATAGTGAAAAGGACTCCTTCCTCCGTACACGTCACAGCGCTCTCTTTCTCAACTCGAGACTATTGCTGGAAGTCACTCATTTTCATGGCACGGGATTAAAAAAACTAAATAAATATAGCGATCGCTTCCACACACATCCAAGCGGTCCATTTAATTCAGGAGCGTAAAATACCGCCTGCATTATGAAATAAACATGCTTTTTCGTGTCACAGGCACTTTAAATTTACAGTTTGTAAGAATTAAACAAAAATTTGAACCTCAGACATTTGAAAGTAATGTTTTTATAGACAGGTTTCCTGAGCAAAATATGGGCGGCGCCATCTTGGAAAATTTCTGCTTCAAACTTCCAGTCAAGAAAAAACCTCATGAGTTGCGGTTGAAGTTAGCAGTGTGTTGACGAAGTTAAAACAACAAATCCAAGCCAGAGGAACTCACGGAATCTCCAAAAATGGATTCAGCACGACGTAGATGAGATGTAGATGAGGTTGTATGATTGTTCTTATCACTTCGTTGATCATTCGTGGACAAAATTATAGCAACCTGTCAACCTGTGTTAACGTGAGGTACAGATAGATACGCTGGCCTCTTGAGTGACCAGAATGAGGTGAAAATACAAATTATATTACATTGCCGAATGCAGAAGTGCTGACACAGACTTTGTTGTTACAACGAATTATTACAAGGTATGTACATATAAACAAAAATAGTATGTCATTCTTTTTTATTGCGGATATTGATCGCAATAAAACATTTGCACTCATGATTCCATTTCTTGTTTTATTTAAAACGATTGTTCAATATATCACAATTAAAATTATTTAAAAAATATCAACGAAAGTTGAGCATACGGGGAATGTGTTATCAGACAGCAGAGCATAAGGGAGCTTCTCCAAACTCTTACCCGACATCACAGAGACCCTAAGCGGCATCCAGATGGGCTTTCTCCCGCTGTCCTCGGTAATTCCAGCTCTAGCGTATCTTACAGTTGCTGCAGTTAAAAAGCTCGATGTTGGATCTCAGTATCAAGCTTATGGGCCGCCGCGAGGCGAGCCACCGTCTCCAGCCCCAGCCTCTCGGCCGCCCACGGGTAAAACGCACATAGTCTCGATATATGTCCAGCAACATACAGTAAGTGTTGTTGCGAGGCACATCAACTTATTTTCAGTTGCCTAACAGCGTTTTTCACCTGTAAACAAACGAACAAAAAATCCATCTAACACGTACTGAACAACAACAGGCTAGCAGCAGATACAGTAGTTGTAGTAAATGATATTAAAGATCATCATAATTACAATCATCATAATAATAGCAATATCAAACGTAACAAGTTGTTTCATGCGCAAGATTTTAGCTTTAGTATTTTTTCAGGATCCGACACATAAAAATGCAGGGATAGAAAGATCATACCTTCCATAACACAGCGGCAACATGGCTACAAAAACACCAGGTCTTTGTGGTGGCACGAGCTTGGTTCCACATCTTCCTTCATGAACATATTGTCCTCCCCCATTGTGATGATGGCAGATGGATGAGGTATTTCCAAATAGTCTTTTTTAAGGGATTTTGATGAGTAATGTCACTCCAGCTCCACTGTTGTTTTGGATGGAGAAATTCTGAAACGGAAGTTGCTTGCAGATATAAGGATGTAAAGCGGAAGTACCTCGGAAACTTGTCTATAACATGAAGTAAACACATTTCTTAGCTTTAATGGTCACAGATCTTAATTTGAATATTGAGGTTTTGGTTTAATATGGCGTGAAAGTTAAGTCAACATCCTAAAGTTAAAACGTGTATGAAATTTGTAGATGCCATCATTTGAAATTGATTACGTTCACTTGCAGCAGCAGCACGCACAGCGTTAGTCAAGGTTAGCAACAAGACGTGAGTAGTGTAGCATACTTCGAAACTGCAAAATGGCTGACAAGGAGACTCTGACAGGAGTGCATGATTGAAGTTTCCTTCTGTTTTAATGAACTGGGACAGCACTTGACAGAATGCTGTGATATACAGTAACTCCTCTTCAAATAGACTTTTCCAGTGTGAAAAGTTAGTCTATACAAGCCCTACGATTGGCTAGCAACTAGTTCAGGGTGTACCCCGCCTCCTGCCCATTGTTCACTGGGATAGGGTGAGGAAAAGCAGTACAGAAGATGGATAAGTGAATGAATGCTTTATAATGCAGATTAAAGGTGCTGTGATTAAAATACTAAATTTCTGTTACACCAGTAATACCATCTTATATTAGTGCTTTTTGTTGAGAAAAAAATGTTGTACAAAATAATATTTTGGAGAAAAATTAAAAAAACATTAAAGAAAACCATTTTCAGTCAACACAATTTATTGGTACAACTACAAATGCGAGTTAAAATTTATCAAGCGAAGCCATACGCATATCAAAAACACCCAGAAACACCGCTGCAATCACTGCACAATGTTCACATCTGGGTTGATGGGAAGTGAAACTTGAAGCTTGGCCCCTTTGTAAATCAGTTGTTGTGATGAAGTTTCTACTTAAAGACTGTACTTTCTGCTTCAAGCAAAGCTTGCTATTTTTTTTTTGTTTTGTTTCCAAATTATCTCCCCAACGATGTTTGTTTGTGGTCATTTCAGCTGTGTACTTTGCTTCTAGGTTTACCGGAAGTATATCAAGAAAAAGAATAAAAGCAAAACAAAAAAAGGAAGACACACGCTCCCATATTATCTGTAAAATTTCCTGTGTCCACTAAGATCAATAATTTGATTTGATTAAATTTGATTTGGCGTGATACAACACACCCACGCTCACACGCACCCCCGCACACACAAACACAGTGACCTGAGATACACTCACAATCGTCTTGTTGTTGGACATCTACATCTCATGATAATGTTTGGAATAAGCAATAATTAAATCATGACATATTTTCCCACCCTATTATTGTACATTAATCATTAAAAGAGCAAGAAATGTTCTGGGTGTTTCCACTTATTCTGAAATCCTGTTGATCGGTTCCCTGCATGGTTGAGTTCAACACTATTGTAGGGATCTCCTCAGTGTGGCTGTCTCTGTCAAGGCTATTTATTATCTTTAATGATAACAAATAAAAATGTCGAACTTTAGAATTGGGAAAAAAAAAACATTTCAGTTAACTGAAATCAATAATATCTATTGTTAACGACAATAAATCAATAATGACTGCTAACTGGAACTTTGATGTGTGTTCACAAAATTAATTAAAATGAATTGGAATAAGCAATAAATAAATAAATTGTGTGTGTATATATATATATATATATATATATATATATATATATATATATATATATATATATATATATTTATGAATATATATATATTAAATAATAAAAATGAAAAACACCCCATGTACTTTATCTACAGAATGAGTATGATGTATGATGATCCTGCACCTGACAAAAAAAGAAAGTATGAAAAACTAAGACTAAAACTAATAAAACCTCAACAAAAAATTTAAAGAAGAATGAAAACTAATCAAAACAAGCAAAGCCACTCTAAACACATATTAAAACCAGAATTTAAAACTAAATAAAACCAAACTATGATGATCTATGCAAAACTATTATAACCTTAGTCTGTGTCTATGTTGCAGTTGCTTTGGGGCGCTTACAGTGGCATGAAAAAGTATCTAAACCTTTTGGAATTTCTCGCATTTCTGCATAAAATCACCATCAAATGTGATCTGATCCTTGTCAAAATCACACAGATGAAAAACAGTGTCTGCTTTAACTAAAACCACCCAAACATTTAGAGGTTTTCATATTTTAAATATTTATAAAAATAAGTAAGTAAACCATCACATTTAATATTTTGCCCCCCCCAGCAGCAATAACTACAACCAGACGCTTCCTGTAGCAGCAGATCAGTCTCGCACATCAATCAGGACTAATCTTGGCCCATTCTTCTCTACAGAACTGCTGTAGTTCAGTCAGATTCTCAGTCAGATGTCTGGCATGAATCGCTGTCTTGAGCTCATGCCACAGCATCTCAATGGGGTTCAAGTCTGGACTTTGACTTGGCCACTCTAGAATGTGTATTTTGTTCTTCTGAACCCTTTCTGAAGTTTATTTACTTCTGTGTTTTGGATCATTGTCTTGTTGCAGCATCTATCCTCTTTTTAGCTTCAACTGTGTGACAGACGGCCTCAGGTTTTCCTGCAAAAACATCCTGATAAACGTTTGAGTTCATTCTTCCGTTAATGATTGCAAGTTGTCTAGGCCCTGAGGCAGCAAAATAGCCCCAAATCATGATGCTCCCTCCACCATGCTTCACGGTGGGGACGAGGTGTTGATGTTGATGAACTGTTCCATTTTTCCTCCACGCATGTCGTTACTTCCAAAAAAATTCAACTTCGAAATATTTCTTTTATACATCTTACTATTGTTTCCATTAAGCTTTTCAAATGAGCTAAACAATGGTATTCTGTCTCATTCCTCACACTTCCTAAACATGTAAAAGTTGACAGGAAATGTACTTTATATTATTGAAGAACTTAATATAGTCACGTCTGATGTAGACTCACCCTTCGACCGTTGTTTACTGCGTTTCTGTGGTTGCATTCGACAAACACAATGTATCATTTTGGTCAAAATGGCAGTGAAAAATCTTCTACTGTTGGGTTCTGCAGCGGCGTCCTGAGCTATGTGCTGTTCAAAAGGCCACCAAAAATGTGTCTAGGATGACACATTTTTGTGGTAAGGCACAGACGTTTTCTGTTGTCTCTCATCATACTTTCCATTAACAATTTATTTGTTTGTCACTGTTTTGTCCTCTGGCATTCCACGTTTTCGTAATTGATGCACATTTGTAAGACAGCTGACACATTTTTCATAAAGAACAAAACAAATTTCATAAACAGTTTGTGTTGAATATTAAAATTTAAGAATTATTTCAGAAAAGGAAATTTGTGTTTGTTCTAAAATAACAACATACTGAATTCAAGTAAAACAAGTACTGAGCTGAGCAACCATCAGATTGTGGTGTTGCGCAATATCAGTATTGAAATAAGTGTTTTCTGTCTATCAAGTCTATCAATTGTCTATCATGGTAGATGGCTACGCAATTGAAATCCCAATAGCGGTTGTTCCGCAGATGATGACTGGTTCCTGATCTATTTTGAGCTTACAAAGGTGTCGGCAGCATGTAGGGAAGTGGGAAACTTGCCCATCTTATTGGATGTACCGTATTGGCTCGAATATTAGAAGGTGTTTTTTTGCACTGAAATAAGACTGAAAAAGAAGGGGTCATCTTATATTCGCGGTCTAGACAATATACCCATTCACGACCCTAGATGGCGCCAGATATCATTGAAGCGATGTTCTGTCATGACAGATCTCAGCTACTCTCCCCATTCACGACGCTAGATGGCGCCAGATATCATTGAAGCGACGTTCCGTCACGACAGATAATAATAATAATAATAGTGATACATTTTATTTATAACGCACTGTCTTGAAAAATAGGGGGTCTTCTTATAATCAGGGCCGTCTTAAATTCGGGCCAATATGGTATAATGACGGGCGGTCATTTCTCAGACTCTAGAGGACAAAGGATGCCAACCACAAGAGGTTCTCAGCCTGGCTCCTTGACTGTGTAGCAGAACCACCAAAGCTCATGTACCACCAGGCCTCTGAATTATTTCTCCGTGAACTCAATAAAATGGCAGTGTCTAAATAGGAGGTGGAAGCAACAACGGAAGTGAAAAATGTGGCATTTTACTGTCAGACTTTATTGACCATATAAAATTGTCTCCAAAGGACACACAACTTGGCTTAAGGCCTGGTCAAATAAACTTTATCGTTCCAGATTCCTGTTAAGTTTCACAGGACCACAGATGCGTATGTCTATTAGAAACATCCTTCAAGGGCAAACAGTCTTGCGCATAGCAGCTGTAAAGACTGGTCTGACCAGGGTACTGAACTACCGTAGTGTAAGTGAATAATTGTTTTGGCTGTAAACCTGTTAGTATCAGCTGTATCCACAGTATCAGCCTGTGCACATTTTTGGCAGTGCATCCTCCTTCTTTTCCTCCCTCCTTCTTCTTCTCCTCTGCATTCCAGCGAAACGCTGAGCCTCCCCCTCGCTTTCATATTCCAAATTAAAAAAAGGTTTTCTCATGCATGAGCTGAGAAGCAGGCCTAGACAGCAAACAATGTGAAGCTTTCTGGACTGGCATGAGAGCAGAGATGGATTGAGAGAGAAAGAACAATAGAAAAGAAAGAATATTGGGATGGAGTGGTCTTTGCGTGTCAAGTGAGGGTTTTCGAGGGAGAGACAAGCTGTCGAAGTCAACTCCCACAGTCTGGAAGCAAACAGCTTTGGTGCAGTGAGAACAAACCACTCAAACTGCACTAAATGTATGATTCCCATGTTTATTTTTAAAAATCATATCTTCTTCGATAAGTGACCTTAAATTTTTACAAGGCAATATTATTCTATACTATTGTGTACATAGAGTATATTATCTTATTTCATACTATATATAGTATACTACTGTATTCAAACTTTAAATCGCACGGTTGTCAAACTTGGTGGGAGGCTGCATCTTTTTAAAGATGAGTTTATTTTCTTTAAGCAATTGGTCAAGAAATGACCTTAAAAATGCTAAAAATATTATATCATAATAATCGGATGCAAAGTCATTTTTCTGCCACCATATGTTATCATCGCAACAGGAATCAACACTCCCCATTCATTGAAAAAAGCCTTTGATTTAAAGAATGATAAGCAAATGGTATGAGAAAAATGACTTGAAATGAATCAAAATCCTAAAAATTTGGAAGTTTGCTCAGGAAAATCAAAAGAAAAAACATGAAGTATGTATTTTTTGGGGGGCAAGTGAACTTGCAGCCACAGATTGTGTCAGTGCTTTTCAGATGTGCACGCTACTCATTTTATCTAACTCACAGACATTATTTGTGTGTGGCCATATTCTGCGGCTGTCTCATAGAACTGGTGATTGATTGCAGGCCATTCCACACTGATGCAGCGTGGTTAGCAGAAACCTTCTTTTTTCGTTTTTCTGCATAGTTTCTCTTTTTGATGTTAATTTCTTTTGTCACTGGGTTACGTGACTTTCTGTAGAGGGTTGGTTCTCCACTTTGAAAAGTGTCTTCCTTGACCTTGCGAAATTGTCAAAGTTTGTCAGTGAACCATAGCTTGTTGTTGTTGATTCATTGTTCGACATACGTATTTGCAAAAGATGATGTAAGATGTCCCTGTGTCCATATATTTATCCAAGCTGTCATTTTTTTTTTTTTTTTTTTTTTTTAACCTGTCCTGTTCAGCTGTTTGACACAGAGAATGGAAGTCTAAGTGCCCAGATTCTGAACAGTTTTAATGTTTCACATTGAGAGTCTGACATACTCCCATTGTGATCATTCAAAATACCTTTTTATTATGACAAAGCAGCGAACAGGAAGGGATTATGGGGGGACAGAAGAAAAGAAATACAAGAGAAGAAGGAAAAGAAACACATACACAAACAACAACTAGATATACATTGAACATCTAAACTAGTTACTAATATGCTGGTGCTATCGTCAGCGAGATGTATTTCCGGTTTACACCATGTGGGGGCCTATTGGCCAGTGAAAGAGGAGAATGGGGGTGGGGGTGTCTATAAGCCTATAAGCTAAGTGATTGAAAGGGGTAGAGTGTGCACAAATCAGTTCTGTGATCTAGAACCCAGTAATCGTGTGAATCTCTTACGAGTAAGCCCGTTGGCGACCAACCCTACGCCGCCGAATCGCCAATCCCGGCACCGGGACCCCCGACCCGAGAATGCCCTACCACATCCAGCAGCACGCAGGCCCCACCGGGCGCGCGACAGCCACGCAGACGGGCGGAGAAGCCGCGCGGGCGCCAACCCAGGGCCACAGCCCCCACCCAGCCAGCCCGGGGAGGGAGGGAGGGCGGGCGCGGGGGCGGGGGGCCATGCGCAGCCCATCCCTCCTCCCGCAGCCCAGCAAAGGAGCCATCGTCCCCCCCCCGGGACCCAGGGTGGTCCCCCGGGCCACCCGCGCACCCATCAACCGGCCTTCAGGGATGGCAGGAGGGGACGCACCACCAACCCCACGCCTACACCCACTCCCGCCCGCCCACCCGGGCCACGAGCCACAGCCCCCCAACCGGCACGGCACGCCACGGGACCCCCAGCGGCCCACCAAGCCCCAGGCAAGGCAGGGTCCCCCGCCGGTGCAGGCGACACCCCGCTGATACACCGGCGCCCAGTCAGCGACCCGCGACGGAGCGCAGGGCGGATGCCCAGCCAGAGAAGAGAGGGGAAGGCGGAGGCAGGAGAACGCCCAGGAACTGCCACGGGGCGATGCAAGACCGGGGACCCGACCCCCCAACCTACTCCCGCGGCCGGCAGCCGAGGCAGAGGGGAGGCCACACCCCAGGAGCCACGCCATATAAAAAAGTGTGGGACCCACCTACCACCCTATTACTGTGGCTGCCAGGTTCCCGACTGGCAGCCATCACCCAGCACCGTGATGGGGGTGTGAGGGGAGGGTAGTGCAATGTATGCATTAAAATAGGAGAGCTTGGCTTGGGGCAGTGGGACCGCAGCATGGAGCTTCTGCCCAGCCGCCCGTCCCACCGCCCTTTGCCAGAGCTCTCCTGTGGAGTATGATGTGTGGTGCATTTAAAAAAGGTGCAGAGATGGCGGGGCCTGTGGTCATTTGAGTTTTCAAAGACATTCCAATCTGTGACGTTTAAACAGTCCAATGTTGGCTCTGTTGTTGACATGGCAACCCTAAACACCTCACCTTACCGCTTGATTTGACTCGGGTATATGCAAGATTTGACTGCTTTTAAACAATTACATCTGGTCCTGTGATTGACTGGTGACCATTTCAGGGTGTACTTAGCTTTTTGCCTCAAGCAGTCCTTTTCAAATAGTGGGGCGGACCCTCCCAGGGGGGCGCAAAGCGATGCCAGGGGGAGCGCACGTGACCTCTGGGAACATACTATTTTGCCGTACTAGAATAAAGTGAAATTGCACATCCATTCAGTGGATGGCAGTGGCGCTCTCATTTTCAGAGTAGACTATTTTTGAACCAAACAAGAGCACACAGCAAACAGCAGGAGCTAATCTGGAGAGCTAAATCGAGGAATTATGACGAAGCGTATGTGGCATTTGGCTTAACTTTTAATACAGTGGGAGACGAGGAAAGACCAATATGTTTACTGTGTCTAAATATGTTGGCAGCGGACAGCATGAAGCAAAATCAATTAAGACCTCACTTAAAGAAATCAGATGACAATTACACTGATATACCGCTTGATTTTTTTCAGCGAAAACGTGTCGAATATTGTTCACAATCGTCCAGCTTTGTGAGTCTTACATCGATAAACCAGCGAGCACTGTTAGCATTATATAGGGTGGCATACCAAGCTGCTCAGTGCTAAATAACCACACATTGCAGCCAAAATTAAAATTCCCTCTGTCCAATGACACTTTTGTTTTTTTTCTATTATATTTTAGTTTTATTGGTCAAATTGTTTGGCACATTGTAGTTGTTGCTAATCAATGTGACTTAATTATTATGTATTGATTTTATTGAATTTGATTTTTCAGTATCAAATGGTCAAAAAATGGGCCTTGACTATTTAGTTTGATCTGATTTTTTTAAATTCAGGCAAACAAGCGGTTTTATATCTTTTCTGTTGCAAACAAAGTATAACTTTATTGTCTTTATTATGAATTTATTGTAATTTTTTTTTAAATTTAACAATTTTTTATACAAATATGTAGCCTATTTATTTTTTTCTTTTTTTACTTTTAATATTTTTTTAGACAAATATATAGCCTGTTTACAGTGGCGGCAGAGAGTTAGGGGGCACGAAACGTTTGCGTCTTCGTGGGGGGGGGGCTGTAACAGAAAGTAATTGAGAAGCACTGGCCTAGTCAGGTGGGATAGGGACTGCAGAGAATGGATAGAATCGGCTTGTGTAATAGAATTATCATCTTTCATTTCCACATGTCAATCTCTGTCTCTCTCTCGCTTTCTACTTCTCTCTCACACACACACCTACACACTCCCACACACACACACACATGCACTCGCAGACTCGCGCGCACATATGTCACCTTCCCCTTGTGTCTTTGAAGCTTCCAGCCAGGAATGTAGGTAGTCGTAGTTAAGTGGAGCAAGCAGCAACAGGTCCATTTCCTGTGAGTTTGAGGACACGGCCGTACATGCTACCACTTTGAGACAAAAGAAGAAGCATTTCCAACAAACAATCTGTGCTTGATGGAAAAGGAGTAGTTTTGATAAATTTGATTTTGAGTTTGTCTTGAGGTGTCCAGCTTAATCAAGGTCATGCTTGCAGGATTGCGCCAGTAACAGGTCAACCATGACGGCTTTGCGTCTGTCAGACAATTGGAACAAGGTAATTATCACTCTTAAGTTAAAGGACTGTGCTACAAATAAGAGAAACTTGACGGCTTCCCTCCTTTTTTCTGGTACAGTGTTTGTCATTTGTTTTATGGAACTCTTTAAACCTGTTTCGTGATTAAGTCTTCAAGGTTGCCCCAAGAGACTATTGGGTCAGTCTGCAGAGGAAATATGTTGATGTTACAGCAGGGTTTCGTTATCTCGAGGGCAGAGAACATTAAAAACACATTTTCCTACCCTGCAGTATATCATTTCAGGCACGCGAATACAATACTCCCATTCCCTGTTTATATCAATCATGTCTTTTCAAACCTGGTCTATAGTTTCAACCTCAAATCACCTAAACGTTTTCTCGTGTACTGCATATTCAATTCTAAACAGGAATGCACCGCTTAAAATTACTGGAGTATAGACCGGGGAGTATTATTAATGTCTGGTTTCTATGATGATGATTTTTATGATGACGCTAAGCAAGAACTATAGTCGCACAAAATGGGTTTCTATTCAGTGTGACAGTTTTTGTGCTAGCGTATTGCCAAAAGAGCAGGCCAAGGTGGCTGATTTCCAAAGTGTGATCTAGCACAAGGGATTAACTGAGTCGACGGGTTACTTCCTCAGTGGCCAGAACATTCAACTAAATACCTTGTACCATATGGAGAGAGTGTGTGTGTGCTTGTCCTGTCAGCATGGATCACATCTTTAGAGAAGTGAAAAGTAGGGTTCCCTTCATTACTCTTAAGCAGTTATAATGGGGCACGAAGACAATTTAAAAACATTTGCTCTTTTTTATACAGGTTATTCATTAATTCGTTGGGCAATAGCTTCATTTGCACACTGCAATGAAATCAAGGTGTTATTTTAAGGATATTATTCAATCATTTGTAGTCCAGTGTTGAAGGTTTTACTAATCATAAAATTGAAGACACCCGTAAAAGTTTTCTTTATTTGTTGTTATTATTTTCTGCACATTTAAACATCTGATGAAAAATACTTTCCTCACTCAGGATATTCATGTGAGCCAGGGTGCCGCAGACAGCTCGATGGACATGGACCGTTTGAACAGAAACACGACCGGGAGCGGGGCCCATGCCCACCAGGTGTTAAAGGTGAGTTTAGTACTAGAGATGTCCCGATCGCCGATCGATCGGGTCCGATCACGTCAAAGTATCGGAATCGGCAAAAAAATATCGGACATGCCTTTTTTTAATATATATATTTTTTTTAATTAAATCGTTTTCTAATTGTATTTAACGTTACAGACATAATGTGTTACACTCTTCCAGAGTCTTTAGTTTAAGCTTACGGGAGGGTTATCAAATTAATCGTGATAACGGCGAGAATTAATAATTTTTTTACATTTATCACATTACAATATTTAACGCAATTAACGCATGTGCTGCACGACCCACTCACGCATTGTCGCGTTCAATCTATAATGGTGCCGTGTTACCCATACAGTATATAGAGCTAAACGGCAGCGTAAAATGAGTAGAGTGATTTTTGGCAGCCTTTTTTTAAATGGCTAAAGCCTTACAATCCCTCTCCCAACGATTAGCATAATCGTGGGAAGCAATGTGGGCAAGTAAAGTAGAAGTTGATCTTTTTCTTAACTCCCTATTTTATTTCCCAACGCAGAGAAGATATATCAATTGGTACCACAACGCACAGTCATGGTTGCACTTCCCATCATGCATTTGGGCAGAAGTTTAATGGCTACAGTATCATTTACTGAAAGCTCAATAAATACACTAGATGGCAATATTTAGTCACAATATACAAAGTCACATTTATCCTTTAAGAATTTCAAGTCTTTCTATCCGTGGATCCCTCTCACAGAAAGAATGTTAATTATGTAAATGCCATCTTGAGGATTTATTGTCATAATAAACAAATACAGTACTTATGTACTGTATGTTGAATGTATATATATTCGTCCGAGTTTTATTCATTTTTTTCTTAATGAATTGCCAAAATGTACAGTACTGTGCAAAAGTTATAGGCAGGACACCTGCCTAAAACTTTTGCACAGTACTCTATATTTTTATTATATTATGTATATACAGGATATACTGTATGTATATATTTTCCCTAAGTGGAAGCTTCCATGATCCTAATAAATTTAATAATTAAAAAAATATATATACAGTACTGTGCAAAAGTTTTAGGCAGGTGTCCTGCCTAAAACTTTTGCACAGTACTGTATATGATCGGGAAAAATTATCTAGAATGATTGGAATTGAATCGGGAGCAAAAAAAAAAGCAATCGGATCGGGAAATATCGGGATCGGCAGATACTCAAATTAAAACGATTGGGATCGGATCGCGAGCAAAAAAACATGATCGGAACAACCCTATTTAGTAAAAATTCTTGTGGTTGAGCGTTCACAGATGAACTTTGTTTGCAGTAATATACATTTTCAAAGTACTATATTTATCAGTGTGTGTTTTCTATTGCTAGAACTGAATTAACACAATTAACCCTGCGTGGTCATCCATTCGGAGCAGCTAAAGATGTGTGCTAACAACAAAAAGTATGTCGGCAACCACACTGTAAAACAGAAATCTTCCACCAGAATCAGTGATGACTCAGAGCAAGAATTCAAATGTTTCATTTCCCTTTCCCCACACGTGATATTTTTCTACTTTTAACGAGTGGGCCCGGGAAAGAGGCAGGAGCATGGGATTAGAATTTAATTACTCCTTTTGAAAACATTTATTTATTCACATCCAATTAATTTCTATTAAACTTGATACAATATAATTCATTAACTGATGACAGTTCACTGGCACAATGAAGACTGTCAGTAGCAGTAAAAGGGGAGGAAATGTATTTATTATTACTAAATGTTCGAGCCAAAGCTTTGAACTAGGATCACAGAACAGGATGAAAGATGTGCGATGAAACAACTCATCAGTAACCAGTTTGACAATTTCCCTTTCATTCTTTGGAGAAATGAGTATGATTTTGAAAGTTTTCATAATAAGAAAAGAAAATAGAAAATAACAGCTTGAATTTTATAGCAGCTTTGTTTTAATTATACGACAAAATATTTTAAAAATCAAGAAAATTGCATGAATTAAAAAGTATCATGTATATGGCGGAAAATACTCATGTGACTTGAAATTCCGTGCTGAGACCACCAATTTGGCCAAATTTCAAAACTGTCCTATATGCATGTGTAATACATCATTGAAAAGCTTAAAATCTCTATTTTGTGGGGGAAGAAAAAACTTAAACAGGAGGGCATTTTTGACACCTCAAAAGTAAGTCAAATCAGGTGAGTGAAAAGTAGACATTTTTTAAACCTTTGAAAGTTTCTCATAAAAAAAAAAGGGTTTGGACACCCATCCTGGTACATGATAAATAAAGAACACTTCAAGATGATCCCCCTTTATCTAATCAAGTCTTTGAGAATCAATATGCATGCACTAAGACATGTGGGTGGATGTACAATAATAAAAGAAATTATTGTGTGAGCAAATGTAGATTTTATTTAGCCCGGTGTTTTATTTTGTAAATATACATGTCGAAACGGGGAGTTAGCTGTATAGTTAATATTAACCATAATGCATACAGTTTTTGATTTGGCTGGATTTTAATCTGTGCAAAGATATATATATAATTATTTGACTTGATTATTTATCACCTAAAATATCGGGGAATGCGACAATTGCAACAAAAAAAAAAAAAAAAAAAAAAAAAATACATTGAAGCGATAGTTTTGTGGTAGATATCCGTCTCCTATTTCCAGACACTATTTTTTTCATTGTGACGTAATTTGTTTAAAAGTTTGAATTATGCGAGTGAATAATTTCTTAAAGTCATTAAAAAAAAATTCACTAAATATTAGACATTAATTAATGCTTCTAAGCTAAAAATGATAAATATTTTGAATGATATATATAATTACTGACCTTCTTTTAATGGCTGGGTTGAAACAAAAGCGGTTGCGCAGTGTCTGTAAACGGGGGTCTCCAGGGTAAAACGGACAATTTAAAACTAGTCAGGGGGCATAATCCACCATGAAATTGTTATGACATATTGCTCTATCAAACACAACAGTTCTTTTGGCCTAAAATACAGCAGTTTACAGTGAGGCAGATAAGTATTTAGTCAACCACTAATTGTGCAAGTTCTCCCACTTGAAAATATTAGATAGGTCTGTAATTGTCAACATGGGTAAAACTCAACCATAAGAGACAGAATGTGGAAAAAAACACAGAAAATCACATGGTTTGATTTTTAAATAATTTATTTGCAAATCATGGTGGAAAACAAGTATTTGATCAATACCAAAAGTTAATCTCAATACTTTGTTATGTACTCTTTGTTGGCAATAATAGAGGCCAAACGTTTTCTGTAACTCTTCACAAGCTTTTCACACACTGATGCTGGTATTTTGGCCCAGTCCGCCATGCAGATCTCCTCTAAAGATTTGATGTTTTGGGGCTGTCGTTGGGCAACACGGACTTTCAACTCCCTCCACAGATTTTCTATGGGGTTGAGATCTGGAGACTGGCTAAGCCACTCCAGGACCTTGAAATGCTTCTTACGAAGCCACTCCTTTGTTGCCCTGGCTGTGTGTTTGGAATCATTGTCATGCTGAAAGACCCAGCCATGTCTCATCTCCAATGCCCTTACTGATGGAAGGAGATTTTTACTCAAAATCTCTTGATACATTGCCCCATTCATTCTTTCCTTTACACAGATCAGTCGTCCTGGTCCCTTTGCAGAAAAACAGCCCCAAAGCATGATGTTTCCATCCCCATGCTTCACAGTGGGTATGGTGTTCTTCGGATGCAATTCAGTATTCTTTCTACTCCAAACATGAGAACCTGTGTTTCTACCAAAAAGTTCTATTTTGTTTTCATCTGACCATAACTTCTAGTCCTCTTCTGGATTATCCAAATGCTATCTAGCGAACCGCAGACGGGCCTGGACGTGTACTCTAATCTTTTCAAGTAGGAGAACTTGCACAGTTGGTGGTTGACTAAATACTTATTTGCCCCACTGTATTTTAAAGAGGGGTGCAAGTGCAGAAACTGCTTTTTCAGCCTTGTTTGTGTTTTCCGCCATATGCATACCATTGATCAAAATAACAATTTGAAGCTTGGAGTTTCAAAACGTTCATCTCAATACAGGATTCGAAGATTACCTGCATTGATGAGTTTGCTCCTTATGTGTGTGCCAACTGTGAATAAGAAAAAACATCTCTTTTCACAGGTTCTTTAATAATCTTAATGAACAGGAGATGACGACACACAATTCAGGAACAAAAAGAAAGCAATCATCACCAAAGCCAAACTGGTTCACATCGGGCCACAGTGGGTGCAGAATTTCTTTCCAAAAAACAGGACAATGCCTTTGCACCAATCTGGTGTCTTACAAATATAATCCGTTGATTGTAGTCAGGTGCTGCTTGTTTTAGCAGAAACTTCATTGGTTAAACAGTCTGTGCCCAATCGGTAGGAACAAAAACCAGGACCCACTGTGGTTTTTGAGGATACCCCTGACCTAAGCTAAATATATTTTTTAAGAAAAGAATAATTAAAAACCGACCGGCCAGGACAAATATCCTTGAGTGCCCCAAAGGCCTTTGAGAAGTTCTGCCTCGACCTTTCAACGCATACACTTTTTATTATTTCATATACAAATAGACAGGTCCCCATGTTGACCAATGAAGTGACTCACAAGAAAGTGGAACTTTAATAGCAGATATGTTATGTTCTTTGCTTTGACATTGCTTCAGAGAAGAAGCTGATAGCTGCACTGTTATCTTATCCAAATAAAGTCAGAAAGAAGACATAACAATAGAAATTAATATATCAAGTAAAATGAACAATTTTATGGAACAAATATCTCTACACAACCTGGTAAGCAACTCCAAGAAACATCTGACTGCTGTACTTGCCATGATGGTTTTGTCTCATAGAATTACTCTAAATAATGTTTTGCTTGGGGGTCAAATATTTTTTTCCCCTCAGTGAAATGAAAATTTAAAGTTTTTCATTTATAGTGATTTTCTAAATTTCTTTTTTGTGTAACTGTTTGGGGGGTATTCTTTCTATCACTGTTAAAATACAGCTGCTATAAAAATCTGAGACTTAATTTATTTATGTATTTTAAAAATCAATGGGGGATAAAATACATATTTCATGTACACTATCTCTATGTTTCATGATGATGATTATTTTTTTCTATATCTTGCTATAGGACATTTTGAACTGTTCAGATGAAATTGAGAAGAACTTGAAAGACAACGCGTAGTACATACCAGTACATTTGAAATATTAAGATTTGTCATTATTTTATACTGTACACTCTGCATCATGGGCTGCAGTCTAGTGGCTAATGGAAAACAGCAGCTGAATAGTGTAAAAATACATCAGGTACCGGCACACTGAGAAGCCATTGCATATTTGCCGCATGGGAGCAGCAGCACTCCTTGGAAGACACAATGACTTCATCCTGCTTTCCCATCACACCCTCTAATCCCACACCACAACACCTACCAGCCAGTCCAGTCCCAGCAATCCTATTAGGATTGAATGTTCCCACTCCATCACTGGCACCATGACAATTAAATGATCCTATCAGTACAGAGCTGAGTCAAGTCAATAGACACAAAGGTTATTAAGAACTGTTGAACTGACTGTTTATTCACCAATTTACAGAAAAATACAATTCTTCTTTCTCAATTAATTTTATGAACTTTGTTTTTGGCAGATGGGTATATTCTTTATAAAAAAATAACACTAGGGTAAAAAAACCCAAAAACAATTGGTTAAGTTTGAGGAAAAAAACAAAACATTTGCAGTATAACAAAACAAATTCTTTGACATCATAATTAAGCATCCATTATTGTCGTGTAGAACTGTACTGTACGGCCTCATACTTGGCTTTAGTTCCTCTAAATCCCAAGCTCCAAGCTAATTTACTAATTACTAGTTCTTCCATCACTAAACATACATTCGAACACATTTCCCGTAATCACACACTGATCCAAAAGAGAAAAAAAAACATGCAGGCCTCTGTCTGGCTAAAAACAGGTTTATATTTGAATTCAGCCAAGCCTGCTGAGTGCCCTCCAGGAGAGCAATGTTTGTTAATTGTGACACACTGAATCAATGGCAACATCTCCTCACATAAACACACATTCTCTGGCACATATTTTGCTCAGTGTGTTGAGGATTGTGTAAACAATCAGAGCAGTCATCGATGCTAATCATTTCTTACAGTACGCCTTTCATTCCCTGAATGGCGGGTAAGCCTCTTTAAGATGGATTCATTAGTTAAGCGTTAACAACCGTGTAATTAAACATCTTGTCATTGTTAACTACCTTTAACCAGTGGTCATCCATTCATAGCGGGCCATGTTGCGTAACCTACTTTCCCGGAGCTTAAACCACACTTATCAGTAAATGTGTCATGACGAAGTCACATTTTTTGGGGTAAAATGTATGTCGTCCCTCATTTGTCTTGGCCAGGTAGCTAAATACAGTGACTAGTATTACTTCACCAACTAAAGAGCAGTTCAAAAGAACTGAACAGCTGTGAAACTTGATGTCGAAAACCATCTTCTTGGTCAGCCGTGTTGGAGTTAGGCAACACACACTGCCAGTGCTACTGTAAGCTTCCTTTATCTTAGCAAGCTAAAGTAAACATCAACATTTACAGACTCGTTTGTGGCTGGTGTGGTTAGAAATGAATGTAGGCATGAACAAGGAATACGGTACACCATTGGAGCATTTCATAGACTGCTTGAGCCATTCAAAAAACAATGGATGAAAATAGAAAGGCATATAGAACATAACAAAGTAGATCAATCAGCTCTAAATTGATAATTCGTTCTATCGTTTGAACGATATATGAAATATAGTAACTAGGGCTGACAAACGATTAAAATTTTCAATCAAGTTAATCACAGCTTAAAAATTAATTAATCGTAATTAATCACAGTTTAAACCATCTATAAAATATGCCATATTTTTCTGTAAATTATTGTTGGACTGGAAAGATAAGACACAAGACAGATATATACATTCAACATACTGTACATAAGTACTGTATTTGTTTATTATAACAATAAATCAACAAGATGGCATTAACACCAACATTCTGTTAAAGCGATCCATGGATAGAAGTTCTTAAAAGATAAATGTTAGTACAAGTTATAGAAATTTTATATTAAACCCCTCTTAATGTTTTCGTTTTAATAAAATTTGTAAAATTTTCAATCAAAAAAAGAAACTAGTAGCTCGCCATTGTTGATGTTAATAATTACAGAATGCTCATGGTGCTGAAATCCATAAAAAACAGAGGTGATCATTTTTGGGCCAAAAAAGGAAAGGTCAAAGATAAGCAGCCAACTTAGCACAATGTCACCTACAGCTACAAATCAAGTCAGAAACCTGGGCGTAATTATTGACTCAGACCTAAAATTTGATAGCCATCTAAAGTCCGTCACTAAATCCGCTTATTACCACCTAAAAAAATATAACCAGAATTAAGGGGCTTCTGACACAACAAGACATGGAAAAACTTATGCATGCATTCATTTTCAGCAGATTGGACTATTGCAACGATATATTTTAGTGACGAGATTTGTCGTTCACTTGAGTAAACGAATCCATTCCGGTTCGTTCAGTAAAAGGATTCGTTCAAACAAATCGTTCAACGAATCGTTCGCCCCCCTCATCTCCCTCCCCGCCCAAACGAATCGTTCGGTTACTGAACGGGAAGTGACGTTGCCGAACGAATCACCAAAGACCGCTTCGCAGTATAACTGAACGGGAAGTGACATTGCTTGGTCCCTCCCTCTCTTCCACATTGACCACTCGTCGTAGTTTCAGAAATGAGTGACAGGCGGTATCATTCTGCTTTCACAGACAGCCTCGTCTCCCTCCTGCTGCTGCAAAAGCGAGGGAGAACTTCCGCGTCGTCTGTCCTAGTTCTATGGGCTCAAAGTCATGGCTCGTGCTTGCATTTCGATTTAGGACACGGTTAAACATTTTCCTTTTGTGAGGGGAGTAGGGGGCGGGGGCGCACGGACTTTCTTTAGCAGGTTCTTGATCACACATACAATCACATATACAGCATGTTTGCTGTCACGAAAATAAAAATACATCGAAAGTTTAATTTCTGAATATGGAACGACCAACACATCATATTTACATCTCGCTCTGTTGTATTTTTGTTTTTTTGTATTAAGATGATCGTGTTGAATTTTTGCACTGGTATTAATAAATAAAATAATCCGGTCAGCTCCCCTGTCGTCCCCGCATCTCAAATCGTCAAATGCTGACGAGAAATAATTGTTTGCTCTTTACGATGTCGCCTTTCTACTCTCATTAGTCTGTTAAGAAAAATGTAGACATATTGCGACATCTCCCGTGTCCGCGTGCTTTGTTTTTGGGCGCTTGAGTAGCACATGATGGACGGATTGACATAATTTGTCAAACCAACCAACACCTGACACGAAAAAAAAAAAAAAAAAAAACACTCGGAAAAAAATTACATGTATATACAGTTTCATTGCAAATCAGTATTATGGTGATCATATTGTTTTTTTGCACTGGTATTAATAAATAAAATAATCCGGTCAGCTCCCCTGTCGTCCCCGCATCTCAGATCGTCAAATGCTGACGAGAAATAATTGTTAGCTCTTTACGATGTCGCCTTTCTACTCTCATTAGTCTGTTAAGAAAAATGTAGACATATTGCGATATCTCCCGTGTCTGCGTGCGTTGTTTTGGGCGCTTGAGTAGCACATGATGGACGGATTGACATAATTTGTCAAACCAACCAACACCTGACACGAAAGAAAAAAAAAAAACACTCGGGAAAAAATTGACATGTATATACAGTTTCATTGCAAATCAGTATTATGGTGATCATACTAAATATTTTTTTCTGTGCACATATGAGGTAAATATCGCTGCCATGAAGCCTCCATATAGTGACAGTTCTCTGCCCGCTTCACTGCCGTCACGCGACCGCAGCTCAGCTTTTGCTTGCCTCGTAGCTACCGGTGTTTTAAATTACTGTAAATTTGATAGTATGTCGTCATAGGCAGTCACGAGTTTGTTGAGAAAAGTACTACTCTAAACAATGCTCGCTAGATTTGTGTGGTGTTTTTGTCTGTTTGAGCAGCATTTGATAGGCTCCACGTTAACAAATATGTGACAAAGTCATTTCCTTTCATTTTCTGATTCGTTCACCGCATAGTCATTACTGGAAAATCAAGTTAGCAGCAAGCTAGGTCAGGAACCGGAGGACCGAGTCACTGAACGGGAAGTGACAAAACTCAGTCTTGCCCCCCTGCCTGCACGCTGGCTGCTGATTGGCCACACGTGGACGTGAGTGACAAACGCCCTGATTCTGTTTCCGCTCCCTCCCCTGCCCGCGATGAGGCTGGCGTCTGATTGGTCGTGTGCGATGTCAGAAGACGCTGCCGCTTGCTCAACGCCCTCCCACGCAGCGAACAAGCACCACCTTCATAGAACGAATCAGTGCAGATGATGATTAGTTCGGTCTCGTTCACCAAAACAATTCGTTCAAAAAGAACGAATCGTTCGCGACCGATACAACACTAATATATTTACAGGTCTTGATAAAAAATCAGTCAGGAAGCTGCAGCTAGTACAGAATGCTGCAGCCAGAGTCCTCACAAATACAAGGAAGCTGGACCACATTACACCGGTTTTGAAATCGCTACACTGGCTTCCAGTGAGTCAAAGGATAGACTATAAAATACTACTGCTCGTCTACAAAACACTTAATGGCCTTGGACCAAAATACATGCTTGACTTGTTAGATTCCTATGAGACATCCAGACCCCTAAGGTCGTCTGGAACCGGTCTTCTGCATGTTCCAAGAACAAGAACCAAGCAAGGTGAGGCAGCATTTAGTTATTATGCTCCTCACCTCTGGAACAAGTTACCCGAACGTCTGAAGTATGCTCAAACTGTTAGCTCTTTTAAATCAGGGCTAAAAACGCTTTTGTTTAGCACTGCATATCCATAACTGTCTATACATTTCAATCTACCTGCTTTCTATTCCTCTTGTGCTTATCTCCATCGCTGATTTCAATTATTATTAGGAGTAGTAGTTTTTGTTTTATTTTTTATTTTTGTTTTATTTGTATTTATTTATTTTTATTCTGTGATTAAGTGCGATCTTTTGTCTTGGTTTTTACGTTGTATTGATTTAAATGTGATTTTTATGATCTTCATGTGATGTAAAGCACTTTGAATTGCCTCGTGTTGAATTGTGCTATGTAAATAAATTTGCCTTTGCCTTTGCCTAAAATCAGTCGCACCCAAGCGCCAGCAGAGGGCGACAAAACACCAAAAAACACAAGTAACAAGTGGACATGACACTGTGCTGTCATTTTAATCTGTTTGAACGGGGCATGTGCGTTAATTGCGTCAAATATTTTAATGTGATTAATTTAAAAAAAATGATTACCGCCCGTTTACGCGATAATTTTGACAGCCCTAATAGTAACGGTATATGCTCAATTCAAACGCACTACTTTTTAGGTCTTCTTAATCACAAGTGACCCCACAGTTATAAACTCAATTAAAAGCCAAAGAATGAAATGATAGATAAATAATGTTGGTATGATGTGCAAAGGGAGGAAATTGAATAGTTTTGAACTATCAGCAGGACAAGCTCAAATTCTTCCAAACTTCCACTTAGATTTAAGAATCCCAAATTTCATCTAGCTGACCTGGGAGACTGGACATGGGCATAAAGAGGGCAAATACTCTGGCAGATAAAGTGCAGCAGTACAATTTAGAGCTTTGAAGAGAAAATCAGAATATTAAATAGCATACACTGCCGGCCAAAAGTATTGGCACCCCTGCAATTATGTGAGATAGCTTTCAATTTCTCCCAGAAAATGATTGCAATTACAAATGCTTTGGTTGTAATATCTTAATTCATTTTGCTTGCAGTGAAAAAACACAAAAGAGAATGGGAAAAAAATCATTATCAGTTTACACAAAACTCCAAAAATGGGCCGGACAAAAGTATTGGCACCCTCAGCCTAATACTTGGTAGCACAACCTTTAGACAAAATAACTGCGAAAAACCGCTTCCAGTATCTAGCAATGATTTTTTTTTTTTTTTTTTTTTTTTACAATGCTCTCCTGGAATTTTAGACCATTCTTCTTTGGCCAACTGCTCCATGTCTCTGAGATTTGAAGGGCGCCTTCTCCAAACTGCAATTTTCTCCACAGGTGTTCTATGGGGCTCATTGCTGGCCACTTTAGAAGTCTCCAGTGCTTTCTTTTAAACCATTTTCTAGTGCTTTTTGAAATGTGTTTTGGGTCATTGTCCTACTGGAAGGCCCATGACCTCTGAGGGAGACCCAGCTTTCTCGCACTGTGCCCTACATTATGCTGCAAAATTTGTTGGTAGTCTTCAGACTTCATAATGCCATGCAAACGGTCAAGCAGTCCCGTGCTAAAGGCAGTAAAGCAACCCCATAACATCAGGGAACCTCCGCCATGTTTGACTGTGGTGACTGTGTTCTTTTCTTTGAGAGCCTCGTTTTTTTTCCCTGTAAACTCTATGTTGATGCCTTTTCCCAAAAAGCTCTACTTTTGTCTCATCTGACCAGAGAACATTCTTCCAAAACTTTTTTGGCTTTTTCAGGTACGTTTTGGCAAACTCCACCCTGGCTTTTTTGTGTCTTTTTTATGTCCAGAGGTGGGGTCTTCTTGGGTATCCTACCATAGAGTCCCTTCCCATTCAGACACCAACTGATAGTACGGGACACTGTTGTACCCTCAGACTGCAGAACAGCTTGAACTTGTTTGGATGTTAGTCAAAGTTCTTTATCCACTATCCGCATAATCGTTCATTGAAATCTCTTGTCAATTTTTCATTAGCCACAGTGCCATGGACTTTACATTGATTGATGACACTGTGCAAGGTAGGCACAGGAATATTCAGGTATTTGGAGATGGACTTGTAGCCTAGAGATAGCCCATTCTTCTTCACAATTTTGCTTCTCAAGTCCTCAGACAGTTCTTTGGTCTTTTTTTCTTTTCTCCATGCTCAATGTGGTACGCACAAGGACACAGGGCAGAGGTTTAGTCAATTTTAATCCATTTTAACTGGCTGGAAGTGTGATTTAGTTATTACCACCACTTGTTATGTGCCACAGGTAAGTAACAGGTGCTCTTAATTACACAAATTAGAGAAGCATCACATGATGATGAAAATAAATGAAGATATTACTACCAAAGCATTTGTAATTGCAATCATTTTCTGGGAGAAATTGAGCATTATCTGACGGAATTGCAGGGGTGCCAATACTTTTTGCAAGCAGTGTACAACATATTGTACAGCGGGGCAGTGGAGGGAAGCCAGGACAGGAGAAATGTGCTCCCTCTTACGTGTTACATTTTGGATCATCTGGATATGTTTGAGGGAGGGCTTACTTGGAAAGTGCATTACAATAATGCAGCCAAAATATGATGACGGCATGGAGTACCATCTCTACTGCTACTGCCTGAGGCAAAAAAGCTAGACCGATTTTTGCACAAATTTGCCGCGCCGAATTCAAACGGCTGTTGGACTTAAAACCCAAGTTTAAAGGCAGTTTGCTTCAAAAAGTATTTCAAGGGGCCCAACTCAACAGAGAGTTCACAAGGGCCACTAAGAAAAAATATACCAACATAGGTTTTTGCCTCTTTGTAGTTTAAGTACTTTTTGGCCACCCAAGCTTTAACATCTTCAAAACATAACGAAAGTGGTTGCAAGGGGAAGGCTTAGCGGGGAAGACGTTTAATCATCAAATTTCCTTCAAAATAGCTTATAGAGTTTTCTTTAACAGAGCACTCCTCTGGATTTGATCCAGACTGGAAAGGGCCTGAAGTTCCAGGCTGAGCGCCCACATCTTGTCAGCCTAGGTAGTGGACGTCTGAGTGTTGCCATCACTCTGCTCCCCTTGCCTGAGGGTGAGTATTTGATCTTCCTTCCCTTCAAACATTTTCTACCTTAAACAAGTGTCCACCTCACAGTCTTCTAATTTTAAACATTGTTTGGTGGCAGGTTTCTTCAAGTTTAACCTTTTGGCCATGTCTCCCTTTAATACCTCTGCTGAGTGCCTCTTTGTCAGCACCTGCTTTTCCTTTATGTGTCTGTGCCTATTCAGGCTGTTACAAAGGGTGTGTTTCCTGACACATACAGTTGCTGTGACATCTTGCAAGGCCATAGGCTAAATCTCTAGATTGCTCTTCTCTATAGTGTTATATACAATATTACACACAATATGGGCAAATTGTATGGGAAATACCTTTTAGTCAGTGAACCCAACAGTTATAGATTTGGTTTTGATTATAAGATTCCCCTCAATTTCAATGCTGTCTCCTGAAAGTATCCATCTCCAAATTTTGTGGGTGCTTTTGACCTTTTATTTGAAACTGAACCTTTTCGGAGTAGAGTTAATGATATCCCTGCAAAAAATTAAATCAAAATATGGAAATACATGCTTTTCAATGTTGAGCAACGGAAAAGACATTTTGAAGATCAAAGGGTCTATTTTCCGTGCCCAGCACAAATTACGGCAAGAACAACTGATGTTGATTATAATACCCCCACCACTGCGACCATGTCTGTGTTTTTAGTTACACACCATGGATATAAACATCACTCTGAGTTAGGGTTGCCAACTGTCCCTCGAAAAATGGAATCGTCCGGTATTCAGAAACAAAAGTATGTGTGCCTTATTGAGCTTTCAAGGGACGCGCTATGTCCCTTATTATAATGAAACTCAAAAATTGTGTCTTGTTTGTAGAACGAACAAATACTGGTATGGTACTGCGCAGGAATATGCAGGGAAACTCATTCCCACGTTTATCCTGCTATTTGACAGATAAGCTGACGGAATAATGACGGTACTAAATTCCACTCATCTCATTTGTCGGATGAGAACATGAGAGTGTGAGAGATGAGAGGTTTGAGTGAAACGAGAGAAAAAACATGTTCAAAAGATGATCGTTTTCTTGCTCCTCTCTGTACTCTATTTCCTCTAATTGTATATTTTTGTGTTCTTTCAAATTCATTATATTTGGAGTGATCATTTGCGAAAATGTTATAACTTTGAACGCAACTACAATGGGGCAAATAAGTATTTAGTCAACCACTAATTGTGCAAGTTCTCCCACTTGAAAATATTAGAGAGGCCTGTAATTGTGTCAACATGGGTAAACCTCAACCATGAGAGACAGAATGTGGAAAAAAAAAAACAGAAAAACACATTGTTTGATTTTTAAAGAATTTATTTGCAAATCATGGTGGAAGATAAGTATTTGGTCAGTACCAAAAGTTCATCTCAATACTTTGTTATGTACCCTTTGTTGGCAATAATGGAGGCCAAACGTTTTCTGTAACTCTTCACAAGCTTTTCACACACTGTTGCTGGTATTTTGGCCCATTCCTCCATGAAGATCCTTTCTAGAGAAGTGATGTTATGGGGCTGTCATTGGGCAACACAGACTTTCAACTCCCTCCTCACCCAGTGGCGTTAAAATGATAAAAAGAACGGGGAGCAAAAATCCCAGAACCACACGGGGGGACCTAGTGAATGACTTACAGAGAGCTGGGACCACAGTAACAAAGGCTACTATCAATAACACAATGCGCCGCCAGGGACTCAAATCCTGCACTGCCAAATGTGTCCCCCTGCTAAAGAAAGTACACGTCCAGGCCCGTCTGTGGTTCGCTAGAGAGCATTTGGATGATCCAGAAGAGGACTGGGAGAATGTGTTATGGTCAGATGAAACCAAAATAGAACTTTTTGGTAGAAACACAGGTTCTCTTGTTTGGAGGAAAAAGAATACTGAATTGCACCATACCCACTGTGAAGCATGGGGGTGGAAACATCATGCTTTGGGGCTGTTTTTCTGCAAAGGGACCAGGATGACTGATCTGTGTAAAGGAAAGAATGAAGGGGGCCATGTATCGAGAGATTCTGAGTGAAAATCTCCTCCCATCAGCAAGGGCATTGAAGATGAGACGTGGCTGGGTCTTTCAGCATGACAATGATCCCAAACACACAGCCAGGGCAACAAAGGAGTGGCTTCGTAAGAAGCATTTCAAGGTCCTGGAGTGGCCTAGCTAGTCTCCAGGTCTCAACCCCATAGAAAATCTGCGGAGGGAGTTGAAAGTCCGTGTTGCCCGATGCCAGCCCCAAAACATCACTGCTCTAGCGGAGATCTGCATGGAGGAATGGGCCAAAATACCAGCAACAGTGTCTGAAAAGCTTGTGAAGAGTTACAAAAAACGTTTGGCCTCCGTTATTGCCAACAAAGGGTACATAACAAAGTATTGAGATGAACTTTTGGTATCGACCAAATACTTATTTTCCACCATGATTTGCAAATAAATTCTTTAAAAATCAAACAATATGATTTTCTGTTTTTTTTTTTTCCCACATTCTGTCTTTCATGGTTGAGATTTAACCATGTTGACAATTACAGGCCTCTCTAATATTTTCAAGTGGGAGAACATGCACAATTAGTGGTTGACTAAATACTTATTTGCCCCACTGTAAATTGTAAAATAAAACAAAAACTTTACCTGAGAGTTGTTTGTACTTTTTGCTAAAAGTAAAATTAAAAATTTGTAAAATTTGTTAAACTAAAAACGGCCAAAAACACACCCCTACACCTACACACAAAGGCACAGGACCTTAAGCGTTAAATTACGCATACAATTTTAAATTTGGCAGGACATTTTTAATTCTAGTACTTTTCGTATTAAAAATACATTGGTGGTAATTATTGTTTTTCCATGTTGTTATATAACTTAAATACTGTATATGTCACACCAGCGTGTAAAGGTTCTTTTATACCGTTTTTTTTTTTTTTTTTTTTTTTTGCGTGGTCCTTTAAGTTCCCGTTTTTGACAGCTGCCAATAATTAAGTCCAAACGATAAAACACATGGAAAAAAAATAAAACATCAGCCAAAATTAACGGCAGACACCAAAATACAAATGGCAACATATTCAAAGCAGGAAGTGTCACTCTGACATATGCACTTAATTTAGTTGGCTACCCTACTCTGAGTAGAAGAAGTTCAAGTTTCCGAGGTACTTCCACTTTACTTTCGCATTTCTGCTCGTGACTTCCGTTTTCAGCGTTTTCTAACCATAAAACAATGGAGCTAGTTTCATCACTCACCAAAATCCCTCCAAAAATACAATTTGAAATACCGCATCCATTTGCCATCATCACGACATGGGAGTACAACATGAAGAAATAGCTAAGAGTCACCACAACCAAAATATGTTCGTATTTTATTGATTGAATTTTGTCCACGAACAATCCACAAAGTGATAAGAACAAACATACACTCTTTCACCTGGATCCTTTAGTATTAAAGCACATCCTTAATTTATTGTCAGCTGCTGGTTTCGATTTAAGGTGTATGGCAAGGTAGACCCACAATGGTGCTTTGTAGCTACTAGCTGGTCGCTGATCAAAACATTGCACTTCAAACCATAAATATAGGCATATTCAGGAGTTCACACACAGCACAGAAAGTCCAGGACCCGGAGCATCATCTACGTCGTGCTGAATCCATTTTTGGAGATTCCGTGGGTTCCTTTGGTTGGATTTTGCAGTTTTAACTTTGTCTACACATTGCTTACTTCAACCGCACTTCATGTTGTTCTGTCTAAACAGGAGGTCCGTAGCAGAATATGTCAAAGATGGAGCCGCCCAATTTTCATTCAAGAAACTTGTCTATAAAGTACACTGTATTTTCAGATGCATAATTTGAATCATTGGAGTAAGATGTCTTCTCGTCACAGGAAAAGTAAAGTTCCCCAGAGAAAGATGATCAAGCTAATAAAAATGAGTGTCACACAAAACAACAAGCCTTTCAGTGTTTACACACCATAGATTGTTTTTTTTCCCCATTGACAGCCATTATTCCTTTTTAGCTCGTGTAAAACGGGTAAGGGAGTGTGAGAAGTGTGGGAATGTAAGATTGCAATAGTGCCCCCTTGTCAAACATGTCAACCTGTATATAATGCATAATGCAGTATATGCAGATCTGTTTCTCTGTGGTAGCTCGGTAGTGGGTACCATAATAAACTATATACTACATGCTTTCCACATTTACACATGTGGCCAGACATCTCAGTGCTTTATAGAGTACAGTAGTTTCGTTATAGAGTTACACACTTAAAGTTTAAAATTAGGAATCATCAAATATAACTGGGTTGCTTCCTTCTTCCCTACAGGTCGCACAACTGTTGGTCATGGGCCCATGGACATCAACATCCAAGGCCCTGGGGTAGAAGCTCAACATTGCTACATAGAAAATAGGTCAGGGGTGATCATGCTACACCCCTGCGGGAACATGTGTGCAGTTGATGGACTCCAAGTGACACAACCCATTCGGTTGTCCCAAGGTAGGATTCAACACTAATGTACGACACTTTCACACAGACCATCGGTTGAATGTGAAATGCTAATTTGCTAGTTTCTGATAGTGTTAGATTTTTCTGTGGTCCCGCCAGGGAAAAAAATGATTGGTCATGAACCCACTGTTGTTGTGTGATGCTATGTAAATACACTTGAATGGAATCTAAAATATATTCTGTCTTTTGAGATGATGTCCATTTATACAGTTCTTTTATGGTGGCATCTCCCCATTTCAGAAAATCAATTATATGTTTCCCTCACTTACTGATTTCCATCATTGCAAAGCCACTATGAGAAGCATGCATTGGCTCAACGTGGGAAGTTGGTCCATTCAGTAAAAAGCACCCATGCTATTTAAATAGTTATTGACTAAAGGGGTGGATGACTTTATCAAACTGATAAGCATTACATTCAGAGATAAAAATTATCACAGCATCATGTGTATGCATACACACACACACACACACACACACACACACACACACATTATGTATATATTTCAGTATCTCTCTCTCTATATGTAAACATATACAATGTATATATTGGTTATGTCCTTTGTTGTTTTATCTGAGCATATTGAAGTTAACACCTCAAAGAGGATGTCAAATTGTACTCGTCTGCTGGAGTATCACATGTCTGATGGGATTCATGCATGACTAGGTGTAATTAGACACACTCAAGTAGTGAAACTCGGAATCAGGATGAGCGATCAGATAGCAAAGAATAGGATACTAGTACTGGATACTCAAACTCACAAGGGATTCACACAAATACTGGGTTCTACACCTCACATAGCTGATTTTTGTACACTCCACCCCTCCCAATCACTATTCTTTCTGACCCCCCCCCCACCCCCACCCCCACATGGTGTCAACTGGAAATACCAACTGGCTATAGCACCAACACATTCATAGTTAGTGTAGGCCAGGGGTGCCCAAGTACGATCCTCGAGAGCCCCTATCTAGCTTGTTTTCCATGTCTCCCTCCTCCAACACACCTGAATCAAATAATGATGATCGTCGTCAGGCTCCTGCAAAGCTTGCTGATGAGCTGATATTTTAAATTCAGGTGTGTTAAAGGAGGGAGACATGAAAAACAAGCGGGATAGGGGCTCTCGAGGACCGGACTTGGGAATCCCTGGTGTAGGCGTTCTATGTACTGTATTTCTTGTTGTTGTTTGTACTTCTTCTGTCTCTCTCTTCTTCTTTTCTTCTGTCCCCCCATAACTCCTTCCTGTTCGCTACCTTTCTACAAATAAACGAGACATGTTGAATGATCACAATAGGAGTATGTCATACTCCCAGGTAATATATTAAAACTGTTCAGACCAATCAGACACTCCGATTTCCATTCTACGTGTCAAGCAGCTGAACAGGACAGGTTAAAAAAAAAAAAAAAAAAGAGGAAAAAAAGGAAGTCAAATTGTAAAGTATGTCATTGTTTCACCTTAGTCATACGACATTCTTAGACATTTACATCAGAGCTCATTGCATTTGCAATGCAAGGAGGATTACTCAGCATGAGTCATTTTTCTTCAGTTTGTGGATTTTCCTCTTATATTTTTCCCCTCACAAAAAAAAAAAGTTGGTATTTTTTTATTACCTAATTCATCCCCCAATATTTAGTCGCAATCGAGACTGAATAGACATTATCCACCCTTCAGTGCAACTTCCAACTCAGTCTCAGGTTGGGTCAACAAATTGGGAACATAATTTATTTTGTTTCCTTAGAGGTATTAAGGCTCACTGTTACTGTATGTAGGTAAGATAAATAAGTGTCATTAAGGAGGCACATATTTTATGTTAACTTGTGGTGTCATCGAGTGGTGTCATCGCCTATATAACAGGAAGCGCGTACATCTGACATTGATGGTTATTTGTTTACGCAGTATTTTGATGAGTAACTCGGTGATACTTAAAACTCTTGAATAAAGTATTTTGTGGCTTTTACCACCTGTGAAGGTATAAACAGTAATTCTTTGTTGGCCAAATCTCACAATTTCCAAAGATTTATTTTGTATACTGACACTGTATAAGCACCTCTTTATGTTCAACACACTACTGATGAGATAGAGACAACAGATCTATCTCTGGCATCTGTGACATGGTTACTATGCACTTTATTTCGGTGACATTGTTACCGAGTGAAGTGGATAAATTTTATGGCACACAGGACTGCAGTGGTAACACAATGTGAATAATATACTGTACCTTTATGTAATACCCTGTGTAAATGTCTTACACAGAGGGTGACACAAGCATGAAAAATAAACACGTTGATGTTTTATCAATCAGCGTGGTAGTCAAAATTCTGAAATCTATTGTTCCTCACCTTC
The DNA here is from genome assembly GCF_030265065.1 of Corythoichthys intestinalis. Classification (NCBI taxonomy): domain Eukaryota; kingdom Metazoa; phylum Chordata; class Actinopteri; order Syngnathiformes; family Syngnathidae; genus Corythoichthys; species Corythoichthys intestinalis. Next base: position 41,328,755 of record NC_080400.1, read on the forward strand.
TCCCAGTGTTACCAGGTGGTTTACTAAGAGTGGCCAAGTATTGGCCAGGGAAACAATTACTATAGCATTGCAGTAGTTGCAATTTGACAGTAATACATATCTTTTACTTTGCCATTTGGTTTGTCTAGTTTGTTTTGGTTTGTCTAGTTTGTCTTTTTGGCAGTGAATGAATTAAGAGCCACAAATTACAAAAAAATCCAGAGGTTTAAGGACATTGCTAAAAAAAAAAAAAAATCCTGAGCTATTGGAGGGTCACTGTTTAAGTGAGTAATTAACAGTGGTGGGTAGAGTCACCAAATATTTCACTCATGTAAGAATAGTGTTACTTCAAAATAATATTACTTAAGTAAGAGTAAAAGTAATTATCCAAAAAATGTACTAAGTACATGTCAAAAAGTATTTGGTGAAAAGAATACTCAAGTAATGAGTAACATTGTGAGTAACTGCTTATGATGATTGATTTTTTTAAAAACATAGTTTCTTTTTTTCTCAGTACAAAGTTATCTATATGAACTGTTTTTAGTATACTGTACTATACCTTATTATATAACTGTATTAAGCCAGAAATACAAAAACGATCATTGAATTCTGACAAGAGAAAAAAAAGCTGCACAACTGAAGCATCATTCGTTCAAAGAGCATGAGTACTGTCTAGTGGAGAAAATTGTTCCTAATTAGTTGAATAGTTCCTTCATAGTTCTTACTATGAAATTAAACAGATCATATCTCTGGTTTTCCGTGGTCAATCGGGGCCAAATAAAAACTGGGAGAGAGGTTAAAATCTCCGCTTTCAAGTCATGTTGAGGGCAGCACTTTATGTCAAATACTTACTTTTACGGTGCTTTAAAGACGCCACGTGATTGAACAGGCCGGCGTTATCATTGAACTAGAAGCTTGAGTCTGATTGGTATAATGGAGTCATGTGAAGATTGTTGAGACGTCTCATGGATGAAACTGGTAGAGCTACTGTTGGCATCGCTGGGAAAAAAAAAAAAGTAAAATCTGATATGTAGAATAAAGAGGAAAAATATAACGTCTAGTGTAACCCAAAGTAGAGGAGTAAAAGTAGTGTTTCTTCTTTACAAATCTACTCTAGTAAAAAGTATGTATTCATAAAACTACTCTTAGAAGTACATTTTACCCAAAAAGTTACTCAAGTAAATGTAACTGAGTATATGTAACGCGCTACTACCCACCTCTGCTAATTAACATCTAGTGTTAAAGCTGAGAAGCACAACTGAATGTCGGCTGAATTTAAGCTTATTGTGTGGACTATATTCAGTGATGTTTTCATGATTTTCTGTGGGCCTGGCGGCACAGTGGCAGAGTGGTTAGCACGATCGCCTCAAAGTTCTGGTAGCAAATGATCACTGTCAAATTATATGTCAAATAAATCAATAAAAAATACAAACCAACATATTTTTTCAGTTTTAATATTAATTAAATTTTAATAAGATGTTTTTAAAGGTTTGATTTCAAAATAGAATATAATGTATATTTCGTATTTTTCATAGCATTTTGAAAATTTATTTTCATCATTCTGCTTACAATAAATGAGTTACATATTGCTCTAATCCACAGGTCGGCAACCCAAAAGTTGTTGAAAGAGCCATAGCGGGGTGGGTGTAGGCGTGGGGTTGGTGATGCGTCCCCTCCTGCCATCCCAGAAGGCCGGTTGATGGGTGCGCGGGTGGCCCGGGGGACCACCCTGGGTCCCGGGGGGGGGACGATGGCTCCTTTGCTGGGCTGCGGGAGGAGGGATGGGCTGCGCATGGCCCCCCGCCCCCCCGCCCGCCCTCCCTCCCCGGGCTGGCTGGGTGGGGGCCGTGGCCCTGGGTTGGCGCCCGCGCGGCTTCTCCGCCCGTCTGCGTGGCTGTCGCACGCCCGGTGGGGCCTGCGTGCTGCTGGATGTGGTAGGGCATGCTCTGGTTGGGGGTCCCGGTGCCGGGATTGGCGATGCGGCGGCGTAGGGTTGGTCGCCAACGGGCTTACACTCATAAGAGATTCACACGATTACTGGGTTCTAGATCACAGAACTGATTTGTGTACACTCTACCCCTTTCAATCACTTAGCTTATAGACACCCCCACCCCCATTCTCCTCTTTCACTGGCCAATAGGCCCCCACATGGTGTAAACCGGAAATACATCTCGCTGACGATAGCACCAGCATATTAGTAAATTTTTATTAGTAGATGTTCAATGTATTTCTAGTTGTTGTTTGTGTATGTATTTCTTTTCCTTCTTCTCTTGTATTTCTTTTCTTCTGTCCCCCCATAATCCCTTCCTGTTCGCTGCTTTGTCATAATAAAAAGGTATTTTGAATGATCACAATGGGAGTATGTCAGACTCTCAATGTGAAACATTAAAACTGTTCAGAATCCGGGCACTTAGACTTCCATTCTCTGTGTCAAACAGCTGAACAGGACAGGTTTAAAAAAAAAAAAAAAAAAAAAATAATAATAATAATATGTCTGGAGCAGGGGTGCCCAAGTCTGGTCCTCAAGAGCCCCTATCCAGCTTGTTTTCCATGTCTCCCTCCTTGAACACACCTGAATCAAATGATCAGCTCATCAGCAAGCTCTGCAGGAACCTGATAATGATCCTGATTATTTGAGTCAGGTGTGTTGCAGGAGGGAGAAATGGAAAACAAGCTGGATAGGGGCTCTCGAGGACTGGACTTCAGCACCCCTGGTTTGGAGCCATAAAAAATTAAAAGCCTTATATGAGCCTTATAATGAAGGCAACACATGCTGTATGTATCTATCTCAGCTATATTAGCCTACTATCAGAATGTTGACTGGCATATACATAATGAGCCTTCATAATTACCGTATTTTCCGCACTATAAGGCGCACCTGTAAGACTTCAATTTTCTCAAAACCCGACAGTGCACCTTATAATCCAATGTGCCTTGTACTAGGATATGGATCAATATTGGTTCATCATGGCATTTAGCTCAGTTCCCTTTTGTGGATGTATAACGCAACCCCAGCCACTACTAACTACTACTGCTACTGTGCCTTGTAATACAGTGCGCCGTATACAGGAAAGCAGTTTTAAAATAGGCCATTCATTGAAGGTAAGCGTTTTACTCTGATGTAGTGATATGTCGGTCTCAAACGAGCCGGTACAAAGAGCAGGCTCTTTGAAGTGAACGTTGAGAGCCGGCTCTGTCATTTTCCCTCCAAAAGACAAAATCTCTCTCTCTCTCTCTCTCTCTCTCTCTCTCTCTCTCTCTCTCTCTCTCTCTCTCTCTCTCTTCACATGACATGAGTGAGGTTTGGCAGTGGCTCAGATGCCGTGCTCAGAGAGGGAGACAGGAAGAGAAAGGGGAGGGGCTTGGTACTGCACGGAGTGCACGCTGAGCACATGCTCCGTCGCGTCTGCAAAGCCACAGACACAGGAGGAGGAAAGGACGACACATGAACGCGGTTTGTAGGCCTTCAAGATGAGCCGAAAACGCTGTAACATTTGGAGACATTTTAATTGGTTAAAGTCAGATGACAATACGGCAGAATGCCATGTCTGCAAACTTAACCCCTTATAGCCTAATGTATCACATTTGTGTATCACTTTGAATTTCATTATTTTTAAACCCTATTTTAGAAATTTTAAATTTATTTTTTTATTTTTCTTAAATGATGGATGCAAGTCAACACATGCATCTCCAGGTTCCATGAGAAAAAAAAAAATCTGGATTTAGCTAAAAGACTGGACAAATAATTACTAAGAGAAGGAGCCGGATCAGCCCGTCCAAGTTGAAGTATTCAGTTTTGTTGAATGCAAATTTAAAATAGAGCAAGGAGTAGCTTATGTTTGTTAAAACAAAGCAAGTAGCTTATGTTTCTTTTGTTCACTTCTGCTGTTGCGGTTACTACTCACTATTTTTGTTATGATGCAGCATGATTGATTGTTGTCGGTTGAAGTTTAATTTTGTTGCTTGTTTATTGTTTGGAGCATTTTTAATGTGCAATAAAATAGTAAAAACCCTTTTCTTTGCTTGATAATTTTTGCTATTTGCAGTCAGGTAGAGTGCAATATTTAGTTCACCAAGTCATTTATCAAAATATATGCTAAATTTGTCATAAATATTTAAAAGAAAAGCTCAAGTTAAAAGAGCCGTTTGAGAGGCAAAAAGAGCCGATCCAAATGAACCGGATCACCGAAAAGAGCCAAAAATCCCATCACTACTCTGATGCGCCTTATAGTGCGGAAAATACCGTAAATGATTATTCTCCCTGCAGTGCATCCTATAGAGAATGACGCACTATGTGACTACTCTGTTGTACAATGCCGCCTCAAGTTTATCTTCATTACAATATTAACGAATTAGAAGAATGTTTGTGTCATGGTTGTCTTGCAACAAAAACCATATTAAAACTAAAAATATATTTCCCTCCCGCATTTTTTTCCATTTTCAAACTTTTTTGAAAAAGCTCCAGGGAGCCACTGGGGCAGCGCTAATGAGCCGCATGCGGCTCTATAGCCGCGGGTTGCTGAACCCCGCTCTAATCAGTAAGATAGCCTGCATGGAGCAGCTTTTTAGATGAGACCCCCACTGCGCCCACCCTGAAGTTTCCTCCACTGGCTCCTCCCTCTCCTCCTCTTATGACAACCCGGTCTCTCTCTCGGGTCTGTGCGGGCTCAGGGGGCGCAGAGCCGGCCGGCTGTTTATAATCACAGGAACACCGCTTGGATGAGATTGTGTATACGGAGCCTACTGGATTAAAAAACGAGAAGGACTTTCAAACGTGCAGAATCGGAGGTGTGGTGTGTACCAACGCACCGGTCCACTGCACAGGGAAACTCGGCGCGTAACAAGTGACCAAGTAGACAGCTGGCGTTGTGATCGCTCCGATTTCTGAAGCATACATTAGCCAAGTTTTTAGTGGGATTATCATAACAAAAGAACGTGAGGACAAAGCATATAAACAACTGCTGTTGTTGTCTAAATTATTCGGCTTCAGTCAGAAGACACGTGTTTTTTTCTCCTAAAACTGCAGCGGCGATGAACGCTGTCGTGAACACAGCGGAGGGAGAGACCATTTTCATTTTTTGGATTTAAAGTAAGTGAGTTTGTTTTATCTGTTATACTCTCGTCTTCATTCTGTTCATGCAGTGTCACAAATGTGTAATGACAACATTGAAAAAACTCTAACGAGAAAAGCTGCTTTTGTGTCAATTCGAGCTTTTCTAATTTCTCTGTAGAGTGTTGGTACAGTACAATGAGAACTACACTTAATGAATACTCCCCTGACATTGTCAGTCAAAAAAATTATATCATATTTGTTTCTAAAGTTACTGAATTTTATCCCATTTTAGAATTATTTGGTTTTGTTAGAGTTCAGTCAGGGCCAAACATACTACAATTGTAGGTTAAAGTGCTTGTGACAGCATAAAAAAAATCTTAAATAGCATTATTATGTGAATTAGAATTATATTTTGAGACGATTGAACTATATACAACGATTTGGCAAAGCGCAAATGACGAGAAATTAGTCTTTTAATCTGCCGTTTAGCCCCACCTGTCATTATAGCGCTCAAGCGTCCCCAGCTGGAGGATGACGTCGGCAGGATCACGATTTCATCTGATTTAGAATTCAGCCCATTGAGGGGGAAAATTCTGAACGAGGAAAATGCTACGAAGAGAGCAACAAAATGTCATCGTTTCAATCTCTCTACTCCAAGTGTTTTCCCCCAATTGCGAAATAAATGGTATTATCATGACAAATAACAGTCTTGTGCTAAATAGAATATGAAATATTAAAAATGCATTTATTCAGTACGACAAGGCAAAATTACTCCATAATGGTAAAAACTGTTGACTTCTTGCACCTCCCAAACTATATTTTATGCCACCGGAGTTAGTCAGGCTTTTGTCATTTCCCTGCCCTGGCTTCGGAGAAGGTAAACAAACCAGGAGGCGTGACAGCTAGCCAACATGCTAACCCGAACCGAGCGGCGTTTCTAAGTCTTATTCTCGCCTTTCAGAGCGAAAAATCCCAGAAATACCACGGATCATATCACACCGCGGCGGGGTTGTTAATTGTCTTCGCCGATTGGCAACCCCCGCGCCGGCGAGCAAGTTATAGTTTGTTGTTCCACTGCTGCGGGCAGGAGTGCTAGTTGCTGGGGAAGAAGCTGGAGAATGACCGCAGGACAAACAAGCCGACGTCGGAGGAGCTCGTAGCTACCCGAGCCCAAGGATAGTGGTCTATTGCCGGGCACACAAAGAGGGTAGAGGGGGCTGGAAGTCTGGACGATATGGATACCGCATGAGCATAAGCCGAGTATAGTGCTCTCCCGGCGGCCACGCGAAGAGGACCGAGGGGGGTGTGCGACAAGCCGCCAGTCGTCAGCCGAGTGGCCTTCTCGGTGGATAAGGAACCTTGTCAGCCACAAAATGCAAGCCACCTCCTTATTAAAATGTGTGCCATGTTCTCAGTATTTGACATAATACAAAACACAATGTTTACTCACTTCCTCGTCAGTCCAATGGTCCCACAGTTGTCGGACTTGTTTTGGCAATTTCCGCAGTGAAAGGGAACTTTTTGAAACTCAAAAAGACTCACACGCCTGTCCCTGGTGCAGCAACAAAACCCTGCAACACATTTAGCTGACGTGATGCGAAAAAAAACCAAATTAATCCACAAAATCAGCTGAAACCGCATGCATGCATCTGCATGCTATAAAGCAATGTTGTATTGTGGGATGCTGACCCTGGGTGACGTCGTATTCGCATTCCTCCTCAATCCATGAAGTCACTCATTTTCATGGTTTGAGATTCAAAAAATGGAATATATAAATCGATCACTTCCACACACATCCAAGCGATGCATTTAATTCAGGAGCATAAAATACCACGTGAAATATGAAATAAACATGCTTTTTGCTGTCATAGGCACTTTAAACTTCTAATCCTATTTTTTGTTTTCATTTTTAAATTTCAAACTGTGGTGATGTGTTAAGGTCAAGTCATAACACTGTAAGGGCAAGTGTTTTTGTTGTATTTGAACAATGACAACTATTTCAACCAACCATAGAACCCTCCATCAAATCTATAAACCACTCAACCCATTAAGTGTTCTAGGTGAATTTTTCATAAGTTGATGTCCACTCAGGAATGGCTGCCAATTAATTGCAGGTCACAAATAGAGAGAGAAAGTTACTTTCACATTTACCTCGTCACTGATTGATGATTGAATCCACACTGTCTGTATGTACGTCAGGTGACTATACAACTAACCCTTCAGTGATTCCAAATACATATGGACTAAATATCCATCAAGACATCAAGTAAATAATATAAATTTACCGTATTTTTCGGACTATAGCTCGCAGTTTTTTTCATAGTTTGGCTGGGGGTGCGACTTATACTCTGGAGCGACTTATGTGTGAAATTATTAACACATTATTATATCATTTCACATGTTATTTTGGTGTTTTGGAGTGACTTTGATGGTTTAGTGAATTTGTTAGCATGTTTGTTATGCTATATTTACTTAATAACTCTTAATAGCGATCTTACTTTAACATACCGGCCACGTTCGCATTTCGTTGTTCATGCATCATGTAACTTTATCATACTGTACACTTTTTCAGCATGTTGTTCTCTATTGTATTTTTATTTTAAACTGCCTTTCAAGATGACATATCTGTTCTATATGTTAGATTTTATCTAGTAAACCCCCCCCCCCAAAAATGCGACTTATACTCCGGTGCGACTTATATACGTTTTTTTCCTCTTCGTTGGGCATTTTATGGCTGGTGTGACTATACTCAGGTGTGATTTATAGTCCGAAAAATGCGGTAACTGAAACTTTTGCTGGCCTTATTGTTTTGTTAAACAAAGCCATGTAATATCACGTATCATAATTTACTGTACACTACCTCATGAAAATTTTTAAGATGCTCTATTGGGATTGAAATGCAAAATGGAGAGACATCTCTTTCTTTGTTTGGTCACTGTCATGTAATGTAAAAGTAGCATAATGCTCTTGTGCTGTCATTATATTTATCTGTTATTTTCCCCCTGCCTGTATCAGTATTAAATTTCCACACAAGATTCAAACACAATCAAATATCACACATTTGGTCTGGATTACTTCAGTACTTACGATTATTGTTCATTGCATTTATGAAGAATGGAATCTGATTTTTCCAACCTGCTCATATTCTGTACTTTTTGGTTAACCTTGTTACACGTCTGTCCTGATGCATGGAGCTTTTTTAAAGTACACTTTTAGTTTTAAGAAAGAAACTGCATGTTGCAGCACACACATGACAAGATTTCTCAAGTATAAAACAGTTAAGAAGGACATTTTCAAAACAAATGCAACATTTACAGTAGCTTAAACATTGCCCCCACATGTGTGCAAGTTCTGTTTATAGACAGCACTCACAGGTCCAATCCCCCCACCACCTACGGACATAAGCAGACCTCACTGTCTCTGTCTACTGTTACATTGCTATTCCTGGTCGCCAATCTGACCCAACCAGGCCTTGTGACAGAAGTAGAAACAAACTTCACGTTTAATGATTGTGGATTCTAAACACCTTTTTTTTGGGTCATACTTTAGGGAAATATTTGAGGGCTATCATCAGTATCAGGAGGATGTATGTTTTTTACAGATTCCTGGTGTGAAATTTGAAAGTTAGACTGTGCCAGACAACAGTGTGGTGGGGAAAAAGACATTTGAATATGATATAATGAATTGTCTAATTTTCTTTAAGTAACTCAGTTTGCAGATGAGATGAAATTTAAAGACCAGTCAGTGCACCGTGAGGTCAATGTGTTTTGAAATTATCTTGTGGCCCACACAGGCGAAAGACATTGAGGCAAGCTGTGCTGCTGACTTAACCCAGTCCACCTGAAGCACTAAAATAGATGGGTTGTGGGTTGCATTGGTTGATATGATCAGGGCTGCTTCCATTTGCCTTTAGGTGCATGTTTACAATCGGGAGATTGGCCCTAGCTGTGACAAAAAGAAGAAAGGGGGTGGCAAGGTAACATCTGTTCAGACAAGCAGTAACTTACCACTGACACTTAATCTTGAGGTGTCTGCTGGACAATTCTGCATCTGGTCACTGTGATGTGAATGGTATTCATAGAGTGCTGTCGTCTGCAAAGTGCTATAAGGCCAGTCCTTCCTGCTGTGCAAAAAAAAAAACAAAAAAAAACAACAACATTAAGTGTTTTCTTTTAGTTTGATTACCATGAAAAGTGTGAGAGGTTAGAAAATAATCAAGTTGTGCTAAACCTTTTTAGACACTTTATACACACCTCCATTAATGTTAAGTGAAACACCATTTCCATCCTTGCATTCTCGTCAAAGCAGTCTTCTCCTGGTATTTAAAAAGCCTGTATTTGATGGCCTCTAGCTTGGTGAAAAACACCCATTGATTAACTGGGGGGCTTGACTTCTTGACCTTTGCCTAAGCTCCATAACCTCAGTTTTCTATAGCAACTGTCAACAATAGTTATGGCTACTCTATTGTTTGCTTACTTTTCTACCACTTGAGTGAGGTCTCATGCTTTAAATACTTCATTATCGTAAACTAGTAATGAATAAAAATCGTTGCAACTGAAAATGTTCCAGCTATATTAAACAACACTTCTAAAGTATGCTGAGTGATTCCTTCACCCAGCTACAGTATCGAACCATCTTCCCCCACTTAAAGATAGTTAGGTCACAGGGCAGTAGGCCAAGAAGACCACTCACCAGCCAATTTGTCCTGTCCGGCATTAGACCCAGCTGTGAGGTGTAGTGCTGTCAAGTGATTAAATTTTGTCAATGAGATTAATCGCATTTTCTCAAATACATTAACTATGAGAAAATGCGATTACCGTATTTTTCGGACTATAAATCACAGTTTATTTCATAGTTTGGCAGAGGGTGCGTCATATACTCTGGAGCGACTTACATTGTTATATCATTGTTGCTTGTTAGCATGTTCTGTATGCTATAGTTATCTGAATAACTCTTAATAGCTATTAGGCCTGAACGATATTGGAAAAAACTATTGCTGCAATTTTGGGGGGGTTTGCGATATATTGCCATATTATATTGCGATATTAAAAAAAAAAAAAAATTAAAGAAATTTTTACTAGATGACTTGAATAGCTGTTTGGAAAGACTTTGGATGACTCATCATGACCACAGTGTACAGTATTCCATCGTTTTTCGCAGTTAATAGGGACCAGAACCCGCCGCGATAACGGAAAAACCGCGAAGTAGCGCCCCCCCCCCTTTGTGTGTGTGTGTGTGTGTGTGTGTGTGTGTGTGTGTGTGCGTGTGTGCGCTCAATGTATATATTCAGATCTAGCACTGGAAAGAGATACATATAAGACATGTTTTTTCTCACTTTTTTCCCCAAAGTATGATTTAAAAAAATGTATATATACTGTATATATTTTGATAAATGCTTTTTAAGCACTTCAAATGTAGTAATTATGACCAGTTCAAACATAACTGTCCCACCAAATCATTTTTAAACAAGAATAAAGTACTGTAGTAGAAAAATGCTTGGCTTTATTAAATACTTCTCTTTACCTAACATGGCTGTGACCTTTGGAGTGACATGTAGAAATGACAAACTCCTCATAATTACTTCTGGCGTTTATTTTATATGTCTCGAACGTTTCCACATTCCACCCCCTCAGACACACACATTCATTCAAGCCTGCGCTTCCTTGCAGAAACTGTTTAACAAGTTAAACGATGATTGACAGATTGCTGCCAGTGTGAAGTCGGCTTCTTTGGCCAGATCAAAGCCATCGTTAACTTTAATAAGCAAGTGCCACAGTCACTGAGATCTGGGAGAGGGGGTAAGGGAGGCTGTGCAGCGAATGAAGCAGAACATAGGTTTGTGGATTGGGAAATTTTTTTTTGAAAAATATCTCACGTCCTTGCGATGGGACTATCGCGGATGCGCACATTGCGATGGCGATGTTTAAACGATATATCGTTCAGGCTTAATAGCTATGTTACATTAACATACCAGGCAGGTTCTCAGTTCGTTGTTTATGCTTCATGTAATGTTAGCATACCGTACACTTATTCAGCCTGTTGTTTTCTATTGTATTTTTATTTTAAATTGATGACATGTCTGTTATTGGTGCTGGATTCAAGTTTCCCCCCAAAATGCGACTTATACTCCGGTGCGACCTATATATGTTTTTTTTCCTTTTCATTGCGCATTTTTTGGCTGGTGCGACTTATACTCAGGTGCGACTTATAGTCCAAAAATACGATAACCGCAGTTAAAAAATTCCTTGATTTTTTCTTCTTCCCATTATTTTATCAAATTTGTTACTAGTGCTGTCAAGTGCATGCAGTCCATAGTTAACTCGTGATTGATTGCAATATGTTACATATTTTTTCAATAGGTTTTAAATACACCTATTAGCACAGGAGTTGACTAATGTGCTTATCTTACATCATTCAAATTTAAGCCTCATTAAAAACAAGAGTTGGGCAACTTTACACTTGTAAAGATGAATTAAAATTTTCCCCAAATAACTTCAAATAAAAGGGCGGTACGGAGGGAGTGGTTAGCACGTCTGCTCACAGTTCTGAGATCAAGGGTTCAAACTTAGGTTGTGCTCTTCCATTTAATTTTTTGGTGTAATCTATAGCACGTGTATTTTATTTTATATATCTTTATTTTATATACTTGACATTTCAATATGAATGTATAATGAATGTATAATTTAATGACATATCATTTGTTATCATTGGTTTAATATTATTTATCAATTAAATTACAAAAAAATAAAATGTGAAAAATGAGATAAAATGATTAAACTCACCAAAACACTTGTCTTTCAAACTACTTATATAGTTCATCTGTACATTTTAGGGGAGTTTGCGCTTGTCAATCCCCTTCTAGGGTGCCACATTTGGGGTTAATCCGTTACGTTTTGCCTGAAAACTTGCATTTCACCCCAATCCTCTGTTTCCTTTGCCCGAAAATTGTTAGCTTTGGTCGGCTGCAAGAGAAGCGCGAAACGCCTGGAGCCTCTATGCTGGAGGTTCTGTGGTGCTTGGAAGCATTCATTCTTTCATTCCACACATTCATTTACAATTTACCCGTCCATTGCAGCTCAATAAATAACAATAAGTGCCAAAATTTGCCTCAGAGTGCCACATTTTGGGCTAAAACAGCCAAAGTTACGTTTTGCTTGACACAGGGATTCCATGAGTGGCCATGAGAGCTGTGCATGGGGCCAGGAGGTTCATCGCTATATTTTCACCCAAACATGCTTGATAACAACTGTGTTGGGTCACGCCAGGTGGTGGGTTCACGTTCGTCACGTCGCCTCAACGTGCTCCATTTTGGCCATTAAAACAAAAAATTAAATTTTACCAGGATCAAGGCACCAGGATGATTTCTGGCTCTCCCCCAGAACTGACGTACTGTATATGAGAGCACGGGATGTCTTGAATTCCAAACTACGGGGTTGGGCAAGGGCCATAATTTATCGCATGTTAAATAAATTACGGCGTTAAAGGGGGTTTGCGTTAACGCCCTTATTAACGCGTTTAACTGACAGCATTACTGCATACCTTTGCTGGTTTGGTCCGGAAGTTATGAACATGCAGATGACTGCAGAACAGTGGCGGCAGCTCCGTGCGATTATGGACACGATCACAGAGAACTTCAGTCGTGGCCAATCAATGCGGCTCATCTCATTCCCTTTGAATGAACATTGACCGTGTCAACACTGTTTAACCAACACAACCATATTTTTCCCCAAAAGCAACAGATGTCAAAGTGCACTTGTACCGAACAGCGGATTTGTACCAGACGTCATCGGGCAGATGATGTAAAATGACCAGCATCAGACCAGTGGTCAACCTTGCACAAGCATTCTGACATGGTCTAAGAAGGCAAAGGTGTAAATTGATTAATGAAGCCTATCCCAGCTGGCATTAATAATAATTTCTGTAAAAATATGTGCAGGTTTATTTATTTTTACTTGTCAAAACAGAGTGGCAGCTGTCCAGTGCTATACATGAAGGTGAATAGTGCAGCTACTTGAGATCTGTAAACCAGTGTTAAATGACTTTAAAACGCTCATGTGTTCAACTGGTAGCTTGGGTGCTCACCATGCTGCGAAAAAAATATTAATGCTTATGGGACAGCTGTTTTTAGGCAGAATGCTTGGAAATACTTTATTTTGCGTCGGGGAATCACTCCGCCGGTATGTACAAACAACATCCGTTAGTCGTGTCACTCCCCATGTCTTGCATCCAAACAGAGGCTGCGAGTGCTGATCCCAATTTAGCTGATCAAGATGGATATCAAATATATTTTAACCTGATCGGGGTGGCCCCGAAGGGTCCCGATTGTTTTAGAAGCAACTTGGCAGAGTTCAGATCAGATATTTGAATGCTCACATAGAATCCTGCCTGACTTTCAAACCTGACCCAGGCTCGGACCACTCGATTCTTGGGAGGGTCACTAAATAGCCCGATTATTGTGTCGTTTAAGGCAACCATAAGAGAACCTTAACACCACCTGGACATCACTCACTCATCCTACATCACATTTCTTAAGGCACCTTTAACAATGTCTTGATCACGTGAAATATAGACGTATATTTTACATGACTATGGCCACCTAAGCATTAGAGAAACAGTAGCTGCTTACTAAAATGATCACTCACTGAAAAGGATTGCACGAGCCTCGGATGAAATGCTTTTGCAGCATGTGACAGGCAGCCTGGTGCAGTGGGAATAACTTGTGACACCAGTCAGGGGCTGACTGCAAGACACCTCACAAAGCCCTACAGTCTGCAATGACTTGCATGGTGTCAGTATCCTTTGTAATGTTGTATATGTGTAAACACTGTGACGAACCTCATGACATGTGAGCTCACTGTACTAGAATGTGAAGCTCTTCACTTTCTAACCACCTCTGCTTCCTCACATCTAGTATTTCAAACAAATATTCTAGAGACTCAGCTGACGCGCTGGAAAGCTTCCTCGGGTGGTTGATGTGCAGAGATGTTACTAGAGAAATGATGGAAACTTCCAGAAACAGAGCTAGCTGCTCCGTTAAATGCTACATAGAGCTCTAGGCATAAAGTGGCCTAAACACTGTATGCTCTTTTGGCCCCCAAACATTATTTTATCTGATTAGTCTTGTCAGCTTTGACATTTCAACAGTAGTTAAGAAATAATCCTTTTTTTTTTTTTTTTTTTTTAATCATCTTTGAAGAATTCAGTCCATTATGCAGTTGGGAAATTATGCTTTTTCTCTACAATAATTCAAAAAATGGCTTCATTTCTTATTATCACGACAAATGCATATTTAGTCTGGAAGTATAAAAAAGATTTACTCAAATGAAATACTACATAAAAATAAATTTTAATTAAAATCATAAAATGAGTGACTTTTTAATTTTGTGAACTAAATAAAAATATAATGCTTCACAGAAATTGGTAGGTGCAACAAAATGTAAGCCACAACAGATTTTAAGCTCGTATTATTTGAATGACTAAATCCGCAAGACCTGTGTGCATTTGGTAAATCACTCAGTTATAATGCAACTGGCTCTACAATGTGGTAGACATGGCCCCAACATTCAACACGAAACACAGTAAATTTGAAACAATTGTGTTGTATTTTTCAATTGTTCACAGCATTTGGCCTTAGAGTAAATACGCCTTAAATTCTCTTTCAGTGTTATTATCGTCAACGATGCCGATTACGAAAATATTTCCTCGACGAACAATTCTCTTGGGAGACTAAAACAAGAACGAGACGAAAATGCACCATAGTTTCTGTCACGTGTTCGCAATGTTATGTGTAGTTGGCCTGCATTGTAGCAATGTCTGGTTGTGTCACTCACGTGACGTGCTGCGCCCCCCCCCCAACTAACCAGTGTCCTCTGCAGACTTCCTTGTTTTGAAACACACACGGTAAGATTTGTTTTCATATATTGGCAAGAGATAATATCCAGTGTTGTTTTAGCCTTTAAAGGTCTGTGCTGAGTGATCATCGATCACTAAATATAACTTGTAGCATTAGCATAGCATTCATGTTCACAGTAAATGGTGAGTTCTTAAATAGCGCATTTAACTACGTAGTTACCATGCCCGAAGGGCTTTACATTAGCACACATTTACCCTTTCACGGACATATTCACACACCAATGCTGCCGCTGTCATGCAAGGCGCTGCCAACCCATTGGGGACAAATTAGGGTTCAAGGCCTTGCCAAAGGGCACTTCGACAGGGGGCAGTCGTAGCCGGGAATCGAACCGCAAACCCTTTGGTCAGCACAACTCGAGCTACCAACTGCGCCATGTCCGCTTAAACTCTCTGACTTTTTTTACATATAGTTCGTTGCGTCCAGGTGGGTATAATTAATTGAAAATAATGTACTGTTTTCCTGCTGAGTGTGCTCGTCTGACAATGTTTATTCAAAATTGTTGGAAAACCTTAATTAATTAATTAATTTTTGGACTAAAACTTTTAAATCATTCCGGTGAAAACATTTTAAGTAAATGTCGACTAAAACTAGACGAAATTAGTCTGAGTTTTCGTCAACAAACACTATACGAAGACAAACACATTTTGAAATGACTAAAATATGACTAAGACTAATAAGTATTATGGTCCAAAAGACTAAGACAAAGACGAAAAATAAAAGGGCTGCAAAAACAACACTGTTCCCTTTAGAGCTCAAAGGCAGGAAAGCACAGTTTTAATCTGCTGACTGGCATGTTCTATATATAAACTTTATATATATACGTAATGGTATTCACCTTGACTCAATCAGCCCTTATGTGTTCTGTAATACACTTAGGTGGTCCTGCAGTTTTATTAGAGTGGTGTTGTAGTGTCCTTGAGGAAGGATCCAACATTGTAGCAGCGATTTTGCTGTGTAGTAGGTGCTGTATGTGTCCTTAGTCCTGGAAAACTGTCAAATGGAAAGCTATGACTTATTCCAGTGGAAAGCGCTTTATAGAAAGAATTTGGCTTTGGTTGGTACTTCAAACAAACAGCGTCTGTGGAACATCGTCATGCTGAAAAATTATGTTCCCGGAGTAACTCAGCACGCACACACTGCAATGAAGGCAGGGAAGATTAGATGAATAATTTCTGGAGTGCTGAGGAAGACATTACTCTCCACCACAGTGGTCAGGCAATCCATTTAATTACTGGGTAGGATCTTATTGCATGCACACACGTATTCACTTCTATTCTATTCTGTCATGCCAATCTCAACAGTGCAAGTCCTATGCGATAGCAGTTAGTGCATTGTTAATATTAAAACGGCAACGTGTCGATTTTCCTCTTGGAAAGTGCTTGGAGAGAATTCGTTGACTAAATAGATTTCATTTTTCTAGGACAGCTGGTTTCGCTGAGCTCAGTTTTTGACAGATTTAATCCAGAGACTTTCGCAAATTGACTTTTGGAATGATACTGACACAACATTAAAATACTGACTGCCACTGATGGTGATAGATGTCCATCACATTGGAAATGGGTGGTCAAGTGCAGTTGTGCCCAACCTTTTTTGCACGGTGTAATGTGGGCTTTTTTTTCGCGGACCGGCAATGTGTGGCAGAAAATAACAGTAAATATAAAATAACACGACAGGGCTACAAATGAATATTAAGTGCAGGGAAAATGTCACTCACCATGTGCTAAATCAACCTTTTTCTTAACAGCAGCCTCTCCTAAAACTTGACGGCAAATATCTGTGTCGCAAGCATAATGAGGTTTCTTGGCTTTAGCAATATGGTTCGCCACGAGGTATGATGCTCTCAGTGCATTTGCTTTGGTTGCTTCGTTTTCTAGCTTTTAGCCACATGTTATGCAGAATGGACTTGGTTATAAGCTCTTCTTCTGACTCAGCAGGTGGCCTTTTCCCTATAAAAAAGCTGTCCAAAGACATCGCCGCCCGCAGCACACAACCAACATCAGCTTAAGTTACTGTTTACATTGGCAGGCTCTGGGCTGCTACAGGTGTGCAAACACACCAGTAATTTCGGCCAACCACTAGATGGCGACCTACACAAAGCTTTACTCGGATTAGTCTATAGACCCTACCCACGTGACGTCACAACTCCGCTCTCCTGACTGGTGCCGCCCACTTGTCCGGCAACACATCGTGTTGACCTGTTACGGCTACGTACATTCCTCCTATTTACGACGTGTTTTTCTGCTCGTTAAAATTAATAATCAAAATGGTGAAGGCGTGTATGGCGGTCGGTTGCAATAACAGAGAAGATAGACGGAGAGACTTGAAGTTCTACCGGATTCCGAGAGACACGGAGAGGAGAGAGCGAGATGGGCTGCTGCAATTCGACGAGAAAACTGGGCTCCAAACGATTACCACAGATTATGTAGTAGTCATTTTATATCTGGTAAGATGCATTTAATATATATTTAGAGGGTTTTGGGCTGACAACCACAATTAAGATCATTGCTAGGCTAATCGGCGACAACGTACACGTATGTATGTAGTGAGAGTGCTATCGCTAAACCATATAAACATTAAAAGCCCTAGCTCCATTGACAAATGACATGAAATACATTAGACTTGAAAGTGGATGTTAGCAAGAACAAAAGATTTTGAATTGAAAATTTCGTAACTCACCTTCCGAGCACAAGATTCCTGCCGAATTTTCGTGTACGAGGACCTGTTTCACCCAACCAGCAATGTAGCATTTATAAGGCTCCAAGCTCTTAAAGTTTTTCAAACTTTCGTGAGAATAGGCTGATTTTGTGTGGACAAGATAGTTGTAAATATCAGGGTCAGGCAGAGACGGCGAAGGCAGCCGGTCAAAAATCATCGATTTAGGCATCAAATATGGATCTGGCGACTGTATAGAACGAAGCTTTTCCTCATAACGCCTTTTATGCAACAGATCCAGTGAGTTTGCGGCATCAGAAAGCACCGGGTCTTCCATGAAATGCATTTTAAATTCCGCCATCAATTGAAAACAATGCTAATACAGAGTCAAAATGACGGACAAGTGGGCGGAACCATACAGCGAGCACGTGGTTTTGTGACGTAGGTGGGTAGGGTCTATAGAGTAGACGGATATTGATGCGTCAAGGCCACAGTCATAGGCCAGATTGCGGTCGTTAACAAATGAATTATTATTTCTCTGTGGCCCGGTAGCAAATGTGCCACGGACTGGTACCGGTCCGCAGCCCAATGGTTAGGGATCAGTGGTTTAGTGACAAACATTCATTTTAAATACATAATTTTCTATTTGAGTTTTTTTTTACAGCTTTCCCCCCATAATTATTCCAAACGACATATCCATGTCTCAGAACACCCGTTGTTTTTATTGAGTCTAATCCTTTCCAAATCTATAAAGCAATTTTATGTCCCAGGTTGGTAAAATTTAGTCCTGGACCGATTTCACATGCATTCCTTTCAATCTTAAAATACAAAGTAAGGGGTATTTTGAGGTGTGGTACTGTTTTGGGATCATGAACTGCCCTACCCCTGTCTGTTTGGTCTGGCAATGGCATGTCAGATTTTTCTCCTATGTTGTAGATAAGGTGTGAACCACCCACAGTTTGTGTGGATTCTGGTTCCTCACAGTTAAGAATCAACACTATTTCTATAATCTTAACAGTTAAGATTCTGTTAAGAAAAAATTCTGGCTTTTAATGTCATTCTTTCAGAAGTATCCTCATGTTCCTAAATCATTGTCAAAACTGGGAGAATAGTACTTGAATAACTCATTATAATGTCTCAGCACTACCATTATAAAGTCAGTATCTTCAAAATGAACCACAAAATTGATACTCCCAGCATATGTTTAGGTGCTTTACAATGAACAACTATGCATGATTTCATTGCCTCTCCTGAATATAATAGATACATAGCTTGCAACTCACTAGACTGTAAATCAAGTCATTACAGATCTGTTGTGTGATTACCCATCACTGAGGGAGAATCCATCATGATATGTTGATAAATTATCCTCAACTTCCTGTGTTGATGAACATTAATTCGTACCAAGAGACTTCTGTAAGCATATTATTGTTTGTCTTAATAGTTGCAGACTGACTGTCGGAGAAATACCGTTACTTCCTACTGAGTGACTGTTTACTGTACTTAGTTCAGTTAATTCAGTTGCAAATTACTTTTATACACCTGCTTTCTTCAAACGTGCAATTGTTTAAAAGAGTGTGTTGGGATTTATATACCATTTAAACTCGAAGCATGTAGAAAAGTGTATACAAAACATAACTTTTTAAATGTATCATTATGTTCAATATCATTATTAGTAATTTCCAGTCATGCAGGATAGAGTTGAGTAACATTTTGTGCTCTCAGAATAATCTACTTTTACATTGAAAATGTTATGATATTATTATATTTTATTTATATGATAAAAAGTCAAAACGAATGATGCAGGCACTTAAATAAAAAATTGCTTGCGGGAAATATTGGCAAAACTAAAATGTAAGTTAAAAGAAGCGATAAATTTTTTAAAAAATAAAAAAAAATCAACCGATTAATCAATTATGGATTGTTTTTGTTATCGTCATTTTTCAAAATAATCGTTAGTTGCAGCCTCAATTTGCCAAAGGAGAAGTTTGTTGTGCTGAGAGACATCATATAGCTCTGCGTTGGTAACCCCTGAGATTTCATTAAGGACATAGGACAGTTCGGTTTTCAAAAGTAGGTATTAAAGATTCAGTGTAATCTGATGCAGCCTCAGCTGCTGTTCTTTCATAGGAGTTTTGGAAATAAACGAGCGCATGGAGTGATACGGCCGAGACTTGCTGGACTTTACGTCAACCAAGTTTCCATTAGTTTCGTTTCCACGCACACATACAGTATATGCATATACCAGTATACTGCATGTGCTTTGGACCCAGTGGTCTGAGTGGATGCCTGGGTTTGATTCCTGCTTGTGGGTTGTCAAAGAGAAGTGCAATCAGCATAAAAACTTGTGTGCCAAATCTATCATTGAAGTCGACTGTTTCGCGTGGCACCCCCTGAGGGACGAAGGCGAAAGGAATGGATGGATAGTTTGATCATGATTATCACATGATTTCCATTGCTAACTTGTGATCAATTGTAAATGAATAATTTTCAGTGTCAGTATTCAATTCTTGGTGGCATGGCGGTTGAGTGGTTAGCACATGTGCCTCACAGTTCTAAGATCAAGGATTCAACCCCAGGCTCCGTCATCCTGTGTGGAGTTTCGTGTTCTCCCCGTGCTAACGTGAGTTTTCTTGGGGTACTCTGACTTATCTCAAAAACATGCATTGTAGGCTGATTCAATACTCTAATTTCTCTATAAATGTCATTTTTAGTGTGAATGGTTGTGTGTGTGGCCTGCGATTAGCTGTCGACCAGCTTGGGGTGTGCCCCGCTTCCTGCCCGTAGTTTGTTGGAATAGGCTGCAGCACCCCCGTGACCCTTGCGAGCATAGCGGTACGGAAAATGAATTTAATCAATAAATCCAACTAATTATTTAATTCAACTCTTGCCTTCAATGAAGCCGCAGACATTTTGCCGTTGAATCCACTATGCAGTCTCCCATGCTTAGTTCTTTTTGTGGTGACTTAGCCATGAGGTTCATCTCTCGGCCGTTTAACTTGGTGTCTTATCTGCATTATGTGCTGTTTTACAGGTTGTATGCTGTGTTTTGGTCAGTCGGCATTTTTTCGCTTCAACCACCCTGAAGAGGCAATAAGGATGAAGAGTATGATGCCCTTGGCAGGCAGCGTCTCTACAGGGGACTACAGACAATGTGGAGGTATGATACACCAATCACAATTTACTTCTTATTACAAAGACTAATGGGACATTTTCATGATTAGATAGCATTATTAATATTAAAAAAATGAACAAATCATTACATTTTGGTAATATTTTAGCCATTTTTTCCAACATACTCTTAAGTATTTCACAGCAGCAAGGTAAGTAGTGGTTTGCATATCTGGCTCACAGAAGTTTTGGTTTTGTGTTGTTTGCTTGTTCCACTGTGCTTATGATGGTCCTCTCTAAGCACTTCATCCTATTTTATGAAAACCTGCTACTTAGACTTTAAATGGTCCATGTGTGTAAATGGAGATGGAAGTGTAAATGGTAATATTTTGTTTGTCAATACTGTAGGTTCCTTGAAGTTTCGACGAATCTCATGTCCAAGTCCAGGTAATAGACTTGGTCAGTCAAAACCTTAATGAGGACAAGCTGCATAGAAAAGGTCAAATGGACTATATTATTCTAATTGCTACTCTTGGAGACAGAATTGACTACACAACATCACAATCTAACCTTTGTGGTGTTTAACAGATTTGTGCATTGCAGGGCAGAAAGCTAACATTACTTCCACGTGCAGGGTTCCAGTAATGAATAGAAAAAAGAAACAGGCACTTTGTTTAATCAATAATAAGGTTCCAAAGAATCTTTCACTGAGTTCAGCTTCAGTTTGTAGGGCTGAATACTATTTTGTCACATGAAGGAGTTGAATAGCCTATTCTTGAGCGCCCATACGTACTTTGCTGCAAAGACCTTCAATAGCGGAGGATGGGCGTTAGGAGGTCTACAGCTGATTGTTTATCTAGCAGTAAACCTTCAACCTGTTTCCTTCTCCATAGACAGTCATGGCTGTTGGTTACACAGCAGCAGAAGGAGGTCTGCTGCTCAGACTAAGAATACTGGGCTTGTATAAAGTTTAAACGATCCCACCACCCCCTTCATTTTAGTGTTCCATTTTATGTTGAGCTTATGTAACTGGATCTTGAAAAAGTGTGTCTGCAAAGAGCCCCTGTAAAATGTATTAATTAGTATTGTGGCAAAACCTTCAAAAATGCTTTCTATTGTGGTTGTCTATAATTTTGTTACAACTTTTTAATGTTGTCCTTTAAAAAGCAGTGACTGCCACGCCGGCGCTAGTGAGGCGCTCAGCTGTGATCTGGTGCCAGAGGTTATACCAAGCCTGTTTTATGTGCATCTCATTCTTCAGCGTCTCCAAGCAAACTTTCAGCTACTCGCATGTTTGCATTCAGCACACTGCAGCTGAAAACCACGTCACTTTAAGTAGATGTTTTCTTAGCTACCTCAGCTATCAGCGTCTTATTTCCCCTCATTTGACAGTGGCTGCCACTGTGGAGTAAGTATAGCACAAATGCAGGCTCCTTGGTGTGGACTTCCTGATTCTGTAATGAAAGCCTTCCGTTGTTTAGAGAAGTACAATTTTCACTAATTATACATTCCTAGGTTGCTTTCAGATCAAGGCGAAGTGTACCACTCCCAGGATAATCCTGGCATATCTGTTGTCTGTTTATAAATAAATAACAGAAATGGCACTATCTGTTTATGAACGTGTAGTTCAGAACTATTTTAATTGGGCAAACCCAGAAAACCGTTTTAATTTGATTACCATCAGATGTTAGACTTCTTGAGTAGGCACATACAGGGTGACCCCAAAAAAAGTTGACACTGCCCAAAATACAACTAAAATGCCATGTTTATTCATCTTAGAATTAGAATTTAATCACAAATTATACATTATTGTAAAGAACATGTACAGTACACTCTATTTTTCAATGTGTCCTCCCTTAAGTGTCACAACAGCCTCCAGGCGCCTGCGGAACGCTTGACAGGTCTTCTTTATGTAGGATGCTGTCATCTTTTCCCAAGATCTAACAATGGACCTCTCCAAGGCTGCCACAGAAGTTTGTGGCTTCTTACAGGCACTGTCCTCCACAGTTGCCCATATGCTATAAATCCAGGGGATTGAGATCTGGACTCTGGGGTGGCCACATATCACCTTGTCAATCAACTTTTTGGTCCGCACAGATCGGCACTTCCAGACCCAGGTTTTCGTGAGGCTGTTCCAGTATCTTTCAGTTTATTTTTAACTTTGTAGACTGCACATCTGGATATTCTCAGATTTGCCGCAATCTCAGTAGGTGTCAGACCGGCACGCAGCAATTCAGGTACAGCTAAAGTTTTCTTCATTTTCAGCAGAAGCACAGGAATTGTAGAGACGAGAGATTACCAGCTGCATTGAGTGACCTTAATGAATCACTTAAGCATGACAACCTATTTAGATATGTTTCAATGGCTTTTAAACAAGCAGTCAACTGAGTGTAAACTTTTTTTTGGGTCACCCTGTAGTGGTATGGCACTGGAAAATTTCACTGAGTTTTGTTAAGGGATGACCGATCAATTCCTTAACTATTGTGATAAATGTTAAGCTACCCATTTACAAGTACGTATAGCATAAGTGTATCAGTGTCAGGGTCACATGAGTAGCCTGAATTCTATTAATGAAGCAAGCTCATAATATTCTAAAGATATAACTATTTTCTTTAAATCTATTTTCTGTTTTTGCGGATTGATTCTTGTAAAACGTATGGATTTGATCCCAAAATGTCCAGAGATGGCTCTTGTATGCCTACTATATGATTCAACACGGTTCGGTAAAACCACCCTGAGAAAATATTTCTCAAATTTAAAAATCATCACAGTAGTACCATCACTCCTGAATGATTAAATAAACCCAAAATGAAATGTACACATATTCTTGGACATGGACAGTGTGTCCGATATACTCAATTAAATACTGTATCTGCATATAGTAATGCTTCTCACATGTGGTTCATATTTTATTGCTGAACATGAACATTCCTTTGCATTATACACTGTATTGTGTTGGATGGCGAGAAAATGAAAAGAAATACTGTAGTGCAACTTTTATTTTTCCATGCTTGCAGGGAATTAATGTAACATGTATTGTTCTGAATTTATTAACCATGTGGCTCCGGCTGCGTTTTACGTGTATTAGGCCTGAATGATACAGTGAGGAGGAGAAGTGTTTGCACTCCTTGTGATTTTGCAAGTTCACCTACTTAGAAAATAAGTAGAGCTCTGAAATTTTAATCATAGATGCATTTCCACTTATCGAGACATAATGTTAAAATAAATAAATAAATAAATAATAATCCAGAAATCACATTGTATTAAAAAAAAAAAAAAAATTACTAGGGTTCATAAGCATTTGTACCCCTGAGAATCGCCAATAATTATGACACTCAAAGAGTTGTCAGTCAACCTTGAAAAAAAAAGTCCACCTTTATCCCATGAGTAACCAACCACCCCTTTGAGCTCAAATAGTCACCTGTGCACTACGAGTGTGCCATCTTAGGCACCCCATGATTCGATTCGATAACAATCCAGGGTGCTACGATTCGATTACTGAACGATGATCACGGTATTGACGATGATCATGGTTATCACGATTGTCACAATTATCGATGCATCGTACATTACTAATTAATAAAGTAGCCAAACAAATGTATGGCCATTATTTATTTAAAACATCCTAATGATTCAACAGGAACGATGGAAACATGCCTAAGGAGCAAGTTGTGCCCAGAAATGCGACCGCCTGTCTCCTACCTGCCTGTCGCACGAACAAATTTATTTTCCAGTCATTTCTTTTTGCCAAATTTATTTTGCCCGTCTGAAAAGGAGTAAATCTCTCCCTCAGCATCCTTCATAATGTTGTGCGTGCGTCCGTTGAAGGTGTCTGGGCGGCAGACGTGTCTTGAATTTCGTTCCGCTACGAGCGGCTGTCATAAAGTTATGAGGGAAAAATCATCATTTTTTAACCTTTATGAATCTTAATGGAATCGTCACGTGTCGAATCGCGATGCATGTAATAATCGATTTTTTGGAACTTCCTTACTGTGCACCCCGCAGTCAGTCATAATCAAACTGCAACCATGCCCAAAACCAGAGAGCTTTGGAAAGACACCACAGAAAAATTTGTTGCGCTCCACAAAGCTAGAAAAGGCTATGGGACAATTGGAAAGCTGCTTGATGAGAATAAATCAATGGTTGCAGCAATTGTTAGAGAATGGAAAAGGCTAAACATTGCTGTTAATCTACCTAGGACTGGGGCTCCATGTAAAATCTCTCCTCGTGCGGCATCACTCATGATGAGAAAAGTGAGAGCACGGCCTAGAACTACACAGCAGGAAATAGTCAATGAACTGAAGAAAGCTGGATGCACAGTTTCAAAGGCTAGTGTCAGTATAACACAATGGTGCAATGGTTGAAAATCATGCATTGCTCCCCTGTTGAAGCCAGTACACGTGGAAAGCCTGTCTGAACTTTGGCAGGGACTATCTGAATGATGCTGAGGGGTCATGGAAGAAAGTCATTTGGTCAAATGAGACCAAAGTAGAGCTTTTTGGTGCAAACCTTACTCCTCGTTTGTGGAAGAAAAAGAAGGGATGAGTACAATCCCAAGAACACCAACCCCACTGTGAAGTATGGGGGTGGAAACCTCATACTTTGGGGCTGCTTTTTTGGCAAAGGGGACAGGACTGTATAAAGTAGAGGATGAATGGTGAAATGTCTCTTTAGATTTCGAGCCACAACTTCCTTCCCTCAGTCAGTGACTTGAAGATGAGTGGTGGCTCGATCTTCCAACATCCCTCAGTCAGTGACTTTAAGATGAGTGGTGGCTGGATCTTCCAACATGACAATGATCTGAAGCACACAGCCAAGCTGACCAAGGAGTGGCTGGGTAAAAAGCATATCAGTGTTCTGGAGTGGCCTAGCCAGTCTCCAGAACTCAATCAAATAGAAAATCTTTGGCTGGAGCTGAAACTTTGTGTTTCTCAACAACAGCCCCGAAACATGACAGATCTAGAGAAGATTTGTGTGGAGGAATGGGCCAAAATCCCTGTTTCCATGTGTGAAAAACTGGTGAAGAACTACAGAAAGCCCCAGACCTCTCTAATTGCAAACAAAATCCTCTGCACTAAATATTAGCACTGATTTTCTCAGGGGTACAAATACTAATGAACCCCAGTATATTACAAATAAATCATTGAAAGGTGGAAAAGCGCTATATAAGTATAACACCATTTACCATTTTACCATTGAAAAACCATACAATGTGAGTGAGTTCTGATTTTTTTTTTTTTTTTTTTTAGATTATGTCTATAAAACTGGAAATGCATCTATGATTGAAATTTCAGACCTCTACCTATTTTCTAAATGGGTGAACTTGCAAAATCACAAGGGAAGCAGTGGGTGCTCCTCACTGTATATCATTTGAACATCGTCATCGCGATGTGCGGATGCGCAATACTCGCATTGCAAGGATGTGTGATATTTAATTTTTTTTTTTTTAGAGCTTGTTTTTCTGCTTCATGCTTGTACATCACCACAACTTCTCACCCTCCCTCCTGCTAAGCAGTGAAGCTGGCGTTTGGTACCTAAAGTTAACGATGAATGACAGGTTTGCAGCTGTGATCTGGCCAGAGAAGACTCGGTAGCTGTACGATCAAAGGCACGAATGTGTCAATCATCGTTAAGCGTGCAGCCTAGTCTGAAGTGTTCTGTGGCAACTCATTCATTGTGTAAGTAAGAGGCTGTTGTCGGCCTTGTGAGCAGCAAAGCGTGAGTGAATCTTAGTGGACTCACTCAATGAAGCATTTAATAAAGACAAGCATTTTTGTCCGTTATTCTTGTTTGAAAATAATTCAGGTTGTGAAGGTGGCACGGTGGGACAGTGGTTAGCATGTCCACCTCATAGTTCTGGGATCGCCGGCCTTCCTGTGGAATGGAGTTTGCATGTTCTTGCGTGGGCCACATTCCCCCCCCAAAAAACATGCTGAACGATCACTCCAAATTGTCTGTACGTGTGAGTGTGTGCGTGAAGGGTTATGTGTCTATATGTGCCCTGCGACTGGCTAGCAACTGACCCTGGGTGTACTCTGCCTTCTGCCTGGAGTTGGCAGTGATAGACTCCAGCACCCTCGCAACCCTGATGAGGATAAGCGGTTCAGAAGATGAATGAATTACCGTAATTTCCCGAATATAACGCGCACTTTTTCCCCCCAAAATCAACTTGTAAACTCATGGTGCGCATTATAAACGGGTACATGGATGGAGACAGAAATATATATGTATTACATATATATATAAACCGATTTTTTATCATTGACACAGCCACGTTGTGTTGAAGAAACGTATGCGGCGACCCGTTGCCGACCATTACGGTACGTGACGTCACCATTTTGTTTCGGTAATACTTCACACTAATAGGCCGAATGATTTCCTCTGTGTTAAATTCTGCTTTTTTCACTCTTCATAAAGCACAGAATTTAGTTTCTTGAATTCATTTGAGTCGACGTTTATTGCAGCTCCACAATTCGGAGCATAACAAATGTAAGGACACACACTTCCTGTGTCCGTCAACTATATCGGTCCCTTAGGAAACTCAAACCCAAATAACAATAGTTCAGTAGTTTTACCGTATCAATCCATGGAAGAAACATTTATTCATCATGAGGAAACGAGCAAGTTATACAGCAGCCTTTAAAAGAAAAGTCGCATCCGTTTTGTTTTCTCCTAGATTCTGGTAAGTTGGAGAAGTTGTCAAATCATATTATTACCGTAAATATTGTCAGTTTACGGTAATGTTTTGAACTACTAATGTGCTATGCTTGTGCTGTGTTTCACCAGTCAGTAAAATGACATCTCTGTATCTGTACACGAGCTCTGTTTTCTTGTATTCTTCTATTTATTGGTGCTAAAATTAGGGTGCGCGTTATAAACGGGTACAATAATTTCCCCCAAATTTTACAAGTAAAATTGGGGTGCGCATTATACACGGGTGCGCCTTATATTCGGGAAATTACGGTATATCAATGTTATGGAGAGTGATTAAAAGTATGGCGTTAAAGGTGATGGGATGAAAAATGTGGGTGTGCTGGTGCAACTTAACAAAAAGTGTGGAGCTTTGGCAGTACCGTCGCAATTTAATTTTTTTCCAATATCGTTCAGGCCTAATGTGTATGGAATTTGAACCTGGAATACATAAATACAGTATATTTAGAATTTTTCCAAGACGTACACCAACTTCGATTATGTGACTAAATTTTTCTGGCCTTTTCTAAGCAGTCGCTTTTCATAAAAAGCAGCAACAATGCTATGGACAAAATCTGCATCAAGAAAGACTTATGTTACAGTGCAGGTTATTTAAAAGTTAGCTGAAAAGAGTATTGGTAAAATTAGACTAAGTGGGAGAGTGGGAATGAGTACATTTTTTTCTCATCATTGAGTGAATCTTATCCAGCTGAAGAATAATGCACAATGAAGCTGCTTATGAAATGCATACAGTATATGAGATGAAAACTCATCCATTTCTTTTGCTGCACGATTGCACTACCGTTTTGAAATTCCAGTTAATCTGATCTTGTTTTGACAAGCATTAGTCTTCCAAGTCACCTTTCTTCAGGCAATTAACCAGACCCAGCTTGGACGTACTTAATGGGCATTTCCGGTTCCTCTGTGTGAGGCCAGCTAGTGGCTTTACGGCTTTGCATTTCTAATTTTGGCTGGTGTTACCATACTGTATCTTTTTCCAAAAACTATAAACTTCTACTTGCATTCCGCCATCTGCTGTTAAGCCCCACTGTTCATTTTGCATTTTCATTTCTAGATGCATGACTCACTTTTTAAATAGTTGCTCTTTAATAGCTGTATAAAGGCTGGGCAGAAAGTTGTGATCTAAAATAGCGTGATTTTGTATTACTTTGTTTATGATATGTATATAAGTACTTTAGGAGAAGAGTTTTGTGGTCACAGTGGTTAAAATGTCCTATTGCGTTAAGTGGGTGCTTATCTAGGAGTGCTAATCTTATTGGCACCCGGTCTGATGTAAACAACATTCAGTTTGACGACATTGTTGAATTTAACTGCTAGATAAAAACAAAACAAAACCATGCAATGTTACTTCTAAGCAATTCAGTCTGTTTCCAGAAGTCTTTATCTATAATCTGAATATATTATCAAGACACTAACGGTTTATAAAGCTCATTTCAGCTGTAACAAATGGCTAGGTAGCTTATACTTACTGTTTGTAGGGGTTACGTTAGCTGACGACTCTTAGTCAAGAGGGATAAACTCCAATGAATCCAATGAAGACAAGCAGTATAGAAAATGGATCAAGGGTGACATTTCGGCTGCAACTCTTGCTGACTGAAAAGACACATTCTTTGGGTCAGTTGTGGTTTCACTGAGAGCATGCCATGATTTTGTATTTTCTATTCTCTTCTAATGAATTTTTCAGAAGGATATAAAAATAAAAGCCAGTCAATAAAACTGAAATTGATATAAAAGTTTTCCAATCCTCAGTTTTAGTTCCAAACCAGACAAAACATGCATTTTCCATCCTTCTATTCCTTTTATTTTAATGTTCCACCACATTGGATCGATCAGGTGTGGGATCTGAAGCCTCGCCGTTCAGGCACAAGGCATAGTACAGTCCCTACAGTAATTCTTGTCAGGGTCCCATTCTTACTAATGTTGTTTTTGCGACTGACTTTAAAGAAAATAAAAAGCTATATGTACGCTAGGTAGGGCTGAAGGATATTGAAAAAAAACTGACATTGTGACTTTTTGGGGGTTTGCGATATTAATTGCAATATTAAAACTGGAATAATTTTCACAAGATGACTTGAATAGCTCTGTTTGGCAAGATACTGTATTGCATTCAGTATTTTATTACAGTTTTATTCCTGAGTTTCCCCCTTGTTTTCCTCTTCACTTATCCTTGTATTCTTGATTTTTTCTTGATTTTATATTATTTCAATACTTTATCTTATTCTTCATTACAAAAATATTAGTTTCAGGCACTTCAATGTACTTTAATTTTATTGTGTTGTATTTATTGATAATAATTAATAATGATAATAATCGCACATCATGCGATGGGACAATTGCGGATCCACACATCACAATAGTGATGTTTAAAAGATATGTTTTGCTATCCTAACGCTAGGGGCAGAATGGTGGTTGATTGGGTAACAGGTCTGAAGACACAGTCCTGAGTGTTGTGGTTGGCAAATGTGGAAACAAGGTTGGACCTCGAAGCAGACAACAAGCGAGGAATGCGTACAAGGGTTTATTAAATACAAACAAAAAAATAACACACGATCGCGGAAAAGTAAAAACAACAAAAGGGGTCTGTGACAGCAGGTCGACGGGGCTCAATAATACTAACTCAAGGGTAAACCGACACGATAGGCAGAGAGCCAAAAAGGCAAAATAAAAAACTCAAATACTTGCACAAGGTAGAGGTTCACAAACAAGAGCAGCAGACAAACAAAAAACCCAAGGCAGGAGCGAATCAAGTAAATGTAACGAGACTATAGTACGAGATGTCAAATGGCCATCAGCAAGACAATATCTCTTCACCATTCTCTTGGATCACCCGTGTTTGAATACCGTGTTGATGAGCCAGCATTGGATGCAGGTGTGACGTCGGGAACGCCCCCACAACCAGCTCTGCAACAAAGCACAATCTAACCAGCAGCAGAATGTGACACTGAAAATCTAAGAATTTGTCCAATCTCCGGTTTGTAAGTTTGTATTCAGTTGTCAATGGATCTTCATATTTTCCATATATCATACCCAAATGGCATTTTTGAAATGCCCTTAGATAAAAGTAATACTTTAATGCAGGGGTGAAAGTGGGCCAGAATGGTTAGGAACGCAGTTCCGGTATAAGATTCAGGGCCAGAACGCAGTTCCAGCATAAGATCTGAGCCGGCATTGGCTGACATCCTGACATGTGATCAGCAGCGATGGTTAGCTCTGATTGGTTGAAATGTACATGTTTTCTGGAACAGCAAAGAATAAAAGCTTGTTGAATTGATGAGACAAAAAAGGGCAATGCAACATAAAATGGATCAAAACTTTAAGAGCAACAAAAGAGTTGAAGAGGCTTATTTATCATATTTAGTTTTATTTACTCTGATGGGGAGGGTCAGAACATCTTAGCTGTCAATGTGCACTTTGGACTTATATTTGTTCATTTATGTTAGGCTACTCATCCATTTCCTTATGATTTAAAAAAGGCAATGTTTGCGCGATCTTCAAAATATATTCCATTTCACTCTGCATAATATAAGTCATTTGTACTTATTTTTCTGAACGTATACTACTTATATATTTATTATTATTATTTAAAAAAAAATATATGTTTACATTAACTCCAATTTGAATATATATCCTATGCTCTTAAGTAGTTAAAATTGAGATTTGGCATTTAGTATGTGAGGAAATGAAAAATAAAAATTAGGAGCTGGAGGTTGGGGTTATTGCTGTTTTTGTCAACTTTTATTTTGCAAATCATTCAAAAAATACAATTTTGAATGAAAATCAGTTTTTGTATGCGTTATAGAAATAACTGTGCTAAAACAGTTTTCTTTGCATTTCAGTAGATTAAGAGGTTTGACCCTCCCCCCCAAAATGAAATAAATAAATAAAATTTCTGACTCCGTGGCGACCTTCACGTCGGGGAGTTCCGGCAAGAAATTCTAGCCACTTTCACCCCTGCTTTAATGTACATGGTTTCTCAGTTGATACTACTGACTAGTACAAACAATGATTAAGAATACGTCAACTAAGCGACACAAAATACAAGTTACCGCCATGCCTTGTGTTTTTCATTTAATTGGTTTATATTCATGAAAAGCACATATGTAGGCGTACATTAAGACAGCTATTTAGAGAATTGTGCTATCAATATTAACTTGCCATCGGTTAGTGAATAGTATTGGACTCCTCTGCGTTGCAGCAGTAACAAACTGTCCAAAAAGAATCTTCGCATCTAATTAAAAAAACATTTCTGTAAATCAAAACAAAATTCATGAATATTATATGAATTCTTAATAAGTTTTTATGAAATATGCACCTCTGAATTTACATCCACTTGTTTTACTGGTAAATTGAGGGGGGGGGGGGATAATAGAAAAAAAATAGGGAACTGTTAATTAAAGACAAAGGAACATTGTTTTTTTGTTTAATAGAAGAGTAGTTCCATGGCTTTAGATTCACAAGTGGACGAATGAACAAATGACGGACTGAATAACTGTCAAACAATATAACAGACTGCATAACTGCAACATAAGGTTTCCATCTTGGTAACCAGAAACGTGGCAGCTGAACTTTCAAAATAAAACACCGACACAGATATATTACTTTCAAATTCAGATTGTGAGCAAAACCACAGCCATATGATATTTCATACGTTATTACCTTTTAAGACACTGCTGACGGCACCGTGTATTTTCCGCGCGGGAACGAAATTAGATTGATTTTATGGCCGCTTGTTTGGACCGGAAAACATCTGTACTTTTGTGACTTGACATACAGTGGTGCAATAATCACGGTCGGTGCCTAGCATCTACCTCGACCCCTTTAAATACCGGTGAAGCGCACAGCCTTTTCCTCGGTGTGCACGCAGCCTGGATCCTCCGGGCTCAGTCATAGCCAGTGTGCCACTGTCACCCGGAGGATGTGTTACACACTTTATCAAGAGCAGGTGGACGGCACGAAAGACTGACGGGGGTTTATTCAGTCACGTGAGTAAGCTTCTCACAGAAAAAAACGAAGAAAAATCACTTCGTACGCTTTTGTATTTGCTGTTTTTTGTCAGCAAAACTGATACCGGTGTGTTGCAATCTTCACATTAACATAACCTGGAGTGAAAGTACTGTATAGCGTGGTCTATCGATCACTGAGCCACGGTACTTATTTGCCAGGTCCCCTAATGAAGTTTAGTGATGATGCCCTTCAGATCGCAAAACCATGACATCACTTAACGGGCTTTCCCTTAGCAAAGGGATGCGTTTATTTTGTCTCCCCCCCCGCCTCCACCCTTTTTTTTCCAGCTTCGGTACCCTTCTACTGTGTGCTAACGACGACGTGACACTAGCGTCGACGTGAAGATCAGTTTAATATGCACGATTATAAAACACTGCGAACACAATTACATATGTATAAAAACACTAGAAATTCAAACATTCGATTTAATTTTGGTGGCTGTCTTGTCATTGAACGTCACTGTACAGCTGAGCCATGACGAGGAGAGCTACAGCAAGCTACTCCATCCCTGCTGAGCAAGAACAAGCTAATACATTATTTGTAAGGCTTCTATTTTTTAGAACATTATTTCTGTTGCAAGATTTCTGACCATCGTAGTGAGGAATGCTTAATTTGATGTGTTTACCCTATCCTCAACCTGATTTGTTCTGTAACCAGGAATTTACCAAGAAACTACATATAAATATGAAATTCTATTGCTGAAGAAAAAGAGTGACACATTATATATTCATGTACAGTATGTCTACAGTACTATACAGTATGCGCTCATGACATTGCAAACTGAATGGGTAATACCGTAATAATAAACTAGTAATACACTCCTACACCCAACCGGGGTATGAAATATGAAACCTTTAAATGTGCATCATATACGATTTTTATAATAATAATAATTACAGCATTTATTTAGCAAAGTATTATTATTCGGTCATATTTCCCAACCATTAGTAGGACAAGGCAGCCATTGAAACAATGTCACATTAAACACCACTTAAAAATATCCTAAAAAGTATAAATACTTAAGTAATGTTAATCTCATCTCAATATGTACTCACAAATGTCCTTACTATGGGCTTGTTTAATTAGACACGGTTGTATTTACAGCCAGGAAACCATGATTCTGTTGTATGAATAGCAACAGGTGTATAAGCACCTTAACTTTACTTTCTGCCATTTAACATAACAGCAATTTATTGTTCTATTCATCAGGGTGCTTTTAAAACTCACTGGTGTAGATCGATGGTGTTTGTTGTTTTACCCCAATTTTCTTATTTTATCATCACCAGTTTAAAGTTTCAGATATATTCACTTAACTGTTTGGCCTTTGTATGTTTGGCCTTCATTTATTAGAGCATAGCTCGGGTGGTCGGTAAAAAAAGAAAGAAAAAAACATTCATATGGTTCCCGCAGAACATTTTTTCACTTTGCTAAATATCTGGTTTTATAATACGTGTCTTGTCTTGTATTTGTAAAAAAAAATATCTCTCTGGTTAATTTTCTGGTGTGCCGCTGGATGAAAACTCGAGTTGTTGACTGAGCTTCACTCACACGGAACAGTTGCTGTTGAGTGACATGCCGGATTGTTGTTATGTCCACAATCCATCAAATGTTCTGAATTAACAGGTTTAGGAATGCAAAAGTGGCGCTTATTCCTGTTTTTTTCCATTGTAATTGAGACATCCATTCATTTTGCATTGTATCATCATCAGAATTCTGTGCTAGCCGTAGCTTCTGGTGTTATTGTTATGCCATGATGCTATTGCTATTGCTATGATGCCGCATCACGACTCCAACATCTGCTGACCAAATATGGCTGTTTGCATGAGTTATCATGGGATATCGGCAAAGGTAGCAAGAATTTTTACTCAAGTAAGAGTAACATTACTTCTAAATAATATTACTCAAGTAATTGTAAAACTAGTCATCCAAAAATGTACTCAAGTACAAGGTCAAAAAGTATTCGTTGAAAAGAACACTCGAATAATGAGCAACATTGTAAGTAGCTGCTTACAATATCTGATTAAAAAAATAAAATAATGCTATATTTCTTTTCTCAGCACAACTTCATCCATATGAACTGTAAATATTATACTGTACTATAAGCTATGACCATATAAGGCCACAAAGACAACACAAAACCATCAAATTCAAATTCAGACCAGAACAACACTGAAATATCACCTGTCCAAAGAGCATGAGTGCCCTCTAGTAGAGAAAAAACATTGTTACCTCGGATTGGTATAATGGAGTCATGTGGTTATTGTAGGGAAGAGTCACTGCTGAAACTGAGACAGCCACTGTTGGCTTGTCTTGCAAAAATAAAGTCAATATGTAGAATGAAGAGGAAAAATGTAACGACTCTAGTGTAGCCCAGAGTAACGGAGTGAGAATCGTGTTTTTACTTCTTAAAAGTAAAAAGTATTGAGTGGTAAAACTATTCTAAGAAGTAGATTTTTTTCAAGAAGTTTCTCAATTAAATGTAACGCGTTACTAGCCACCTCTGCATATCGGACGAAAGGTTCCAACGAGTTTTGCTAAACTAACTTTAATCCCATGAGTGTAACATGAACACAATTGGATGCATCTTTTCTTGAAAGAAAATACATTTTTTTCAGCTGACCAGTGGAAGTACACTTTAAAAGAGCGAGGATAGCAAATTAACTCACTATGGTCCAAAATTACAAAAAGAGCCAAGAGCAAAAGGAGCAATCTGTGGACATGACGAGTCTTTTGATAGCCCCTCCATCTGATAGGGCTTTGAGACCATTTACAAAATATTCCAGCTGCTGTCACCCACTGCAAATTTTTGAAGTTTTAATTATCTAAAGGCAATATTGAGGCCTCTTTCCTTGCTTTGTGTTTAATGTTCATCGGCAATAAAGACATTAACGTGAGACTGGGTCCAATACCGTGTTTGAGCGACTCATCATAATTAGAGATGCAGTGAAAATTCGGTAGGCGAAAATTTTAGGCCGAAAGAAATATGACTAAAAATGGGGTTTCGGTCCGAAACGTTTTTTTTTTTTTCCCTTCAAATTATAGCACCAAAACCGACAATTACTTTGGCACAAGCAAAAAGCCAGGTATCGTGCACTTCTCAACTGCACTTGAGTGGTGAATAAGGATGTGTTGGTTGAGTGTAGCTATTAGTTATCACTTCAGTGAAAGAACACCTGCTTCATTGACTTCCCACCGTTAGATCTTCTCTCTTCATGCCTAACCCTGTCGCAATATGCAATAATTCCATTTATCGCACGGTACATAAAAAGGAAGCCGGCAATTTTTCTGCTGCGATTTATCACCGCGCGTGCTGCTGACGTGCTGTTAAAAGTTCAGCTTCCTTGTTACCAACTACGCAAAATGTATTTTCGTTCTGGGTCCGGCAAAAAATAGTGCCGGAGCCAATCTGTTACCATTATATCCTATTGTTCAACATATACCGGCCACATCAGTGCTCCGGATTGACTGCGGACCATCTCCGGTGTGCCGGAGCCCGCCGGATGGTTTAGGCTATTTTTTATTTTTGCCGGAGACG
This sequence comes from Corythoichthys intestinalis, assembly GCF_030265065.1. Taxonomy (NCBI): domain Eukaryota; kingdom Metazoa; phylum Chordata; class Actinopteri; order Syngnathiformes; family Syngnathidae; genus Corythoichthys; species Corythoichthys intestinalis. The sequence continues at coordinate 41,364,713 of NC_080400.1, forward strand.
CGTCCGTCAAAACTGGAGTCAACAGCCCAGTTGCTTATTCACGGTTTTACAAGCGAACATGGACGAAGAACGCTCCATCATGGAGGTGGAATGTCACAAAGTGATTTATGATGGAGCAGATCATCGTTATAAGGACAACAATAAAGAGGAAGCTGTATGGTGTACTATTATGTGTTTTTCTGGCAATGATATCAAACACACGGCGTGCTGACAACTTTGTTTTTAATTACACACAGCGCTTACAACACTTCAACCTGTGTCTCTTGGCAGGCTGCGTAGAGACACTGCCTCGCTCACTGCCGCGTCACATGAACAAAACAACAACACTGATGGGTGCGCTTCATGGTGCCTCGGAAAACATCCAATCACAATATTACACATGGAACGCCATAGCAGAAGCTATGAGGGGAAACGTTTTCATTTGCCTAGACTCTTAAGTTATTAAGTGCAATTTTATTTTTTTTCTTGAAAAATACATTGGATTTATTCTGTGTGTCTGTGCGGTATTAATATTGTTGTCTCTTACTTAAAAGAGGCATGGTCTGTTGTTTTTAGTTGTGATTTCTTAATAAGTATTTTTGAATTTAAGAGTAAACAGCGCGTTTAAATGGGTGTACTTGATCTTTTAATATATACTGTATTCTGTGTTATTGTAAATTGGTTTAAAAAAAAATTGGGGGGGCGCAATAATATCGCATATCACAATAAATTATGAGATAAATTATGGCACACTAAAATTTGTTATCGTGACAGGCCTATTCGTGCCCCCTTTGAGCAAAAAAATGGGGCTACCAGGTTGTCCTTCCAGCCTTAGAACTTATTTACTCTTATTTCAGAGCATGTGCAAAAGGTACGTTAAATGGCCACTCCAAGAAAAGAGTAATACAAATGCAAGGTGTGCAATTCCAATGCAATTGATAACTTGGAAACGATTCTTGGTTACCGCTTTTAGTCTTCTATAAGTCAGATAACCAATAATGCATCATTTCAAACTTGTTATTAGGAATCATGCTAAGCCCAAATTGTTACAACGATACATATTACATATACGTAAGGATAATTTGGGACTAGATTGTGAAAAAAAATCATACTGATGTAAATTCTAAAAGACATTGTCCTTTTGAGATTGTGAAGCTTAATGCCATCTTTTTCCATTTGACCTATTTTAGACACAGAGACCTTGGTCAATGGGAACCATCAAGCTAGTCCAGCACAGTCTTCCCAAGAAATTGGTGAGCGAGTCCAGTCTGAGCACAGTGCAATTGTAAGCTCGATTGAAAAAGACCTCCAGGACATCATGGACTCATTGGCCATGGATGACCCTGAACCTTGCTCCTCTGAAGACAAAAAGCCCCCTGGAGCCCAACCAGTTACTAATTCACCCTTGTTACCCATGGTCAATGGTGGGGGCAGGTATTTGCTGTCACCTCCTACAAGTCCTGGGGCCATGTCTATGGGATCCAGCTATGACAATACATCTCCACCCTTTTCCCCTCTGTCTTCTCCTTCAGCAGCCAGCAGCGGTAGCATTACTAGCCCTTCTCCTGGTGGAGCACCCCAGGACATTTCTTCTCTGCCTCCAGTGCCTGCACGCTCCTCTAGTTACAACTTCACCAGCCATTCACAACTTGTCACACAACCACGGACCACCCTACCTAATTTTAATGCTAGTGGCATGGGTCAGAAGATTCAAGAAAGCCCCAGGCTACAAAGAAAGATTTTAGGGGAGGCTCCTTCGAGTCCTAAACCTAGTCACAGAGGAGTATGCCAAGATGGTTCAGAGAGTCTCGGCCTGACCGCTCCTTTGTCTTCAAATGAATCGCTCAGTAGCAGAAATACATTGCCAAACACCCCTGGCTTTAATTCCAAGTTTCCAACATGCCCTTCCTTATCTGCTAGTACGAGGACCAAGACAACCACAGTACTACATGAGAGGCCTGCTAGCCCCTTCAGAGAGCAGACATGCTTAACCGATCGCTCCATCACATCAAGCCCATCTAGGCAACTTTCCCAACCGTCTAAACCTTTTCAGCCTCCTCTCGATCCAATTGTCCATATTATCCAAGGCTCGCCATGCCAGCAGCCACCAGAGAGCCCTCGCATGGCCAGGCGAAACTTTGAACTGAATGGTGTAGGAGGTAATGTGAGAGAACTTCCACCTCTGAGTCCCTCCTTTGCTCGTAGAGGTGTCCCAGTTCTCCCAGGGGCACTCCCAGGAACGGTACCAATCCTGAAGACACCTGATAGCCCATCCGGACTAGGCGTGCTAGTATCAGAGAGTCCAAGGCTTCATCGGAAGACCGGAACCACACCTACGGAGCTGACTAGCAGCTGGGGAATGCGAGCTCGTAGTCCTTCACCTACATCTCTGATGATGGAAAGTGGAACAGGAATACGAAAAGCCAGCTTTGGGAATTCTCTTTCATCTGCATACAGTCTTGGTTCTTTGCCTGGCTCATCTCCCGTGTCCAGCCCTAGAAGCAACAGGAAGATAACAGGTCGGCCGGGGATGAGGGAGAGGAAGAACAGCATATCAGAAATCAGCGACAATGAAGATGACCTTTTGGAATATCACCGACGACAGAGGGAAGAGCGACTTCGAGAGCAGGAAATGGAGAGACTGGTGAGTGAGAAACACAATTTTCAAGGAAAAATGAAACTTCTTAGAAAGCTGCTCTTTTATGTCCTTTACATGGTTGACTAATTCAATTCAAGTATTTCTTTTTAGTCAAGTGTAGGTCTGTTTAGCAAGGAACAGTTCTCTGGTAATCAAGTAATATATACAGTACTTATTTTACCAGGTCATCTTGTCAGATCCCTTTGTGAAGGAGTCTATTGTTTGCAGGCAACATATCTTGTGTGTACTCAAAGGATGAGTCAGACTCATGTCTGTCACTTGGCTGTTGACCATCAATCCAAATTGCTGCTGACATGCAGCCTCAGGCTTCAGGGTATCAAGATGTTCCCATAGTAACTGCATTGTTTGTTGTCTCTTAATCCTTGCAAAGGAGGATCGAAGTACGGTAGACATGTTGAACTTGTTGGCTTTTCATGAAAAATGGGGGGAAAAAACACTTTCATATGCTTTGATATGTGTGACGTTGATTGTCCAGAATTTCTTGAAGTGAAGCAGTTCACTTGCCTGACATTTGTGCAGCGTGGGTTCAGTCCCACTCAATGATGGTATGAACGTGAAGGGTCATATGGGTCCAGAGACTGACAGACGACTAGACAAACGTGATGTCTGCCTTCATTCCACAAGGCAGCAACGTCATCAAAATTGAAAGAAATATACAGTAACATTCAGGGGTGAAAGTGGGCCAGAACGGTCAGGAACTCAGTTCCAGTATAAGATTCAGGGCCGGAACGCAGTTCCAGTATATGGTGCTTTGATTCCGAAAACATGACGGCAACTGTCAAAACGCTATGTAAAAAAAAAAAATAAATAAAAAATACAAAGCTGCCACACATGCATTTCATCTCCAAGAAGAAAACAATCTACCAACATCAGATTTACATACACAAGTGTTAACAACAAGCATAATAAAGGGCTTGTGTAGCGTAATCCATTTCCACCGATTTTTAATATTTATTTTATTCCACGGACGGCATGGAGGTTTCCCCAGTTGCTGCAGTTATCTGAATCTGACGATGACGAGTCATGTAAATGTGCGAATGCACGCAGCAAAGCAAAACGCCTGGACTCATTTATCCGTTCAACTGGCTGACATACTGACATGTGATCACCAGAGATAGTAGTTAGCTCTGATTGGTTCAAATAAGCATGTTTTCTGAAACAGCAAAAAAAAAAAAAAAAAAAAAAAAAAAAAAATAATAATAATTAAAAATAAATAAAATAAATAAATAAATAATTTAAAAAAAGGTTTGTTGAATTGATGTGACAAAAAAAAAAAAAAGGGAAATGCAACCGAAAATGGATCAAATCTTTTACGAGCGAGGCAAGAGTTAAGGAGGCTTATTTATCATATTTAGTTTTATTTGCTTTGATGGGGAGGTTCAGAACATCTTAGCTGTCAATGTGCACTTTGGACTTATATTTGTCCATTTATGTTAGGCAACTTATTCATTTCCTTATGATTTAAAAAAGTCAATGTTTGCTTCACATGTTTGTTTCACTCTGCATAATATAAGTAATTTGTACTTGTTTTTCTCAATGTATGTTACTAATATCTTTATTATTAAAAAAACACAACAAAAACTAAATGTTTATATTAACTTCAATTTTAATATACATCCTATGTTCTTAAGTAGTTAAAATTTAGATTTGGCATTTAGTGTGTGAGGAAATGATGGAAAACAAAAATTAGGAGGTAGAGGTTGGGGTTATTGCTGTTCTTGTTAATTTTAAAATACAATTTTGAATGAAAATCCGTTTTTGTATGTGTTATAGAAATAACTGACCAAAACAATTTTCTTTGCATTTCAGTAAATTTTTTAAACCCCCCAAACAAACAAACAAACAAACAAACAAACAAACAAACAAACAAACAAACAAACAAACAAACAAACAAACAAACAAACAAAAATTCTGGCTCGTTGGTGACCTTCACGTCAGGTAGTTCTGGCAAGAAATTCTAACCACTTTCACCCCTAGTAACATTTTATATATCTCTGCATATAATTTTCATCATACTTTCCTGAAAATACCTTTATTGCCTTTTAAGTTTTTTTTAGTGTTTGTGTGTTTTTTAAATGGAATTCAGAATTTACATGTACACACACGCCCCCCCCCCCCCCCCCCCCCCCCCCCCACCAACTCAAGATCCTCCCTCGCAGTTTCAGGCAAAATGTCCATTTTGTCTTCTAAAAAGCGACAATCCAAATGTTGGTGCCCAAAAAAAAAGTCCTTAGCAAGTAAAATGGCTTGTTATTTTTATTTTCAAAGAATGAAAAACAAAATACAAACACCATAACCCCAAACACAAATTAAAAGTATGATGCATTTGAAGACATTCAAATAAAAAGTCAAACAATTACGTAATCAAATAAATTATCAAGGAGACTCTGCCGTCCATGGAAATGCCGCCGGCTTGCACAGGATTCTGAGCTATCAATGTAGAATCAAAACATATCAATATTTCATTAACAAGCGAAATAACAAAGATACATACTACTTTTGCTTGCCTAAACTGGTTAATCAAGAACATTTTTTTAATCACTGAAAATGACAGTTACAACTATTCGGCATATAACTCAGTTGCAAATGTTGGCAACTGAAAACATGAAAATGAGCCAGGGGGATTATTTTGGCAAATACAAGACTAAACAGAAATACGATAACAGCAAATATTTATCAATCTGTACAATATTGGTCCAAGCACTCTTTTTTTTTTTTTCATTTGACCACTAGAGGTGCTCAACATGAAAAATATAAATGGATAATAGTACTAGCAATGACTACTTGAGATAAAAAGTCTTTTTTTTCCCCGCATTATGTTTTGTTATTGTATTGTTGTAACGCAGACACTCGCAGCTCTTTTAAAAAGCATGGCGTGCAGCTGCAGGGCCTGTAATTAGTCACAGTTGATTCACTGTCAGGAGAGATTTTCTCGCCCGAAAGCAAATGCATTTAAGTCGTTTCACACAGTCCCGCGACTCCCTACACAACTGATTACAAAAACAAGTTAGTTGAGTTTTTCAGCGAGGTTTATTTAAGAAAAAAGGAGTTATTGTGAAATCAGTGGGAGTACACAGCTCAGAGGCAGCGGGACCGCAGGGGGGCTCTGCTTAAAAGGACTTTTCTCATGTTGAATTCAGGCTTTTCTTTGTCGACTTGTTGAAATCTTTAAGATTTTCTTAACACAAAGCCAACAATGCTTAGTATCAAAGGCAACAATGATCAATGAATGATGAGATGACACAGTTTACAGTATAGTGGAATAACATACAAGTATCAAGGTAGTAAAGTAAATAATTAGTTAGACTATACGGCATGTCGGCTACACTAATGTACTGTACCTCTATCCATGCAAGAACTTACAAAGATAAGTTAGCCGGCTAATATTACCCACCGCTTAATATAGACTAGTGTCTACGTACAACAATCGGACACTAAGGAAGTGACGTCATGGAGCGTGCCATTGCCATTTTTAGTGCGGCATGGCGGCATTGTAAAAAATGGTGGCGGACGATCAAGCCTCTTTTCTTTTACACAGTCATTGTTTACAGTTTATCATTTAGAGCAGGGGTCCCCAAACTTTTTCCTGTGAGGGCCACATAACTTTTCCCTTCCCTGATGAGGGGCCGGGGTCAGTTTGTAACAGAAAAAGTGTGAAGATTGCAGGAGTGCCCAAATGTAAAAATGTATTGTTTTTCAGAAAGCCACATCAAATAACCCTTTCTGTATTCTTCACGGAACAAAAGTATATAAAATAAAATAAAAGTAATAATATAATAATAACACTATTCATTAAATAGATAATAACCAAATAACCCTCTCTGAGTTCTTCACAGAAAAAGCCAGGAAATAAAAAACACAAGTAAAAAAAAAAAAAAAAAAAGTTCATGGGGCCGGACCAAATGTGGAGGGGCGCTGTATGCGGCCCACGGGCCGTAGCTTGGGGCCCCCCGATTTATCGTGTAGAACAGGTGTCAGGAACCTATGTCTTTGTGAGTAATTTCTGGCTCTTTTGATGAGTGCATCTGCCTCTCCGCCAACTCGTAATTTTAAATGTGGTATCGGCCGGCTCGCTGGACTTCAACGAGCTGTGAAGATCTGATAATCCATTTTTCATGAACCTTCAAACTACGTCACAATAATATGCTTCAATTCAGTGCCCATTTGTGGCCCTCCCATCGCGGATTACGTGGAGATGAGCATTTTATTACGGAGCTTATCTCCCGCTTTAAGTCTCCTATCTGCCAGCTGCGGGGCTGGCCCCTCCCAACTCAATGCCGACCGAACTGGAGTATATAAAAATGTGTTAAGGAAAATTAAACCCAGAAAAGTGAACTGTGTTGTACCCCAAGTACCAGAGGCGCTAGATTTCCGCCTGTCAAAACTCGCCACTTCCACGGGCGCCACTGTTAGGCACAATCCCTTGTTGCAGTTTCCACTTCCAGGAAATATACGCAGCGCCACACCATATGTTTGTATTTCTTATTTTCCAATTGGTGAGTGCACAACTGAGAGCCTTAAACGCACCTTAAACATAGTGCGGACAGGTATAAAAATAGTCGGCAAAATACTCTGGAGAAAATTATCTGTCCTAGTGTAGACGTAGCCTCAGAGAAAACTCACAGGCACAGGGAGAACATAGCAGGCACAGGGAGAACTGGGAAAAAGGAGGAGAGGCCCTTGATTTAACAAAATTTAATCAAAGACCAGTGTCATAGAACTAATTTGTTGTCCCTCCCATGTGTCCAATAATCCAGTGAAACATGGGCGGCCGTGGCGCAGTTGGTAGCTTGAGCTGTCCTGGGACAGAAGGGTCAGCGGTTCGATTCCTTGATACAACTGCCCACTGTCGAAGTGCCCTTGGTCAAGGCACTGAACCCTAATTTGCCCCCAATGGTTTGCCAGCACCTTGCATGGCACTGATGTGTGCCAATGTAAATAACTATGGGCATTGTAACAATGTAGATAAATGCACTATTCTCCATTTAACAAATACAGGTCCTTCTCAAAAAATTAGCATATTGTGATAAAGTTCATTATTTTCTGTAATGTACTGATAAACATGAGACTTTCATATATTTTAGATTCATTACACACAACTGAAGTTGTTCAAGCCTTTTCTTGTTTTAATATTGATGATTTTGGCAAAAAAGTCAAGAAAAAACAAAAATCCCTATCTAAAAAAATTAGCATATCATGAAAAGGTACTCTAAAGAAGCTAGTAACCTAATCATCTGAATCAACGAATTAACTCAAAACATCTGCGAAAGATTCCTGAGGCTTTTAAAAACTCCCAGCCTGGTTAATTACTCAAAACCGCAATCATGGGCAAGACTGCCGATCTGACTGCTGTCCAGAAGGGCACCATTGACACCCTCAAACAAGAGGCTAAGACACAGAAACAAATTTCTGAGCGAATACGCTGTTGCCAGACTGCTGTATCAAGGCACCTCAGTGGGAAGTCTGCGGGAAGGTAAAAGTGTGGCAGGAAATGCTGCACAACCAGAAAAGGTGACCGCACCCTGAGAAAGATTGCGGAGAAGGGCCGATTCCAGACCTTGGGGGACGTGCAGAAACAGTGGACTGAGTCTGGAGTAGAAACATCAAGCGCCACCATGCACAGACGTGTGCTGGAAATGGGCTACAGGCGCCGCATTCCCCAGGTTAAGCCACTTTTGAACCTGAAACAGCGGCAGAAGCGCCTGACCTGGGCTACAGAGAAGCAGCACTGGACTGTTGCTCAGTGGTCTAAAGTACCAATACAAAAATATTGGTCGATGAAATATGCTAATTTTTTTTAGATTTTAGGGGTTTCTTGACTTTTTGGCCAAAATCATCAATATTAAAACAATATAAGGCTTGAACTACTTCAGTTGTGTGTAATGAACCTAAAATATCCGAACGTTTAATGTTTATCAGTCGGCCTACATTACAGAAAATAATTAACTTTATCACAATATGCTAATTTTTTTTTAGAAGGACCTGTATAGAAACATCTTATTTTTCAACATAAGGGGCATTATTGGGGCGTAGATAACAGCAGACAAATATAGAAAATACATCTAACTGGCAAAACAACATTTGACTTTCTGTTATTTAGGTAATCCCACTCTGCTAATAGACAATAAATCTATCAAATCCAGACTTTCTTTTTCTCTCCTGCGTTCTCCACATTCCTCACTAACTCCCTGTCCCGGCAGATACTCTTGGTTTACTCAACGAGTCTTTGGCACAAAGTCTTACATGCTGGCAAACTCACCTCTTGTTTTGACACGGCTGATGATCTAATAATTATATTTTCTGAGATCTTTGTGTTGTTGAGTTGAAGTATTTTTTTGCGCACTGGTGATAAAGAAAAGACAAAAGTGGCTCATATATTGAATAAAAACGTAAATAAAAAAGGAACATATTTTTAAAAATCCAGTCCAAACATTTTCACCGTGGACCACCAACTCTAACTAGTCTGCCACTCTTCGTCTCTTTGTTTCTAACTCATTTCTAATTCTAACTCAACTCAGTTTTCCAGTCTGCTCAAATGATGTCATCGATTATGATAAGCAGACCAAATATACCTCCATATTCTCAAAGAGAACATGACATAATGCTTTGCACCCCATTTGTAAACATAACTAAAAATACCTAGCTCGTGTTCCACAGTGAAACCGCTACCCGCAGTCAATTATATTCATAACCTCTGTGTGAAACCTCTCACTGACAATAAAACGTAAAAGTGATGCATATGAGCCCTTTTCAAGTTATGTCCCAGGTTGATATTTCCTGCTGAAAAAATAAAAAACAAGCAGTCTAAGATTAATTATCCACACTTATTCATATTTGTTTCCGTTTCACTTAAGCATTTGTAACGACTACTAAAATATTGCATTGTAGTGATTGCACGTGCTGTTGTTTACATTTTTCTCCACTAGAGGGGGTTATCTGCCTGTTTAAAAACTGGCCATTTCTGGCATCACTTTTTTGCAGTACATGAAAACTAAACAGGAATGCTACGTACAAATTTACAGTGTGACAAATTCCTCATTGACCCACATATTCAGTGTATTATTACCATTTATTTTTAAGGACTTATATGTTTTGTGGAAGTGGAAATAATATTGTTCAAATTTCAATCCAAATCATTTGATACAGCAGACAGTTGTCTTGTAAAGTATAAAAAGCCATAGGCCTAAGCTATTAAACTTTATTCAAAAAACAGAAATAGAGGGTGTTTTTATTTTTCTCTCTGATCGTGACATGCTTTCTCCACAAAACTGTTCACATGACAGTTGAAATCATAAGGTAACAGAAATACTGTGTCTTGATTTATGCACTTCCCACTGGAGGAAATCTCGAAAGAATCAGGTGGGGGGTGAAGTTGCTCTTCACATCTCCTTAAGTACCACATTGAGTTGTTCAATTTCTTTCACTATACAGTTGGGCTGCTCCAAACGATTATTTTTCTCCCGATTAGTCTGCCGACTTTTAAAACGATTAGTTGACTAGTCTAATAAGTTTTTTACTTTTTAAAAAAAATTTTTTAAACTAATCTTGCGATGAAATTTTTGCTGACGCTTATTTATTCACATAACATTTTGGAACACTTAAATTCTTTATTAAAGTACAAGTAAACACAAAGACAAAAATAATATATCACAAATAAACAATGAGGTCAAATGCTAATGGCATTAACTAGTGCAAAAGAATGAAATGTAAACAGATTCAGAACACTGTGACTTCACTAATTCAACTGGATTCAAAAGAATTCTTGCTTTCTCTTTTTGTGGTATGTCTACTAGTATATTGTTGTAAGACAACAAGTTCCAAAAATAAAGAATTGCAAACCTGATTAAGCTAAACTCTTTGTCGGCGTTACAACATATACAGTGGGGCAAATAAGTATTTATTCATCCACCAATTGTGCAAGTTCTCCTACTTGAAAAGATTAGAGAAGGCTGTGATTGTCAGCATGGGTAAACCTCAACCATGAGAGACAGAATGTGGGAAAAAAAAAAAAAAAAAACAGAAAATCACATTGTTTGATTTTTAAAGAATTTATTTCCTAATTAGAGTGGAAAATAAGCATTTGGTCACCAACAAACAAGCAAGATTTCTGGCTGTCAAAGAGGTCTAACTTCTTCTAAAGAGGTCTAACGAGGCTCCACTCGTTACCTGTATTCATGGCACCTGTTTTAACTCATTATCGGTATAAAAGACACCTGTCCACAATCTCAGTCAGTCAGTCAGTCAGTCACACTCCAAACTCCACTATGGCCAAGACCAAAGAGCTGTCGAAGGACACCAGAGACAAAATTGTAGACCTGCACCAGGCTGGGAGGACTGAATCTGCAATAGGTAAAACGCTTGGTGTAAAGAAATCAACTGTGGGAGCAATTATTACAAAATGGTAGACATACAAGACCACTGATAATCTCGCTCGATCTGGGGCTTTGCACTGCCAGACGTGTCCCTCTGCTGAAACCAGTACACGTCCAGGCCCGTCTGCGGTTCGCTAGAGAGCATTTGGATGATCCAGAAGAGGACTGGGAGAATGTGTTATGGTCAGATGAAACCAAAATAGAACTTTTTGGTAGAAACACAGGTTCTCTTGTTTGGAGGAGAAAGAATACTGAATTGCATCCGAAGAACACCATACCCACTGTGAAGCATGGGGGTGGAAACATCATGCTTTGGGGCTGTTTTTCTGCAAAGGGACCAGGACGACTGATCTGTGTAAAGGAAAGAATGAATGGGACCATGTATTGAGAGATTTTGAGTAAAAATCTCCTTCCATCAGCAAGGGCATTGAAGATGAGACGTGGCTGGGTCTTTCAGGATGACAATGATCCCAAACACAGAGCCAGGGCAACAAAGGAGTGGCTTTGTAAGAAGCATTTTAAGGTCCTGGAGTGGCCCAGCCAGTCTCCAGATCTCAACCCTATAGAAAATCTGTGGAGGGAGTTGAAAGTCTGTGTTGCCTAACGACAGCCCCAAAACATCACTACTCTAGAGGAGATCTGCATGGAGGAATGGGCCAAAATACCAGCAACAGTGTTTGAAAAGCTTGTGAAGAGTTACAGAAAACGTTTTGCCTCCGTTATTGCGAACAAAGGGTACATAACAAAGTATGGAGATGAACTTTTGGTATTGACCAAATACTTATTTTCCACCATGAATTGAAAATAAATTCTTTAAAAATCAAACAATGTGATTTTCTGTTTTTTTTTTTTTTTTCCACATTCTGTCTCTCATGGTTGAGGTTTACCCATGCTGACAATTACAGGCCTCTCTAATACTTTCAAGTGGGAGAACTTGAACAATTATTGGTTGACTAAATACTTATTTGCCCCAATTCCAGCAGAGGCCTGACTAACCGTTGACGAGATGTTGTGCTCGTCGAAGCATTTACGTCATCGACTATATCAACAACGTCAATTAGTCGGGACAGCTCTTCTATACAATATGTAGTCTCCAGACAGAAAATCAAGAGAACCATATTTGACTTGCTGAACAGTGAACTGTTGAAGTCTGTCATAGTCCTGTATTGTTTTCGGAGCAGGACACTACACTACACTACAGGTCAGATCAAGTAACAGCAGCCCATCAGACAACTGCTAGCCCTACCAAAACAGAAGTCACGTCTTTTGAGGGAATTCCTCTTACGACTGTTGCAGTGTGATTGGATTCGAACTACACTGTGGTTGCTCGGTAATAAATCGATCAATGGCTCTTGAATGAAATTGTACTGACTTTGTATTATCGGTATATATCAAACTGTTGTAGAATTTATATCGTATCACATTAAATTTGTGATTTACACCCCTACCTGTACTGTCTGCTGTACCTACTGTATAAGTAAAATTATACGGATAAAAACAGAAGAAAAACATTCAAAAAACAAAGACAGAGAAGTCATTCAGAGGAGAGCTGGCCAAAAGTGGTACACTTTAGATTGGATCAAGGATCAAGACATCAGCAACACTTGTAAAAATTCTGTGTAATCCCAAAAGTTTGATTTTTCTTTTAAGCTTTAGATATGGGAGTTCATTTATAAAGGACAGAAGCAAACGGAAATGAATTCAGTGAAATTTATGACAAAATGCCACAAGGCTATCTTATGCTTGACATCATCATTGCCTGAGTTTTAACATTTTAAATATAGATATTGCATTTCATTGCCATATTTCAAGTGTAACGTTATAATGCACTTTGTATTCTCTACCGTCCAATTACTGTATATAAATGATTACTTGTCATATTTTAACTTGTCAGCGCAATTGCAGCTCCTGTGATGGTTAACACTGCCCCTAGTCTTAATTAATGCAATATTTAAATGTGAGGATCGGTTGAAAATCTCGGCAAACTCTCATATGGTTGTAAACCTTGTTCCTTGTTACATATAAACTACAGTCCCCAACTGAATGTTTCAGTTTTTATTACTCACAATGCTCTTAAAAAGTATTAATGTATTGTCGTTGCTTTATTCTTCCTTACCAGTCTGGTAGTGTTAATACCCACAAGAAGCAAGCTGTTTTATGTTTGTAGCAGGTACACAGTATCCATTCAAGGAGTGTGTGGTATTTCATGACGCATAATTATGCATAGTTAAATCAATTCATATTTGTGCTTCTGAATTAGACGTTATTGTGTAATTGTCCAGTGTGACGACAGTGTTTCTTTGGTACATTAATTTGATCGTCAAAGTAATTGAACTCTCCTTCTCCTTACTTTTAGTGGACTTCATTAGCATCTCCTTCCAAAGTGTGGATATGAATATTTAATCTTCTAATTTCATGTTTACAGCAAATTGTTTAACGTGCGAGCTGATGCAACTGAATCTTCTTCTTACTAACTACTTGCTCGAGCCCCGGAACAATAATCAAGCAGTAAGGCTGCACATTTCCCAAGAAGTGTTTAGGGAATGAGAAAAAAAATACAACTCCAGTATTGCCTTTAATCATTGTCTTTGATCCTTCCTCCGATCTAATGTGTGTGTGACGTGGTGACTGGAAGCAAGATTCCATTTGAGGGCTTGAATCTCAGTTGAGCAGGGAGGTTTCAGTTGTTTAAATGGCAGCCACCCCCACTGGGAGCTACAACTCCATGGTTTTATCCTGACAACAGTGCCAGTGACATCTTTAAGGCGGACCAGCAGCTTATTAACCAGAGGGGTTGACTGCCACTGGAGAAGCTGTCTGTCTGACTTTGATGCATTGGTGCTCCACCAGAGGGGGGAGAGTGTTGGGGGCGGGATGATTAAATAAAACGTCTCTTGCCAGGATCATCTGGTTGTTCCTCCACTGGGAACTCAAGATGATGAACCCCCCAAGGATGAGGGCCTGATCACGAGTGGGGTTTGTTTTGCAGATCGCAGGATAGCAAATGTAAATCTGCCTGCAGATATATGAAAAACAAGACTTTGTTGAACATTCCCTGTCTGCCCTGGATGCACAGTGCACGTAAAATTGCCGAGAATTTCACAGAAGCATTCAACTGTACACTTCCAAAGTACTGTAACCGGTCTGATGAAAGGTACACAGATGGGGAATTGCCGTGAGCGCTCGGGGAGGAGAAGGGCAAAAACATAAAAGGAGACAAGACAAAACAAGACTCACTCTCAGGGGAGACAAAGAGCTAGAAGAAGCAGATTCTAACTGTTGCAAATATGTAAAGGAAAAAAAAAACTAAATTGAGTAGACTACCCTGAAATGAGGATGTCACTGACTGTAGGAATCCTGACAAAATAAAGCAAATTAGTCCTTGTAATTGTTGTAGTATGTGCCGGTGGGCAAGTTTATATGTTAAAAATATGTTTCTTGATAATAGGGGGTAGGATCGGGCAAAACCACAACACTTGAAAATATTTCACACATTGCATTTATTTATTTATTTATTGCATTTATTTTTTAAATGCTTTATTTTTATTTTTTCATTCATCTGCCTATAGAATATTATGGAAACGGATCACACAATATACAGGAAAACATTTCATGTGTGAATGGCCCAACGTGCCAAATTCCCAAATACTTAAATGCGCCTTACACCTCTTGTTTACAGCACCTGCCATCACTCTGACAGACTGTGCAGACACGAGATAACCATCTCCAACGACCTCTAACTGTTGCCCAGTTTCAATTAAAGCACTTTGCCTGTTAAGACATGAGAAGCTGGGAAACGTGAACTGGTGCGTCAGGGTGTAAGACTTTTGGAAGGAAGCATTCCTCCTCGATCTCATGGCTGTTGCACCCCCACGTCTCGGAGAGACGTAGAGTCGGTTGGCCTCTGACCAGGCATGTTAGTGTTTGCCAAAAACTCATGTGTGGGGGATTTACGCCAACTCTATCCACAGCCTGCTGTTGCTTTTTAAAATATCCAGCAACATGAATCTGTTGTATGTGTTTACAAACGGACTCTCTATGGACAGTTTAATGTATTTGTTCATATGTGGAATGCGTATTTATTTGCATACTTTTCTGAAAGGGCTACTTAAAACTATGGTCAAAAGTTTAAATAGACTTGCAAATACCTTAATGTCATCGGCATGGCTCTCCTTAGTTTCCGGCTATTTCTACAGCTTTGATTTTTTTCAGATAGAGTGATTGGAACAAATACATCGTTGTTAAAAAATTATGAAGTTTGGTTCATTTATGACATTATTATAGGTTAAAAAAAATTGACTAAATCTTCTCTGTCAATAATATATTCAGTGCCTATTATAAGTATTATGCTCCTTTCATGTTTCCCCTTTTATTGCATTCATTAATCAATCATGGTCAAAACAATTTGGCATTTTGAACTAAAAAAAATATTGGAAAAAAATAAAGATGTCCCGATCGATGATCGGGTCCGATCACGTCATTTTCAAAGTATCGGAATCGGCAAAAAAATATCAGACATGCCTTTTTTTAATATATATACGTATATTTTTTATTTAAATCGTTTTCTAATTGTATTTAACGTTACAGACAAAATGTCTTACACTCATCCAGAGTAGTTTTGGCTCAAAGTAGGGCTATTAAATTTATTGCGTTAACGGCGGTTATTAATTTTTTTTAATTAATCACGTTAATTAATTAACGCATGCGCTGCACGACCCACTCACACATTGTTGCGTTCAATCTATAAAGACGCCATTTTACCTATGGATAGTGCTAAAAGGCAGCGTATAATGAGTAGAGAGAATTTTGACAGCCTTTGGAGCCATTTTTTATGTGGCTAAAGCCTTACAATACCTCTCTCAGCAATTAAAAATAACGTGGGATGCAATGTAGGGAAGAAAGGTAGTACTTGATTATTTTCTTAACACCCTATGTTCTTTCCCAACGCAGAGAAGATATATCAATTGGTGCCCCTACGCACAGTCATGGTTGCACTTCCCATCATTCATTTGGGCAGAAGTTAAATGGCTGCAGTATCATTTACTGAAAGCTCAACAAATACACTAGATAGCAATATTTAGTCACAATATAGAAAGTCACATTTATCCTTTAAGAATTACAAGTCTTTCTATCCGTGGATCCCTCTCACAGAAAGAATGTTTATAACGTAAATGCCATCTTGAGGATTTATTGTCATAATAAACAAATACAGTACTTATGTACTGTATGTTGAATGTACATATTCGTCCAAGTTTTATTCATTTTTTTCTTAATGCATTGCCAAAATGTATATGATCGGGAAAAATTATCGGGAATGATTGGAATTGAATCGGGAGCAAAAAAAAAAGCAATCGGATTGGGAAATATCGGGATCGGCAGATACTCAAACTAAAACGATCTGGATCAGATCGAGAGCAAAAAAACATGATCAGAACAACCCATTTAATGTCAACGTGAAAACAGATTTCTACAGAGCAGGGCGGGTTGTAGGCATGTACTGTATGTATGAGGGGGCAGTCAGAAATGTGTAGGGGGCTTCATATGTACACATAATGCTCCACCATCCCTCTCCCAACCCCCAGTGCAACAGCATTTACTTCATTGAATTGGGTTGTTAGCTGTGTCCAACCCCAACCTATAGAAATTGATTGCACTTAGTCAGGCCTCTGCTGGGCGAGCTCTTAAGAACACAGAGGCACGCAAACCACCTGACCACAATAAAGTGGCAATCCCTCAAGTGGGGAAACTGAACAATAAACTAGATAAAATATCCTTCATCCTGATTTTATTAACTAACAACATAACATATAGCTTAACTGGATGACCTACAGTAATTTTCGGACAATGAGCCGCACCTGAGTATAAGCCACCACCCACCAAAAACGGCATTTGTTCTTAGATAAGCCGCACTGGACTTTAAGCCACAACTGTCCTCACTGTGTGATGGGATATTTACACAAAAAGATAACCGGTAACACTTTATTTGACAGTGGCATCGTAAGACTGTCATAAGACCAAATCAACCACCATGAAGCTTTGAACCATTTGTCTGCAAAGCTTGATTGATTCAAGAAGCTTCATTTGGCCATCACTGCTTCCTTGGAGGAGACAGTCAACCTCTGCTGCCACCCGCTGTAAACACTGTTGTCGTCCAACATGCCTCCTAGCATGCATTGCAGGGATACCGATGTAAATAACAATTAAAATTCATGTTCAGTGCTAATTGTTTCTTCAGTTACTGTTCCATTTGTTTCATTCATTGCAAGTTATGGTATTTGGTAACACTTTATTTGACATTGGTGCCACAAGACTGTCATAAGACCATCATAATTATGACATGACACTGCCATGAGCATTAATGAATGCTTAAGCCAAATGTCATTTTATGTCATACTGCAAATTATCTCACTTTTGAATGGATGTAAAAGATCTGAGCTGGACATGAACTGATTTAGTGACACAATTTGCCGGATGAAATTTAATGACATCGATCAGAATCAGTCATTAATGCCCATGATAATGTCATGTCAAAATTATGACAGTCCGAAAATTACGGTAATTCTCAAATTAATTGTAACCTGAGAACTGAAAGGTAATCTTCTGAATAATAATAATAAAATATAAATAAAACTAATCAAACTAATTTATAAAGAACGGAAATAGAACAGAACTTTTTTTTTTGTCAACCAAACAATTAAAAAATCTCTCTTCACTCCACTTCACTTTACAACAACAGTCTCCGACTTCCCTTTGCAAAAACTCTCACAAATTCATCCGTGTCCAAGTTATTTCTTATGTACTTCTTGTGGGCCAATTTACATTTCTCTTTGTGAGCTGCAACTAGTTGGAGTGGGAAATAAGAAAGATGGCTATGTAAAAGCCGTTGTGGTTTAGCGAAAGAAAGCAGTGCAGAACTACAGTCTGGGGCGGGGTTTTAGAAGGGGTCTGTCAAAAAACGGTCATATGTCTCCAGTCTGTCACATGAAGTGGACATGGATTTATTTCTGTGCTTGTTGTCACTGAGAAAACGCAACTGCTTCTTCAAAGTCTTCCTGCTCCGTGGCTGCGCTGAAACCTGACACCACATTGTCTGGTGACGTCTCGGTTCATTTACATACTAACAGTGATTAGATGTTATCCGGGGGCTGTGCGCGATTTATTGTGCATGCGCGTTGACCATCCTGTGATCAATACACATACAGCGGAGGGAAAGAGAGATAAGACAGAAATGACACCATATCGTCTTTGTGTCCCCTTTTCTTGTCTTGCTGAAAAAAAAAAAGTTAGTTTTCATAGTTTTCTTGCAGACTGAAGAAAATTGTTCCCCAGGATTTTGGTGTATTTCGCTGTATTCACTCTGCTATCTTTACAAGCCTTCCAGGTCCGGCTGCTGAGAAACATCCCCACAGCGTAATGCTGCCCCCACCATGCTTCACAGTCAAGATAGTGTGTTTTTGCTGATGTGCAGTCTTTGAAAAATTGAAGAGAAGTCGTATTAGATCTCCACTAGAGTTTGCCTAAGAACGTGGAACTCCATGGTCAAGTGGAAGAAGATTCTTTGCTCTGATGAGACCAATATTGAGCTTTTTGGCCATCAGACAAGACGTTATCTTTGGCGGAACCCAAACACTGCATGCAAAGCCACTATATTTATGATAGACACTTTATACACCAATGCTAATATTTCGTTGTGTGTCACTTGGCCATTTTTACTTTAGTTAGGCAATTTTGGTAACCATCTACAAACTTCTGCAGGGCTAAGGGTTTACATTTTAGGGCAGTCACACACCACCCCCACCCCCCCCTGCTATGGTGAACTTCAGTTTTTTACCTGAGGCAAATTATTGTGGCTAACTAAACCCATTAATGCTTACACATGTTCTTTCGTAATTTTGGGGTACTAAATACAAATCTGACCTTAGTTTTTTTTCTGTAAGCTCTAGAACTCTGTTCTGTGAAGCTTGCAGTTGAAACTTAAACCACACCACTTGACAGAATTGGTGCAGTTCAGTTAAATGTGTTGGTTTTCTGACATGGAGTTGTTTCTACAGCATTCTCCGCAAGTTCACAATGGTGTTGAAGTCAGGACTTTGGGATGGCCATTCTAAAACACTATTTCTAGCCTGATTGAGCCTTTCCGTAACCTTGATTGGCATCATTGTGCTGTTGGAGCACCCAACTGTGCCCAATACCAATCCTCTGGCTGATGATTTTAGGTTATCTTGAAGAACACACATGGGTTTTGAACAAATTCTTGTCAGAGAAAGCACAGCAAATCTATGATTTAAATAGGTTTGCCAACCTGGGGTTGAGTAAAATGTGTCAAATTTGAAATTTGATGCGTCAAGTTAAATTATGTGTTGGCCAGGCCTGTTTTAATGTGATAAAAATCATTCTTATCCCCACATCCTACATGTTTTACCTCTGCTACCCTCAAGTATTTCTGCTAGTGCTAGTCCATAAGATAATGTTAATGTAGACTTTATGAAACACCATGACAAATAATGAAAAAGAATCTTGGTGTCATCGCTGAGGGGTGTAATCTGTCTGCGAGCAGATGTTGAGTGGGAGGACTTGAGAGTAGCTGTTGACTCCCCAGTAAATGGTAGACATTTGGATCTTCTTGCTTGAATACTGCAATTTATAGCACAAAGAGGTATATTTCAACCACCCACTCAGTTCAAAGCTTACTCAACTGAAATTACAGTTTCAAGTGCAGCTTTTTTCACACTGGGAAAACTCACTGTTGTCTGCAGGAGGGAGAGGATGCAGCTGAGAAAGTATTCATCTGTAGCTAGAACATAAAACTTATTCTCTATTTTAAAAACAAATGCATGACCGATCCGTTGGTTCAATTGGACCTCAATCCACAAAGTAAGATGTGTTAATATAAAGCATACAGTATTTCAGGTGGTTTTACTTATGGTCATGTATGATACCTTTTAAATTTACAGCAGGGCTGAGAACCAAAAATGGCATTTGCATGTGGCAAAATGGTTTTTGCCATATGGCATTTTTTTTGCCAAGTAGCATTTTTTTGCCATGTGGCAAAATGGATTTTGCCATATGGCATTTTTTTTTGCCATGTGGCAAAATGGATTTTGCCATGTGGCATATTTTCTTTGCCATGTGGCAAAATTGATTTTGCCATGTGGCATTTTCTTTGCCATGTGGCAAAATTGATTTTGCCACGTGGCATTTTTTGGTTATGTGGCAAAATGAATTTTGGTTTGTCGCATTTTTTGGGGTGAGGTGTGTGTGTGTGTGTGTGTGTGGGGGGGGGGGGGGTTACAGCACATTGACCTGGGTGCCAGCTGAATGTTAATGCACTGTAATGTAAAGTGTATGGTCAAAAAGCCACACGTTTTTCTGCCATTTAAAATGAATGGAAAATTTGGACGTGCATAGCTGTCAATGGCATGGACGTCGTCGTTCATGGCCTGCAAAACTGACATTTAGCCCCCAAAAAATGCCACACACTTCCCCCAAAAAATGCCACGAATAAAAATCAATTTTGCCACATGGCAAAAAATGCCACATGTCAAAATCGATTTTGCCACATGGCAAAAAACAGCCACATGGCAAAAAAATGCCACATGGCAAAAAAAAAAAAGCCATATGGCAAGATCCATTTTCCCACATGGCAAATACCACTTTTGGTTCTCGGCCCTGCTGTGAATTTAAAAGGTAACATACATGGCAAAGAAAAAAATGCCACATGGCAAATACCACTTTTGGTTCTCACTGTCTCTCTAAATTCATACATTCATCTTCTGCACCGCTTATCCCTTAAAAGTTGCATTGTCCATAGCAGGGGTCACGTTAACCGAATATTTTCCGCCGTTGACCGGTTTTTTAAAACGGTGACGGAAAAAACTGAAGTCCATCCGTCATTTTGACAAGTTGCAATTCACACCCCAGACCACAGGGTGGCGAGTGAGCATATTAATTAGCTATTGTCTCTCTTGATGCATGACATCGTTGGCCTTACTCGGAAAAATGTCAAGGCAACTGAGTGTTTGCCTGGCACGTCCAGACTGTTCTCCCTGTATTTTTCAAACACTGAGAGAAAAGTCTGGGACACAGCCTCTCGAGTAGGTACAAAATCAATCGACAAATCAGATTTGTTTATTTGCGTGACGTGTTCTTCACGAGCAACGTCACTCATGCACGCCAAAAGTCGTCTCTACAACAACACGGATGGCGAACGGGAGAGCCGAGAATATGTTCCAATCCGCGGTAAATTCAGTTTTAAATGAGCTAAAACACATCGACACGACACATTGACAACAGTCTCTCTCGCGCTAGCCATGTTGAATAAACTCCGTTCTCCTCGTATGTTTACTTCCGCGCGCAAGTCCGTCGTCCTGCCCTCGTTGCTTTGCTAATGGCACGTCTGCCCGTCGCTGATTGGTGCACTCCGCTGTCTGTTTGCCTCTTGTTAAGCTTGTTCGGACAGAATATTAATTAAAAATGAATGAAAACTAAATACTATTGAATATGTCATTATTATCATTTTAAAAATGTAAGTGACGGGTAAAAATAGATTATGACAGGATTTTGTGACACTGGCGGTCAAAATGACAGACAACGAAAAAGTCTAGCGCAACCTCTGGTCCATAGTTACTTTGTTGATTTTTCTTTGTACCTCAACAAGGCTGTGAATTCAGCAATGAGGTGGCTGAGTAATGTTTTGAGAAAAAATCATTGGGAAAGGAAATGTTAGGGCCTGGTTTAGAGTCTCAATTACTATGTGAGGTTTTAACTGAGCTTTTCCTCCCGCAGCAAAATGATTGAGACAAAGCTTTATCTACAGTAAGAAAATACAACACAAGTCATGGACCCGCTGGACATGTACAAAAAAACCTCTCCAAGGATCCTTAAAAGTAAAATCTATGATGGGGGATGGCAGTATATCACTAAACAGTAACTGAGGGAGGCAATTCTTGCATCCTCAAATGAGATACAAAAGATGAACGATGCATAGTCTTACAATTTCAAGGGAACAGAGTTGTTGTGAAATTGATGAGGGTCTTTTCTTTACTGTGTTAGTATCACTGGATCGGGAAATGTCTTATTTTTTTGTGGATTGAAATATCATTAGGTTATTAATTGATCTCTTTGTAATGAACTGCGTGTGTGTGTGTGTGTGTGTGTGTGTGTGTGTGCGCGTGTGTGTGTGTGTGTGTGTGTGTGTGTGTGTGTGTGTCGGGTCCATTTCAATTTAATGACTTGACCTGGGCATTTGACTACAATTTGTAAAATTCATGAAAATAATTTCTATCAAACCTTTAATTTGATGTTCTTCTCTCTATGACTACAGGAGAGACAGCGCCTGGAGACAATCCTAAATCTTTGTGCTGAGTACAACAAAGGAGAGAGCATCAGCCCAGACCCAGTCACTTTTGGGACAACAGGTTTCCCAGGGGGGGTTTCAGATGGCTCTGTGCCGGGCTCATCCATTGAGAGCATCCTAGGAGGAACGCCGACTTCGGCCTCTTTGCGTCTGGCACAGAGACAGAGGGAGAGCGATGAGGAGAACCTAAAGGAGGAATGCAGTAGTACTGAGAGCACTCATCAGGAGGTGAGGACATTTCCAGCTCCATGCACAGCATCAGCACTGCTAAATGGAGACAAACAGGTTAGAGAGAATGCTTTTTTTCCACATATGCCCGGCATGCCGAAGCGCAACCCAGCATGTGCGAAAATGCTGCCATGTTTTGCTGAACCAGGAAGCTTGTGATGATGCCTGAAAAGGCAGCTCTTCTGCTTATTAATTGAAGATTCTTTTTCATGTGGTATGAAGACTAATGTTACCCTGGCGGTTGCGAAATCATCTGTTGGTAATTTTCTATTGCAGTACACTGCTAAATCAAGCTTATATTTAGGTGAGCTCTTAATAAAGTAGTGTAGTGGTGCAATATTGAATCTATTCATCAACTAATGTAATATCAATTTAAGCAACAATTTTGATGACCAGTTGAGCAATTGAAACACTTGTCTTCAGCCTGTCGGCGGTAAACATTCTCTAATTTCCGTGTTCTTTAATAATGCAGAATGATGACCTTTAAAGTTTTCATTAAACATAACCTTACATCTGTTTTTCTTTGGAAAGCAAAGATAAATGTTTTTGACTACAGTATTTTCTGACAAGCCACTAACTACCGCATTTCATGTGGTAATCATCCATCCATCCATCCATCCATCCATCCATCCATCCATCCATCCATCCATCCATCCATCCATCCATCCATCCATCCATCCATCCATCCATCCATCCATCCATCCATCCATCCATCCATCCATCCATCCATTTTCAACACCGCTAATCCTTGCTAGGGCCATATGGAGATCGAGCTTATTCCACTTTACTTTTGATAAAAGGCAAACTACACCCTGAACTGATCACCAATCTGTTACGGTGCAAGTACTGAAGGCGGACAAACCATTCGAACTCCCATTTACACTGTCGCTGGGAAGGAATTGATCCCACTTTTGGTATGAACTAAAGTAAAGAAAATTTAACACTATACCATCAGGGACTCATATGGAAATCAATATATTGAGGGAAAAAAAGAACAACAACAACAAAAAGCTTATTCAAATACCCAATACCACATGAAACTGACGCCCAGAGGTGTAAATTAGTAACCCTTTGCTTTGATCAGTACCTTAAAAGCGATTTTCACAGAAAATATTTTATGGGATAATTTGCACTGCCTGTAATTGGCTGACAACCTCCAGCCCATACTCAGCTGTGATAGGCTCCAAACCGCGCGACTCTTTTGAGGATAAGCGGTATGAAAGATGAATAAATTTGCACTAAAAGTTATTTTGTTTACAATCCAAAAAACAAAAACAAAAAAACAATCCGACCCAAGCATAATTAGACAATGTCTTCTCACCCTGTAGCATGAGGATGCGACCAGTTCAGATCGAATAGAGCTGGGCTACCTTGAGGAAGAGAGAGTGCGTGTCTTGTCACGGCTTGATGAACTCAAGACACGACTGACGGAACTGGAGCAACAGTACCAAGAGTCCAAACAAGAGGTAGATTCAGGCTAGCCCTCTCTAGCTTTGGCATGAGATATGT